>NC_051181.1:142327947-142639914 GCF_013339695.2 Rhipicephalus sanguineus | reverse complement strand
AACACTCCCATAGGGGGGGCTAGAGGACAACGCATTTTTACTCCCACCGGGAGTAATTTTTTTTACAGTGTAGGACAAACACCATCCACTGATGTTGGTCTACGTAGCACTATCCAGGCCTACCAGCCTCGACGGCTATGCCTCACCAACGCGAAAGGTTGGCTCAGGTCTGACATGTCGCCGGCTCCGTCGACAGACAATTTGTCGACGAAATGACCGAGGCATCCACCGAATTCCAACAGCTCTACTATACCACATACTTCAATACACATGGACCCCCTTCACCACGATCACGACCGGATCCTATAACTAGTCATGATGACCAGCTGCTGGGCTCACTGATCACGGTGATGATACCTTGTTCAAGAACTGTCAAGAATTCTGCACACATGCACACGGGTTCGTGAAACGCGCGTGCGTTTCGGGACACGTATAAACACTACATATCAGCTTACCGCTCCTGGTGTTGGTAATACCCACGTTGTCTTGGCAGCGTTACCAACAGTAAACAACTGCTTATATAACACATATGCAGCTCTTAACATATATGTGTGTGCGTATAACTATGTAAAAATATTTAGCGTCATTTTGTAACGTGTCGCCAGTAAAAAAAAAGTTACGCCACGTCACCTACCCGCCGCATGCTTCGCATAACATCGACTCCACGGTACGGGATCTGCCGAATTTTTTTTACGAAAAAGAAAGCTGCGAGCGCCATCTCGTGATTTCATCGTGACTCTACTCACTCCGGTCAAGTAAATAGGTTAAAATGTACGAAAACCGCCGAGGCGAAGCTAACTAGGGGAATTTACTTCCTCTGACATCCCAGTAGCGCACACCGCGGACAACCATTCAAACCAACTAACGAGCCCACCCCTGCGGAGCGCCGCTGCCAACTCGATCAAGCCGCATCGACACACGCATCTCGGCGGAGAGGAAAGATGAACGCGATGCCGCGTCCAGATCGAGCGCCCGCGCGAGCTTTGCGGCAAGTTATGAAATATTGGCACGATTCTTTCATAGTGTAGCCGGCAGCGAAATCCTTTTCCTGAACCCATATTTAATACCCTCCTTACCACCATCCCCAACACAAATACAGTATAAAGAGACCACACGCAAACGCAAAGGAGAACAGAGAAAACAAAAGTCGTGTATAATTTTAACTGGGGAAGCTGTTTAAGTTGACGGTGACTTGTGCTCCGTCGTGCTAAACTCCACAGGTGGGTATTCGCCACATGAATTGGACGAGCCCCACTGCAGAGTACAGCAGGTGCGAGCGTTAAACGTAAACTCAGCTCGGCGAAGTGGAGCACGTGAAAGAGAGAGAGAGAGAGAGAAAGAAAGAGATAGAAGAGAAAATAAAGAGAGAAAGAAAGAAAACGGTAGAAAGGAAGAGAAAGAGAAAAATGGAGAGAAATAAAGGAAATAAAGGCCTAAAAAATTGGCCGCGTATCTGCGTGCTTCGCTGCAAATGTCGTGTAAAGACGATAGAAGAGGCGCTGTGTGAGATATGGACGCCATCTGGCAATACGTCGGGAAAACATGAGTGCTGTGTTGCGTGCTGGTAGTCCGGCGCAGCAGCAGGCCAAGACGGCGGTGACCAACGCGACCGGCGGGGGCGGGGACACAGCCAGCCCGCAAACGCGGTTTGGCGCGAAGCGCTGAAGCAGAGAAACGTCCGCACTCAACGAGTACTCTCCACACACTCTTTTATTTACACGTCGACTGGGTAAAACAGGAACGCCAGAGCGGCGCCCACAACCGGCAGCCTGAAGGCGCCCACAACGCTGCTTTTTCATTTTTTAAATATTTTTTTCACCTTCTGGCCTTCTCAAAACTAAAGTTTTCAACACCAACCCATAGCATTCGTACAGTGCAATACAGAACCGAAACCGAAACACAACAATGAGCTCGTGCGAAGGGCACGGAGGAAGGCAAATTTCAGCGCAGTCGCATTTCAGCTTTGTTGAAACAGCGCTCACTAGACGACGACGAAGTAAAGAAGGCACAGGACAGGCAGCGCCTGTCCTGTGCCTTTTTTACTTCGTCGTCGTCTAGTGAGCGCGGTTTCAACAAAGATGAACGCATACCAACTCGCTCAAGCTTCCATCTTATGCATTTTCAGCGCAGCTTAAGAAACTAGGGTCCTTAAAATTACGTATGTAGCATTTAGATTAAAGGAACACGCCACCTAATACGTACCTAGTGATGTTGCACCTCAGATATGCATGATATTTACTTTTGATCGACACACGTTCACAAGTATGAACAGCCGTACCAGTTCAAGACGGCTGGCCCTTGGGCAAGTGGTTCAACTTTGGCCGAGTGGCTGAATCGAGGGACGTGCCGACAAACAGAAAGACAGACAGACAGAAAGACAGACCAAAATTTCTGCGTTTAAGTTCCCCAAGAAAGACTATCGTCTTTAAAAGATCGAAAGACAGAGCTGGCATAATTTTTTTAGATGAATTTCAAAACTCGAGGATGACATACGCAAGTGACAGGAACCACGAACATCTCACTCTCTCCACAGTCCAAGACGTGCACCTCTATCTCTCTCTCTCTCTTTCTTTTTCATCTTGGCAACGGCCAGGATTGATGTAATACGTTCCCGCTCACATCCGGCGCTGAACGTGCGATCTCCGCAGTCTTCCGACTCTCTCCTCGAACTATACGTATATATGCACCCCCGTATACATACATATATACTTACGTATTCGTCTATGTATTTGCGTAATTCCTGTGCCTCTCCTTATCTGCGCCGCGCTGCCCATTAGTGACGGCAGATCTCTCTCTGTGCGACTGCTCGAGTGCCACCTACATAACTTACTAACGCCGGCGGCAGCAGTCAGGCAGATCAGAATCGCCCCGACGCTGCTGCAGGCCCGATGTGCCGTTTATACCCATGTATACTTACCGCGGCGGAAGCACTGCGCACGCGCGCGGAGCGCGCGTCGAATATGCTCCGTGGATGATAAGAAAACCCTCCACCATCCTCCGAACGAACCGGCGCGGCCTTGCGAAGCGTGTACATCTTATTAATGGCCGCTTCTAGCAGGCCTCATTTAACCTTATTGATGAGGGCCCGATCCAAATATCGCGCAGAGCCGCCAAAAAAAGATAGCGCTCTACGCTGCCACGGTGTATCGCGTCTGTGCGCAGCGCCCTCGCGTAGCTGTGTGTGTGCTGCTATACACGTATAAACGGAACACGCTTCTTTCTTTCTTTCTTTCTTTCTTTCTTTCTTTCTTTCTTTCTTTCTTTCTTTCTTTCTTTCTTTCTTTCTTTCTTTCTTTCTTTCTTCGTACACTGCACATGCACGCCCACCTGACCGCGCCTACAAGTCAGAGGGCGCTGAATCTGTATCTTGCAAGCGTGTGCACGTAATCTCGAGAAGCTTGATAATGATTAATTATCGCTCGCTTCTCTTCTTTTTTTCTGTCACTGTCGGGCGCGAGGAAGCGGGTATAGATTAGTCGGCTAGCGCTGTTCGCGTTATCGACGACTGGTGAGGTGCGCGCCGGTCGTGACGTTTTAATTATTGCAGTGAAAGAGCGGCCCGGTCGCGAGTGTCAACGCTCGACGATTAGTACTTGTCGAGGACGAAGAGAACGCGCACAGCGGAGAGGTGACGTCGTGTGCAATTGTTGATTCTTTTTCTCTCTCTCTCTTATATTGTAGTATGTTTCCAACAGTTTAAATAGGTGATTAGATTTGTTTTCAAAAAACCTTCTCAAACGATTAATATGAACTCTTTGGCGCCCAACGCGTCGCATGCGCTGTACCCTCCGAGTTTGATGCGTCAGAATTCAGGTTTATTCGCGGGAAACCTAACGCATAGTCCACAGTATACTCGCCATACGCTGGTATGGGCCATCATTTGCAAATAGTCCGGCAGAAAATTAGTGACCGTATAATTAATGCACCAGTTTGCGACTCAAGTAAAGTTTCTTTCATAAGTGCGCTCTCCATGGCCAGGAATGAACGCGTTGACATGTGCCGTTCTAATTTTCTTTCAAGCGGAATACTCCTCGGTCACTGCACAGTTACATTAATTGCACGGTGGGTGAGGAAATTAGTGCATATAAGCTTACGCACTACAGCGGGCTACGAAGTACTCCATAGTGGAGAGTTCCGCGTTAATATTAGAACAGTCGGGGATCTTTAACGTGCGCACTAAGAACGGTACTATGCGGGTGTATTGTCTATATTTGCTGGCAGGCTAGTAGGTGGTGTATAGGTCATAGAGAGAACAGCACAAACGTAAAAAGGCACAAAGACACAGTACATTCTCATTCTGCGTCCTTTGAAGTACTGTTGCCACGGCCAGAAGTATAGGAATCGAAACCATGACCTCTTTCTCAGCAGCAGAACGTCGCGTGCATGCGTGCGTGCGTGCGTGCGTGCGTGCGTGCGTGCATGCGCGCGGGTGCGTGCGTGTGTGTACGTGTGTGTGCGTGCGTGTGTGTGTGGGGGGGGGGGGGGAGGGTTCGGTCGTGTGCGTGCGTGCCGATCAGGGATCGTAGTCGGTCACTTCTACTGCAGACTGTCCCCGCATAAGATACCTTGCACAGCACACCGAACATCTACACAGAATATACGTCCGAATGAGGAGCTACGTTGTAGATTGCACTTTTAGCTCCGCTGTTTTAGTCGGCGTTTGCACGCCGGAGTCTGCTCATCAGTTTATACAATCAATAGTGCCACCCTGTAGCCATTTTCCTTAAACCTTTATATTTACATATTTAAACACTACCACCCCTTCCTCGTCATTATCCACATATATACGTTACCTCTAATAGACAAGCGGTTATCTGATTCCGCACCCTGCACCTCCAGTACCAAGCCTTCACCTATATAGTTAACCCTATAACCCTTAAACGAAGTCGACCTCATCTCGCACGTCGCGTCGACGGCGACACAGACGCCAGAACGATACGGCGCCCTTGACGACCGTTCCTCGAAGCAGCAGCGAGGTGGCGCCTCGCACTCCTCATCCCGAGGCTATCATAAATTCTCCCACCTTTTCCCCACCTCGCGGATGCCCTTCTTCCGGCGTCGTCCCCTTATTTTCTCCCACCGTGAGTCCCTAAACCGCCACGTCCGGTCGGCCAGACCGTATACTGCGGCTGACCCGGAGCTCGTTAGGGGACCCCGAATTTATCTCCCGCTGGGGAGCGCGCCTCCGCAGCCGTATCCCCATATCGTCCCCTACAATCCTTTCCCTCGTTCCCCACTCCTTCCACGGCCTCTGCGTCGCACTCTGGCCAGCCTTTTAGGAGCTCGTGCGACCATCATTTCGTGTACCGTTAAGCTTGGTGGCTTTTTTTATTTAACTGTTACTTCTCAGATTCTTTCCTCTGTTTATACGTTCTTATTGCGATAATCCAAATAAGGCAGAAGTGAAGGGGAAGACGGAAGAAATGAACAATTGTTCAACACGGGGTGTCGCTACAGAGCCACCGTTTCAAGAAGCGGCCTTGTCTTCTTCAAGGCTGCCTTGAAGTAGGCAAGGCCGCTTGTGGAAACGTTGACACCAACGACAACCCGCGTTCAAGAATTTTTCACCTCTTTTATTGCGGTAGCAATTACATGGACACTTCAGTCGCATTTTCGCCGTCGCCGTCATGTTCCGCATAAAGTCCAAGTCGATAACATCGCCCCACGCACCGTACTTTCTATGTGCGAGTGAAAGAGTGAGAGGTCTGCCGACGACTACGACTGAAGCAGAGACGAAACGCGCCGGCCGTCTCCGTCGCACGAAAGGCGCATGGAGGTGTGCCGTAGTGTGGATTTGTGTCTGATAGCAAATGCACACTTTGACAGGGGCGGGCGTGGTCGCCCGCAATCGAGCGTGGTCGCCCCCGGTCACGCTTTGTATATTTAGAGGGGATCAGCGGATGGCTCAAACCTTGGTAAGTAGCGCTCTTAACGCAAACTTAGCGTTAAAGCCGTAAACAGCGCGAAGGTCTCTTCGCTCGCTGCTGCGACCACGATTCATTACGCAACCATTTTGTTCAGTTACGCCAGGTCGCATGCTAAAAAAGTGAGCTGCTAGCCTTACTTAGTATAGCATTCCAATATGTTGCTATCGCATTCATTGCTTTGGCCTTGGCGGCGATACTGTGACTTTTTTTTTTTTTAATTTACTATTATGCCCCAGCGGAACGAGTTAGTAAATTGGCAGCATCTCGATGAGCAGGACTTGTTTCGTCTAAGTACTAAATTAAACCAGCGCAACTACGCAAGGCAACATGGGGATAAGTAGACAGACAAAGAGCTCGCTTTCCCGATGAAAGCAAGTTCTTCAACAAGGAAGCGACGCATGAACTGCGACGCAAGCAGGTAAGGGCCGGGTTCCTCGGAAACATATTTTCAGTAAGTTATGGTTCGTTTTAGTCTGGAGGCTAAACCGGGTGCCAGTAGCTGTCTGGGACAACGCTCCGCAAATGCATACATGAGGAGCGAGTGGTATCTTGCCGGACAGCTTTTCAACTGCTTCCGACTGTAGAGCTGATTTAACTAGAAAAGGTCTGTGGAGAAGGACCACGAGATGCTAAGTGTTTCTCGTTTTTTTTCTTTTTTTTTTTCATTGGCATTTTCTTGGTTTCTTGTGTAACATAATGCTATAGATTCAGTTTGTTACTGCTATTCGATAACGTATTCTCATGTCTCGTTTGATAAAGACAAAATAAGCATTATTCCATGAAGAGACTTCACAATAACCTTATGTGAGTACGAACCGTTCTTCATAAGATACCATTGTTTCCCGCCACGAACTTAGACAGCGAAATCTTCCCTTTGAATCTAACAGCAGCGAGGTATCTATATTATGGAGTATGAAGTTAAGCATTAGTCGGTAAGTGACCGACAAAAAATGCAGGGTCGTCGACCACAACACCGATAACCACTCGAACAGCCCAACAAAGATCGGTGAAACGGAACTGCTTCCAGGCTCGTGGGAAAACCCGAAAAAATTCCGAAGATGCGCGCATCGCGTATAGCTTTCTCTCTCTTTTTTTGTTTTTTTTTTAGCTCACTTGCTTATTTGTTTAGTTCCGCGTTCTTCCAGGCTGGCAGCAAAACTGCTGCCACACGAAAATCGAAAGTGCTGTGCGCAGAAAAGCGGATTGAAAGTTGAGGAGGAGATCGTTGTACACACACACACACACTGCAGGTAGGGCCGCGACCATGAAAAAATGCCTTACGCTGGCTTACGTATTCGTGAACATTGCAAAGCAAAGAACTACAAGTGAAGAAACAAAAAAGCCAGTTACACGCCGCTCCTATCAGGCCGATGAAAAAGCAAAACTCGCGTTTCGCGTGGCGGCTGCCGGCACCGAACCGGGAGAGGAATCGAGAGATCGGCACTGCAGACAAGGCAAGCGATGATGGCCTTTTGTTTCCGCGTAAGCCGCTTACACGATCGCCGGACAGCGTCGTCTACGTTTATACAGATAGAAAGCGATGAAGGGCGTTCTCAGGTAGTAGCAGTAGTAGTAGTAGTAGCAGCCCCGCAGCCGGGCTCTCTCTCTTCCAGGCTCCGAGTGAAAGCCACTTTGGCGGCGCTGTCTCGTGTCCGCCAAGCCTATATAGCTTCGCAGACAAAGGAAACCGGGCGTTTCCAACAACGTCCGTTCGTCCTTCGCTTTCTTTGCAAGCTCGTCGAACCCTCCCGAGATCCGCGTTTTTTTACGTCGCTCTTCAAGGTCGTATTGATCGTGATCAGCCCGCCTGCCTAATGCCATTCGGCTGCTGCCTCGGCAGCTGTACAGTAGTAGAGTATATATACTACAGTAGCCTCGCCTGGGAGAACAGACACTTCTCTTTTCTATATACGCAGTCAACTGTGCTCCCCGAGCAGGGACAAGTTCTTTCGCTGTTCTACATCATCTTGTTTTCGCCACTCTTTTTGTTCGGCGCGCTATAGGACTGTATAGGTGAGGAATGAAGGGGGGGTGTCGAAATCTTCTTGATCCCGAGTTTTGAAAACAAGCTCGCCAGGGTTGCGTCACGGGGCGAACCTTCGACCGAGAGCTGTATAAGAGAACTGAACATACTGCGAGTTTCTCAAGAAAAAGAACCCCCCCCCCCCCCCCCGCCCTAATGGCCTACTGTCTTGATCGTCGTCCTCGCATTACTCCACACAGCCTTGCGGAATTCGCCGCGTACACTGCGAATACTATAGAAGACATTACACAAGCGTCCGCGCACTTTTCTGTTGTTCTGTGTTTTTCCTCATTGTCTCATTTCGGTCCGAAGCGCGACCTTCTTTTTGTCTGCGCGCCGAACACATCAGCGTGGGCATGTTCATACTCCATAGTGGCGGGTCATGTAGGTCCCTCCGTATATACTGAATAGGCGGGTTTTCCTCTGTTTCTACACGAATCCTGTGGACCAGCTATAGCGTCGAGCGCGGCGGTACGCGCTAGTCGTTACACCATGCACACACGCTGTTTAATGCGGGCTTGCGAGCGCGTACGTTGGAAAACCGAGAAGAAGGAAAAAAAGTTAAACAGGCACGTTGCACTCTTAGTTCTCATTTGCATACGCTTAACACAAATTACCGACAAAATGCCAAGCCTGTCGAAAGCTCCCTCGGGTTCTTTATGCAAATATGGCGCGCGGGACATTTTACTATGCGCGTTTATACGGCGGCGTTTCTGTAGTCGATAAAGACAACTAGTATAGCAACTTCGTGTGTTGCGGCAAAACTGGACAGTGCCTCTCGAAATCAGTTTAGGCATAGAAGCTTTTTAGGCGGCTATGGTTTAAGGTAAACGCGAGTGCATGCGTTAGCTTGCTGTCAGCGATGATTGCCGTCGCTCACGTATACGAGCCTCTGTAGCCAGCAATTAACGGCAAATGCGCGACAAAATTGCGTCACAAGTTGTCGGACCCAATATTCTGAGCGCGCAGTTCTCCGGAACATCTGCATAATATGGCAAGCACGTGTAACGCGCGGCAAACGAGCAATGTTGCGAAGCGCGTGTCGCGGCAGGGACGTGGTGTCGATGGTTGGCACGCTAAACTCTTTACGGAATGCGAAAACTGTCGGAAAATTCGAATACCTTGCGACCAACGCGCGTAGCTGCATGGGAATTGCAATAATAGTTAACAGTAATTGTTGGAACGTTAAGTCCCAAAACCACGATATGATTACGAGGGATGCCCTAGTGGAGGACTTCGGAAATTTCGACCATCTGGTGTTCCTTAACGTGCGCTTTATATACACGGCCTTCTATAGCCTCCCGCCTCCATCGGAATGCGGCCGTCGTGGCCGGGATTCGATCCCGCGACCTTCGGGTCAGCAGTCGAGAACCGTAAACACTATAGACCACAGTGGCGGGTGCATGGAAGTTGCAGAGCCCCGTGCTCGCACGATCACGAAAAAAATATATATATAGTGGTTATCTTCAACAGCCTAGTAAACAGTTTCTAGTGCTCAACAGGTTGTGAGTGCGTAGGCGTAACATAACGATAGGTAAGTTCCTCGTCGCGCTGTTTATCATTGAAGCCCGCGTCACGGTCAGCATTTGAGCGGATGTTCAAGAGGCATTGCCAGCATAGTGAAACAATAACGGCATGCGGTTTGAAAGCCTACATGCATAGTCCGGAACGGAAAAAAAAAGAAGAAAACTACAAAAGAGTCTCCATCGGAGCAGCCGAAAAATATAAAATAACAGAAAACGCCCCACCCTCTTACAAGGAGGATTCAATGGCTCCGCGTTGCCCCGCACTCAAACTATAATGCTTCGCTGCGAAGGAGCCACGCCGCTGTGAGCGTTTTGCGTGGCGTAGCCATAAAGCTTCGGTGGTGGGCCACCCAAACCGAGGCGGAAGTGCGCAGGTATCGCCCTATAGCCGTATAGTGACGGACTTGACCCCTCGTCGTAGCCAGGCATGCAAGATTTATCCACGCTCGTTCTTCGTCGTCCACTTCGGGTCAACGTCGAACTGGCCACTCACCATAAGCTCCTATTTTGGCTGCGCCATGCGCAAGTACACACCTTTTTTTTTTTTCTTCTGGCGCACTTCTTCATTCGGCTGGCGAGCGGCGTCGTTCAGAACATGTGCTCCCCCCCCCCCTCCCCACCACCTATTACTTCTCTTTCTCTTTCTTCTTTATTCATTGGTGTGTGTGGGGGGGGGGAGGAGGAGTTGCCTTGTTTCACAAACCGCGTACGTGGTGCTGCGGGGCTGCGACTTATCAGCCTTTTTGTGTCCGAGTGCAAGCACGTGCGCGTACGTCATTGTTACGGCTGTTACGGCTGCTGTCCTCGTCGTTGGCTCAGCACTTTCCGTGCAAGTTGGTGCTGGGTGGTGGTCTCAAGGGGTAAGGAGAAAGGGTGGGAAGGGGAAGGAGTTATGGCTTTATAGTCGACGCTGGATAAATTGGAATGTCGGCCGGTGGCGACCCGGGTGTCACGGCGTCGAAGACGAATGGGAGCGCGCGATGCAGGCGTGCGTGCGCGCACGCCTTGGCGTCGTCGCGAGCAACGCCGTATAAGAGAGAGATGAACGGAGTGCTCGCGACTCGACGAAGCTGTATACGTATACGGCGCCGCAACCGGCCACCGATTCATTTATCTCTAGCTACAGCTACACTATAGAGGCTATACCCTCTCTAGCTACACTGCCACGCGTTGCCAGCGCTTCAGGCCGCTCAAGGCATGGCTCGCGTCGTCCATCGGCACCGGCCGGGAGCTCGACTCTTTGAAGAGCGGGGGTTCTCGGAGCGTCATTTTTCTCTTTGACTCGCGCCCGTCGCCGTCGCCCTTAATGACATCTGCGGGCCGACTCATTTCGAACAAAGCGATAAGGGGGAGCTAACCCTTATGCGAATGACAGCCGCCGCAACGCGTTCTCTTCTTTTTTTCTTCAGCGCGTCTCTGTCGCTTCAAACTCGAGCCCGAGCTTGACGTGACCCCAGACGAGTCTATATATGATGCGGCACGTAGAGAGATAACGGTGCCGTAATGGTTTTCCACGACGAAGGAGAAAGATTGAAAAGCGTCGCTGAAAGCAGCGAGTCGCGCTAATTGCCGCCGCTGCTGAAGCACCGTGGAAACTACATATATACAACGCCTCCGGGCGGTAATTAACACGCACTCGACGGGCTCTGTTTGAGATGCAACTCTAAACCTATACCTAGAGACTGAAGTAGTTAGGACAAGGTTAGGAAAGCTGAGGTGAGTAAGCGCGCGTTGCCGCGGGCTTTGATCTCTCAAATGTCAACAGCTTGTTCATTATGTACTCGCAGCATTTAAAGGGACGTTAACGTGAAACAATGAATCTATTTAGATTGACAAATTGTACTCTCAGAACTCTAATGACGTTGAGTTCACCGTCATAGGTTTATTAATAGAGGAGGAAACGAAGGTATAAGCTTCATTTTTAAACTTCGCGCCGAAATTCCGCGCGTTCCGTCAATAATTTTAAAGTGTATTTTCATTATTTTGGCGACATTAGCTCAACGAAATTTCCTGAAACTTAATCTCTGGCCCCCTTAGAAGACAATGTACTTAATTTTTACCGATTGGGAACTACGTAGGCCCAATAGTAGACGCCGTCAAAATCTATGACGTCACGGTGATTGGCGCGGAAATTTCAAGGTGGTGTCGCCACCCGCATTTCCTTTTTCCGTGTTTTCTCGCTTACTAAGCGTCTTCTCGCAGCAAGCGTGGTGATTTTGGTATTGTGGCAGAGTAATTTACTAATAGAAGAGAAATCATTTTTCTCTGTATTGTCCCTTTAAGGGGTTCAACTGTTAAAGTTCGTGTTACCGCAGTAAAGTGGTGTACAGGGCGAGCTGGTATGGATTCATGACGACACTTACCCCGTCGAAAACTGGACACACGGGACAGGCGCTGACTGAAAACTAAAGTTTATTGAAAAGGAAACCCGCTTTTTAATGTAGGCAATAACGTCACAACAATTGAACTAAGATATGCCATCACGTGTAGTCGTGTACATCCATGAACGAAACAAAATCAAACAAACAATTTTAACTCGCGAGAAAAACATACATCGGAAGCTGTCATCACCAGTTTAATAAACTTTAGTGTTCAGTCAGCGCCTATCCCGTGCCTTCGTCTCTGTGTCCAGTTTTCCACGCGCTAAGTGTCACCATGAGTTCGTGTTATAGGCCTTAGCGCACCACGAACATGGCCTGAACTTACAAAATTTTCTTACGCGAAAATTGCGCTCTGAAATCTGCAGCGCTCAACTGCAAGTTTCAACGCTCTGAAACACTCTGAAAACCGCAACGCTCTGAAGCTTCATTTCATGTATACACGCGTGCAGGCTCCATTTCGCCCAAAATCAGCCCCATATTCACGCGAGGTCGAGCTAGATGTGTTTCTCGTTTGCTGAACATTCACGCTAAATGCGAACGACAATAATAAAAAAAAAAACTATAAATTACACTGCCGTGGAATTCTGCATAGATACTTATGTCCATGTTTCCCAAACTTAAGAAATGAACGAAAGAATCGGGTAATGGATCAAGGGAGCTCGTTTCTTTGTAGGCGCAACCGCGTGAAGCCGAGAGATAATGTGGATAAGAAAAGCATAGGGAGGGCAATTAGTATCGTTTAGTTGAAGTTTAATAACTACAAAATACAGGGAAAATGAATTAAAGTGCACGAAAAAAAAAAAAGTCGCCGCCGGCGTGTATCGAACCCGCAACCTTAAGAAGCCAAACAGCATAATACGGACGACAGCAAGAAGCGTGTACACGGTGCATGTTTTTATTCTTTGCTTCCGTGTTTGTTGAATCGTTTTATAGCAATAACAAGAAAGCTCAGCAGTAATAAAGAGAAATTTCTAAGTGGTATAGCTTCGATCATCCGATATCCCTTTATCACTGGCGTGATATAATAGCCGAACGGTTATAGAATCTTTCTACACACGAATAAGAACGTAATGGTCTACGTCGATAGGGCATGAAGGGGTACATATGTCATGTTGAGTAAACAGAGTATGCACACGTTCGTTCAATTTCATTCTTCTTATATATGGGTAACGTTACCGGACTATACGTTCTTCAGCATCATAAGTGTTGCCTCTTTTACGCTTTGATGGCAAAAGCTCGCGGAATCCTCTCTTTAGTACGTCTCTTGCTGAAAATAAACCAATGCGTGTATTGAATGAGCACAGAATTGGATAAGCTCACCGCAGTATACTGTAGTGTCTATTGAGTCAGATCGTAGGCCAAAGGTGGCACGTATACTTGCTCCCAGAAAAGACCTGGATAAGTGAAAAAAATGTCATATTCTTTCTTTCTTTCTTCTTTCTTCTTTCTTTCTTTCTTTCTTTCTTTCTTTCTTTCTTTCTTTCTTTCTTTCTTTCTTTCTTTCTTTCTTTCTTTCTTTCTTTCTTTCTTTCTTTCGCAGCACAAGATGAAAAAATTGAGCAGCCGAGATGCTTTTTATCTCAATACGTCCAGAGCAGTTCACATATAACAGAATAGAGCGGACGAATAAAACCAATTTGGCATAATTACGTCAAGTAGGCGTTTATGCAATTAGCGCGCGCTGCAAAGGAAAGCTAATCACCTTAAGGGCGCTCGGCTCGATAGTGGAGGAAACACTTTTACCTTCCTTCAAATAGAGGCCACTTGCCTCGCATGGGCCATACCAGCGCCTCCTCTATTTTTCTGTGCCTGGGCGAAGGAGCGGAGAGCAATGGGAAGCGGCCGTCGGTGTTAGTGCGGCTTTTAGCCGCCACGCGCCGCCACCGAAGTAGAGCTGCGGTCGCACCGTCGCTCACGGAAACGCAGGTTCGCAGCTGTTACATTGTTGAGTTTTCGGCTGTATTCGCGCTGTTTGAAGTGTAATCAAAACGTTTGTAAACAGCAATGGGGAAGCACTTGTCGCTCTTGGCAACAAGAATGTTTTTGAAGGCACGTGTCTTTTGCGGCTGTTGCTGATCGAGCCGCTCGCGCGTCGTCTGCTGAGCCGACATGAGCGCGGGCAAGTGATGCGGGAAAAATTGTTCCTTCACCATTATGTTCGCTTGTCTGCAAGTCGGTTTTTCAGTGTCTGAGAGTCGAGTTCTGAAAGCAGTGTTTGCCAGTAGCTAATACTGAAAGCTTCGGCGCTTCAAGAGCCCCGATGCATGCTAACGTCTACTGGTGTAGCAGACTACACGCAAGCTTTGAATGCATCGGCTAACTAGCACGAAATGTCGCTAGACCGCTTCCAAGGAGGTCCGTAATCTCGCGTTCCCTTCGTAAATCTTTTGACAGGTACATTTGTTGCCACTGAGAGGAAGCAACAGCTGGTGCCAAAAAATGAGGAAGTATGTCGAGTGATTCCATCATTTCAGATCTTAAAGCAATTTTATCGCGATAGTACGAAAAACAAACAAAAACAGCTCCTTCATCCACGGGCTTCTTGCAACACTGTCCGATGTTTGTGAACAGACGGTGTTCAAGTCTAAAGTCGTAGTGTTGACTTTTAACTTGAGCTGTGTCAATGTACAGAGTAATTGTCCATTGTTTCACCGGCAGCACTTGTAGTGTCCATTGGCTCCGATTGCTTAGCTTCGGGACCTAATGTCAGCGTTGCTCATGGCGGCGGTCTCGAGGCAGCGTTGCTACTGGTGCACGTTGACTGTTCGGTCACAGCGCGGTCACGTTTACTGATACTTGTCATGCTTCGTCCAGTCGTTATCTTGGGCTGCAAATGTGAGGGGTAGTCTGCAAAGACTGATGGTACTGGATCCTTCTTGAGCCACCGTCCTTTTCCTTCTATGAAGTCCTCGGGTTGAAAACGGCGGCTACATACTCTTGTGTCGTTCGAAGTTGTATTAGGCGACCAATTATCCCGCCTAATCGCTGCAAGCCACCGCTCCCGCACACCAGCGGCAGCTGGTATTTCATGGAACGAAAGCGCACCAGTATTTTTCTTTCCGCTCGACTAACACAATGGTACGCAACAATACGACATACCGAGGCATGCGGAGCACGTGGATGCAAAATCCTGAAGTATAAAATAAAACACGAATACAATCAAATTCGAGTACAATTTTCGCACCGGCATCACGGCCACACTCACTGCATGCGGCATACATACCTGGGAAAGCCTGTGAGTCGCGCGAATTCAATTAAACGCGAATGTAACCACGCATTCGGGAGCTTCGTAATACACGCGGCCGTTCAACGCCAGCTTCCCGTAGTCTACTTGCACAGCGCCGCCACGCGGCAGCGGCGAGCGGCAGCGGAGCGCGCGCTCGACGGCCTGAGGAGAGCGCTCGCCCAGGCACTGAAAAATACAGGAGGCGCTGGGCCATACTCAAAGTGTACCGTCAGTTTGCTCATTAATGAGCCCAAAGCAGATGGCTCTTATTTAATTGTACGCTAACATGTTTGCGCTGTGAGTCCATGCATTCAGAGTCAAGTAATGGCGAAACGACATGCGAAAGCGCACGTCGCGTGGTCAGCGAATAACCGAGAGCAGCGAGAAACCTCCGCAACGCCGAACGCACACGAATGTCTCGAAATACCACGGCAACAGGAGAAACGACTGCGCGACCAGGAAGTGAAGAGCTATTCGTGCAGTAACTACATGGAATGTGTAGCTACGGTCGGCGTACTTCGAGAGTTGATTACGTTAAGCGGCTTTATTATTATTACTTTAAAGTAATGGTAGTGATAATCGCTTTGTAGTCGCTGAGGTATACACCGTGATTGGTTCCGCGACCATTTTCAGCAGAACGAATTTGTTCCTTTCACCGAGCATCGTATTCACGCTGTTCTTCTGGTGTCTTTAATTTCCGTGGCCTACCCATGACAATCTTAGAACGAATTGAATGAGTTACTAGACGGGTCTCGCTTTTATATATGAAAGCGGGAAGCACACACGGGGAGAACGAAGAGCCGTTTGATTTCATTCGAAGCCATCGTGTGAAGTACAAAGCGGCTTCAACCTAATCTTAACCGGGAACGCGCGGGAGGGTGCTCCCATTGTTCACAGGCGCCTTACATCCATCATGCGGTTTTGATGGTTGTTTTGTGGTTTTCTTTATTGAAATGAATACTGAGCTCTATGCGGTATGCCTGATTGCAAAGACAGATACGCCGCTTGCCTTCAATTGTTAAAGGGCCCCTAAACCACCCTGAGGTCGAAATTTAGTTGCGGCATTGCAGTTGTGCACGAGTCTGCAGAGAACGCTAGCGTAGTTACACGCGTTCGCTCGTTTCGCTCTTTCCTTCGCCACGCTGCGCTCGTCGGCTCGTCCAACACCCTCTAGAAAAGAGAGGGTGTTGCTCGTCCAACAGGGTGTTGGTCCCACATCCTCTAGAAAAGAGGGTGTTGGCTCGTCTGTCCACCTTGGTCCACCTCTCTGAATGCCCTTCCTCAGCGTCCGAGGTGAAAACGCAAGGAGCGCGTGCATCTATAGTTTCGCCACTCTGGTTTCGTTGCCTGTGTTTGTACGTGTGCGTGCCCATAAACAGATGTAAAATTGTAAAAATTTCGGGGAGAGGGGGTATGAACACCTCCAACCCCCCTCCCTACCCCCTGGCTAAGCCAGTGATCTGTAACACAAAGGAATCAAGAGTTCGACGAAAACTCGTCTGGTCGGGAATGTTCATGTTCAAAGGCAAAGGAAGACGCCAACCAAACACATAAAGTTTGAAAGAAAAGATGTTTCGTCTCCCGCGTCCACGGGCATATTGTTCACAATGAAGCATAATCTATAACATAGTCTATAACATAGTCTATAACACAGTCCGTATCGCTGCTTTTCCGGACGTCGCGCGAGAGCTAGGTCGGGGTCTCTCGCGCCGTGCGTAGAATTAAGCCACCCGGTTGCCCACCGTAGAGCAAGGGGTAGACTGTGCCTGTATGCAGGCGATATCCTCGTGCAGCCAACCCCGCTTGCTGCTGCTGCAGACAGGGTAGAAGAAGCTCGTTGTTGCGTTAACGGGCTCCTTCGTTGGTGGCTCTCATCAGGAGACGTCGATCTCTCTCCTACCCGCTTACTTCCCGCGTCTCGCAATGAAGCGAAACGCGCGCGCGTGTAGTTGGTCTTCTTCCGCGCGCCCGAGCACTTGCATTGCGAGCGCGTTGAAGACGGCGACGATACATCCATGGGAGCGGCTTGCGCGCTCGCTTCTTCATTCCGCGCGCTGTCTCATTAGCGGCGCGCGCCCGCTTCTTGCCGTACGTAACGAGTCGACGAGGAGAGGCGATGCGGAGTTGGGGCTCGTCTCGTTTCGGCGTGCAAGCGTGTGTGCGCCTCCTTCATCGTTTCCGTCTCTTCGTTTCGCGGTTCACTGCACTTGCTCGCGTAGGGGAACCCACGTACTCCGCGCGCGCGCGCCCTGGCTCAAGCTGCGCTAGGAATCAGTGTACGAACGTGGAGTATAAGTAACGCGGGATGAACAAGAAAAGGTAGGTAAACACCAAAGGAAAACGATGTTCTTGATATCACGTGTCTTAGGACTGCCTTCGTACTCGGTGCGCAGAGCGCAAGAGCTTCCGTATCATATAGCAGTTTGCGTAGCGCTAACACACTACGCGCCTCTGATACGCATGAGATGGTGTATATAGAGGGCCAAAAAGTTCTGTGGAAGCCCGAAATGTGCAGGAATGTAGCTTTTAAACTCGTATTTTTGTGCCGTGCAAACTGTGAATCACTTTTTTATCCATCTCCAACGGCTAATATGGCATAGCCGTGTGTTCTAAATGGCATTTAACGAAGTGCGTCTCGCATACAAGGCTGAGCTTTCAGCGGGATCTCGAATGATGCCTAAGCACGTTCGCACCCTTTCGTACTCGTGAGAATGATTCGAACAACCTCAGAAAGCGCTAAGACGCAAACGTGCATTCTGCACATGCCCAAATAGGAACGACCTTTATCAGCCTCACCCTAAATTACTCGATGCTAAACGGACCCTCCTTTTGTTTCACGCTAGAAAATTCCGGGACACCCCTCTTAAACTGCATTCTAACGCGGAAGGAAGTTATAGCGGCCATGACTATCTCGTCTCGCAGCAGAGCTACGCTCACGGTTACGTAAGAGCTCCGCTAGCGATAAGGCTCTTCCCGTGTGGCCCCGCGGTCGTAGTGTTGTCCCTTAATCTGCACACGGAAACGCCGCTGAAACAAACGAATCGCCCTCACTTTTAGCGCGCTCCGCCGGGCCACCGCGCGACCTTTTGTTCTCCGGCGCACGTCGTGCAACGCCGCAGAGAGGTGCCGTGCTTCTCTGAGGGCCAACGCATCCGACACACCAGCCGCCGTCCGGTTGTGCACCGTGCATACGCGTGCATACTTATACACATAGCGCCCGCCGTGCGCTTTTGCGTAAGTTGTGTCTCACTATATACTCTCATCTCTATTTCTCTGCCTGTGTCATCCTCGGACCGTGGTGTACTGCGTTTCCACGGAACCGGATGTGGCCCCGCATGTTTATATAGAAGCGCCGACGGCACGGAGTAAACAAAGGGCGCCTCACCGGTTGTCCACATTCTTCATCGCGCGTCAGGTTCACTCCGCGACATTTGCGGGTCACCGACTTCGCTGACCGCGACGACTACGCTTCAACCGTCTTCTACGATATACGTTGGATTTCTACGGACCACGCGCAGCTGTCAGGACTGCTTCGTCGACGTCGACGCCGACACGCTACGGAGTTGACGCATTTACGACACTTCACTTCGCGTTTTAAGTGAGGTGCTTTCAAGTGCACACCGCTTATACAGCGGACTCCGTTTCTGCGTGTGTGATGCGTTCAGTCCGTGCGGGTATCCGTGACATATTCGCAACTGCGTCAAGATTTATGTGCGCACGTCAGCGGCCATTGTAGTACGTTTTGCGTCTATATGTTCGGCGTATCGCCGCGCTCGCTGTCGTTAATATATCTCTCCTTTGTATATATAAAAGCTCGCGAGAAAGCCATCTGTATAGCCTCCAGAGTTCGCGTGTTCGCACGCCTTTCGCGTTCCCACCTAAACAATAAACGCCGCCAGTCTCCTGTTCCACGCACCCGTGTCATCTCGGTCCCTTTGAGGATACGCCACTGCCGACTGCGTCGCTCTGATGCCACGCACGCCACCCATGGATGTATGCCTGCCTCTTCGCGTGCTGAGTCACTCTCACCCCACCGACGAACAGGCATCCAGAGAAGAACGAGCACCGCAACTTCGCTTGTATCACCTGCGTGTGGGCCTCGCACCGGCCACCAAGGTGGGCCCGGTGGTGGCTAGCTGTTTGCAATGGGCGCCCGAGCGAATTACGGCTATTAGAAGGCCCACCGCGTGAGTCTCTTATTAGGGGTGTTTGGGGGCGACGAAACCGAAACCGCCGCCACCGCGCGCAGCATGGCTTCGCGCCATTCTCTTTGCGCGCACGCACACAACGCATGACCGCTGCTCCGCAGTGGATCCGCTGGGTCCACTCCTGAGATGCGGCACTCAAGTTTGTTTGCGAGAAGCCGTAGATGGTGAGTGAAGACTTCAAGGTCCGAGGTTTTCTTCTTCTTCTTCTTTAACTTGCGATGGTGTTTGTCCTTAAGGAGCTCGACAAAGGGAGGACATCGGCGGGGTTGCAGAAAAACTGCCGCGTCATTTCGGTTCGACGCGCTGGATCCAGCCGTCTCCGCGCACGCCACCCATGCATCCAACGCTCTCTGCAGTTACAGATGCGTGTCACGTCGTCAGCATGGGCGACTCGACCGCGCCATAAAAGAAATAAGTAAACGAAAGCGTCGTCGACGGGAGCAGACCGTCGGTTTAGCCGTATAGGCGCCCTCGGGACACACTGCTCAAAAGTCAAGCAAAACCACGGCCGTTGTTGCCCAACCCGTGCATGCTGCGAGAACGTTGATGTCCTCAGGGATGCTCTGTGGCATGCCGACGACGCACGAGTGAGCAGCCAAGCACTGATCTTGCTGACGCGCCGTTCAAAGGGACGAGAGCCATCTCCGGGCCCATGAGCTTCCGTCGTGGATGACATTCGAGAGGAGTGCAGAGATAACGTTAAAACCGAGCCGGCATTCTTCCGCTGCGAGCTTTATGAAGGTACTGTGACGCAAGTGACTACGATGGAACATCGTGCAGAATTTCTGTCTAAAGCTGTTACGCAAAGTGTACTTTAAGAAGCCTTATGGAGGGACGCTCTGTATACGATGTTCCATTAAAGTAGGTCGCCTCACAGTGCCCCTTAAAGTTTGTATAGCCATGTCAACTGGGATATTACGCTACACCACTTAAGGAGAACATTTTCCGCATGCCGGTACACGTACGCATGGCTACATAGTAATAGCGCGAAACTGGCATAATGACAGGGCTGGTGTCTTCGTGTCTGTCTTTGTGTCGTTTTTGCTCTATCACTCTCTGGTCCAGAACGATGATGTTCACAGCAGTCGCATTTTAACGCATACGGGGCCAGCGAGAGAAATGTCGTCCAGGAAGCTTGTTTTATAGCACAGGGGCAAGCCGCCCCCTCCCCCCCTCCTCACCTTTGTGCAAGCCGGTCGTTGTCGTTCGTAATAAAGCTTGGTGAACTCAATTCAATACATGATCCGATGGGATGAACGGTGGGAGCACCAGAACCACATTCCACGAGTCCTAATCGTCGCAGTACCACACACAAAATTTTAAAGAATTAATATTTAGGTATTCAAACTCCCGAAGGAGGATTCCGAAGCCCACCCACGGTCGCTTCGCGCATTATGCAAAAGACGGGACACAAATGACAGCGTTTAATACACTTTATATGCAGAGGCGCCCTTCGAACGAAGACTCAAACAACGTGTCCAATAACAAACAAAAGCCTTCTCGTATGTACGTCGTTACGTCACAAGTGAAGCGAGGGGTGGGGGGGGGGGGGCACAGCGTTCGCCCTTGGAGGCCTCTGCCGCACTTCCTGCACGGCGACCGAACACACTCATGCCTGCGCCCGTCGCAGTCCCATTTATAACGCGCTGCCCGTCGAGGCGGCAGCCGTGCCCCAGCCTCGTATACAGCGGTGGCTGGTGGTGGTGGGTTGGTGGGCCTCTCGGATGCTCAGCAGAGACTTCGCGGGAGCAACCGAGCGCACCTGCCTCACGTTTCCGACGCTTGCGCGCGGCGTATAATGGATCGCTTTTTAATCAGGGCCCCTAAGTAATGACCGAGCGGCCTTTTCTCTCCACAATTCAATCATCCGGCACCGAGAAGCTGCTTTTCGCGTGCCGCGTGCGCGGAAGAGCTCTGGCCAGCGCTGCTCCCACATACTACCGTACCTGCAGCAAAACGGCGGGTCGTTGATCTGCATCGCTCGCGCTGTATGCCATGCATGCTTGCACCTCGCGATCTGCCCTGCATGCACCGTTCTATGCAAAACGACCTAGCGCGTGCCCGTGTTGGATAACACCGCGCGACGCGGTTGGTACGGGCTATAGTCTCGTTAAAGAGATATGGGCATTTGGTCCTCGCGGCTTTCTATACACTGTTGCGGTGGAGTGGTTATACGGTGGCATCTTTCTCCGGAGGGGGTTTCGTGCTCTGCAGAACGGCTCTGTCGTAATGGCGCTGTCAGAGACTTAATTGCGAAGCTCTTCGCTGACCCCGAGAGGGCATCGTACGAGCGTGCGTGCATGAGCGTTAGGCCAGTGTAATCGAGAGCACGATACAACGTGCGCCAGCTTGGTCAGCCGGAAGCGAAACCGTGTTACTGTATAGTACAAGTACACAGTTAACCGCATACCATACAACATTTGGCGTCACTAGGACCTGCACAAGTCTAACCTTCCCTGGCTACTTGTGCGTACACAGTAGAGGATTCACTTGTTCTAGACCCATTACTGAACTTAAAGAAAACAGCTGCGCTTAGAACGAGACTATATCGCCATCGTCTCGGGTTCAGCGCTCTTTTCTCCCAATCCATTTGTGTGCACGTGCTTGTGGCTTTATATAATGAGCCCGTCCAGTGTCGCAAGTATCCCAAGTTGTCCAATCGACTGAATACAATCGACAGAGAAGAACGAGAAGACGATTGTCGCCTTCGAGTCGTTCAGATAAAGGACAGTGTGACTTTTTATTGCAGGATTGGATAATCCTGGATGCCGTTTCATGCGATACAAAGCACAGCCCTGGAATGCAATTACGTTCGTAGCACGTCCTCTTACCGAGGTCAATCTGCCGCATGCATGCAATCAAACTCGCGCCTTGCCTAATGTCAAGACGAATCGGAGCCTAAACTTGGGTGTTCTGCGTCTTACATTGGCACAGATAACACTGCGCAGTCATGGACAAACCTTTTCACGATCAACGATCGTCTGTTTATTTCGCAGGTAAGTTTTCATCAAGTTACAACGCCTATACACGCAACCACACTCGTCCCAATGCACTAAAGGATACCAGCGTGTCATCCTTGCCTTGATTATCTAATCGGAGTACAAATGTGAGAGAGCTAGTGCACGGCCATCACGACTCATGAAAAAACTCACAGGGTCCCCTGTGCATTCGCCTAAGACGACTATAGAAGGCGAAAGCCATCTTCTTTTCCTTCTCAGTCGATGTATTGATCCTTGCCTCCCACCACCGAAAGCTTTCTGCGCCTAACGTGGTTTTGCCCTGCCTCCAGGATCGGAGGCATTATAAGCTTTCTACACCACACCTGCTTTTGAACTGCCGCGGTGATCGGCCCACCTTTGACCAAGCGACGCTGTCACGTGATGACGTCATCATGTGGCGGCGCGTTAAGTGACGTCATGGTGACGTCACAAAATTTGGAGATATGTGACGTCATCACGTGACGATTCTTTTTTTCGTAGCTCGTGTTGAAGCCGACAGCGCCGATGCTAATGCCGACGCTCAATTGTCGCGTTTGACGAGGCATCTAAGGCTTTCGCCTTCATAAGCAGCGCGCGAAAAGGTGACAACGGCGCCGTATTTCTTACCTATCCTGTTTATTTCTGTTTCCTTTCTCTTTTAATGGCTTTCTTTTATTAGTCTTCCATGCGCAATCCCCTAATGAAGCACTAAATTCTCACTCAGATCCTCTTTGTCACTTACAACACCATTAATGCCATTCCAAGCGCTCTCCGCTGCCACTGGAAAAGACAGGGCCAACACAAAGCATTCCCTAATACCACTGACGAGACGATAACCCTTGTTCGGCTGTCATCACGCCGTCTTCTATCTCCCAGCTAATGAGAATCCGCGTACGTTAGCCATTTTGATTCTCTTGTTCAATCAGTAAGACACGACACCTCTCGACAAGCATTCCAGGCACCGAAAGCTACTGGCGCAAGGCGCATACAACAGCAGCACGAAGCCCATACCTAACTCGAAGCCGACGCGAAGACACGGACAAGCCGGTCATTATGGTTACACTAATGGGCGCACCTCGACTGCAGTTCTAGGCTCCCGCGGTGCAACTCTCATTGTATCGAAGCGGTACGGGCGCGCATTGGAAGCCCTCCGAAACACGGGTTTGGCTGCATCCAGACGGCGACTCTTATCTCGCCTTTCATCTTGCAGGCGAGGAAGATTATGGTCCGCTGACTAACAGGCAGGGCACGATTTCGATCTACACCCTATCGGCTGCCGCTGTCGAGCATACCACATACGCAGCGGACAAGACAGGCGCGCCACTGTATAGAGGTGTGCGCAGGAGTCCGTGCAGCTGCCAGGGGAAAGAAAACAGAATACTAAACCGTGAAGTCAAGAGGCGTAAAGCTGCCGGCGTCTGAGAGATAGGAACACCATGCGGTGCCCTCGAGGCTGGCCGAGAAGCTCCGCTCCAGTCGTCTCCTACGCATCTACAGATGTACACCTGCAGACGACAGACATTACCCTCGAAAACCGTCCATTAAACAGGCGCTCTATTCAGTTAGATCCATTTGTAGCTCTCTTTTTTGTTTTTTTTTTTGTTTTTTTCGCCCACGAACTCCCACGAATAACGCGATTTACGCTGGCCTCCAAAATGCGTCTTTTTCTTCGTGTCCAGCGATACACCGAGCGCATTACCCTGTGCAAGGCCGAGTGTACATCGCTACATATATGGAAAGGTGCGACGCGTGAGCGCTTTTTTTTTTTTTTTTTTTTTGCATTTAAGAATGCGCGCGCGGGAGTCTGAGGGGGGCCGATCTCTCGGCTGTAGTGACCATTCTCGGCAGCTGCTACACTTTTGTTTCGTGTTGTGAAGACGGGGGACACGATGTGCAGTTCATGCTTGCGCGCCGGGCGTGTTGAACACATTCACAAACTTGTACGCGACTTGCGCGCGTCGTATACAGTATATAACGCCTAGAGAGAGAGGAGCAGATCATCGCCTAGAAGTATGCACTCCACGGAGGCACCTTCCAGTCACGACTTCGCACGAACCGGCGCGAGGAAAAAAAACACGTGAAAGAGGTATACGACCGGTCGTTTCGAGCGCTTTAGGTTGTTCCA
Source organism: Rhipicephalus sanguineus (assembly GCF_013339695.2). Lineage (NCBI taxonomy): Eukaryota > Metazoa > Arthropoda > Arachnida > Ixodida > Ixodidae > Rhipicephalus > Rhipicephalus sanguineus. The sequence continues at coordinate 142,615,520 of NC_051181.1, read as the reverse complement.
TCTCTTGCAGAGATATCTCTCTAGTTCTACAATTCCTCGCCAGTTCATTCGTTCATCTTTATTTATACTTCTCTCTTTTCCTTCAGCTTCACTCTCGGGCGCCATCTGCGTGCAGAGCAAAATGACGCCATGCTGACTCGTGACCCAAACTGCGAACGCGTGTCGCTGCGTAGTTTGCTGCCACGCAAGCCCGCCTCGCTAACGTCTCTCCGTCACTCGCGCTCCCCTTTTGCGCCTCGCAAAGGGGAGGCGATCTCAAAACCCTGCCTTCGAATGCGCGCGTGCTTACAAAGACAGTTCCCGGTCGCTGCCGCTTCAGAGAGCATCGTTTCATCTCACCGTTTGATCTCCAGCGTGAACGCTGAAACTGTGGCGTACGTGCCACCATAATCTCGTTATAGTTCTTTCTGCTTCCATCCTGTTCTTTTACTTCCGTTCTCTTCTCCATACCTCATATAGTTTAGTAGTTTTTTCGGCGCCCCACGAACTTATGCTTAGTGACGCCTTCCACCTTTACTTGCACATTTACGTGTACGTTTTTTTTCTATTGTTGTTACTTTCTTAGTGCTCGTGAACGTACGCTCGGCGCCACGCGGCCGGGTCCAAATCGACGCTTAGTGTTCACCCTATAGGCAGGCGTCGTGGGCGCGAAACCTTCCATTTTGCCGTCCCATAGTCATGGTGCCACGTAATCGAACACGAGTACGCGTGCAAACGCGCGTATTCTCTTTTCACACTGCTCGCTTCCGCTCTCATCGTGGCGATGTAATGATGGCTTCCGCGCCACCCTGCCGTTCACGATCGGACGGGCGCACGGTGAGGGGACGGGGGGGCGGGGGGGGGGTTACACGTATACTACAACGCACCTAGCTGTTCTTGGGGGCGCGCTACCGGCACTCACACGTCGCGCATCCACGGTTTTGCGACCGGCTCCTACAACAGTAGCGCGTGCATCGGAGGGACTAACGCGCCGGACCCTAATCAAGTGAGACGCTCCTGGGTGCTTATTAGCGTTTTGCGGGGAGGAAATCGGCGTATCGTGTCATCTCACGTGCGGCACACGGCGATCGCGCGCCCCACCGTCTGGCTAGTAGTAGCGCATACATCCGTTTGGGGGGCTAGGGTGACCGACTGTGCTAGCCAACCCCTCATACAGGCAGGCCTCTGCGGAAGCATCTTTTCGTGCGTGCCTGAAACCTCTGGGACAGTTTTCACGTTCGGTTGGCCAGCGTTGAAGATCTTTGTTTTGATTTCGGATCCCCGGACGGCCCTCCTTGCAAACAGGAGAGATATCAGCGGGTTACTGCAGCAAACAGCAGCAGCAAAAAAGAACACAAAAAAGTAGTTCCTGTTCCCCTCTTCAATTTTCTGCCATTTCTTCGATCGTGACATAGGCACGAATGGCTCGAAGTCGGAATGGTTGTAGCAGCCGGCTTCGTGCGCATCGACAGTTGTATAAAGCATGCACGATCTGCTCTTATAACGCGATTGGGGGAAGGTGTGACGTGATCTGGAAAGGGGCGTATTTCGGAAAATGCTGACTATTATTATTATTCCCGCTCCTTTATATTATATTATGCGTCCCGGAGCACATCGAGCATAGTCACGTTTTGAGTCATGCGTGGGCTTTTTATGAACAGGTCGCTTGATGGCCGTGCTAACGCTTAGCACACCGCCTCGAGCGCGCCGCACGCCCGCAAATCCAGCTACGGATGACGCCAGTCGAATAACGTAGTGACGCAAAGAACCACCCATTCGTCTGAAAGCGTGCTCAGGGTATATATGGAGGGTGAATGGAAAGTTCAAGGCGACACGGCTGTGAGTGAACCTTTAGAGATAGGTGTGGTAACGTGAGCCGCCGCGCGTATAGATATTGATGTAATACAAGAAACAATTTTAAAATTTCGATTCCCTCCACCTCCATCCATGCCTTTTACACCGGTCGCTACCTTGCGCCTATTTTTTTTTTTCAGAGGCCATACAGAACGAAAGTAGTCATACAAAGAGAAGATTGTACATGATTCGTGCTGAAAATGATTTTACATACATACATACATACATACATACATACATACATACATACATACATACATACATACATACATACGTACGTACATACGTACGTACATACATACATACATACATACATACATACATACATACATACATACATACATACATACATACATACATACATACATACATACATACATACATACATACATGTAAAAAGTTGCCGTTCCCTCCAGTACAGCTCTGCAAGAGGAAATAGCTTCAGCACAGCGCATTGGTCGAACACGCGCATGTATATCTATATCGTTTGATTCCATCCGGCATGCCCGGATTCCGAAGAAAAAACATAATTAAATTCTAGCACCACTGGCGTCTATACTTTAGGTCGCTATAGTGCGCTACGCATGTGTACTTCGTCATCCATGCGGCAAAGCGAGTGCACCATTCAATCACGAACCCTCTGTCGCTAACGAGACGCCAACCTCACCGCGTTTTCGAGCGAGTGAGGTCATAAGCGGACGTGAGCATTCGTTAGGTGTGAAGGGCGTAACGAACTTTCCAGATCCACATTGCCTTCGACTCGCACACCTCCTCGGGACACCAGTTGATTGCCCAAGCGCAGTCTGGTACAGCACAGCCCGCAGCGCGCAACATGCTGCACGCGCGAAGACACGCTACCCCGAGGGCCACCCGAACGCCACGCATAGCTTAGTAGGGCGATGAATCAAAGTGAACCAGCGGAAGGCTTCGGGGACGCGCGAAAACGCATACATATACGCGGGAAAAGTTTCAACGCCTCGTTTATCCCAATGAGCTCCTCGCCCTTCTTTTCCATAGCTGCTGTGTCATCGCGGACTCTCCAACATCACAGCCTCCGTAACAAACAACCATATAGCTTCGTCGCGCAGAAATTAACTGTAGAAACCGAAACAAAAAGGAACTAAACGTAAAGATCACACGGAAAAACGCGTCTGTGTTATCTACCAGCCGAGAGAGAGAGAGAAGCAAGCGTCCCCCGCCTGTCCCGTTATTTGCATCTGTTAATTAAGCATATTGTTGTCGCTCGTCAGAGCGCGCACACGCACCCCTCTCGAGCTCTGTGACAGCGCCCAACCATGTGTGTGTGGCTGGAAAAGAAACGACGAGGAGACGGCGAGGGTGGCGATGCATGGTTCAGGGTGCGACTTCCCCGAGACTGATGTTACACAGGGTACACACACACGCTGCCTCACTTCCTCCATAGCATCGCCACCACCTTACTACGCACCTCATCTCCTCTCCCTCGGTGCACTCTGCGCGACGCCTATACCCTAAGTGCGGAATTAATTAACTGGCTTATGCAAATGGGTCTCGGTGCGTCGACGGGTCTCACGGCGAGCATGCGGCGTGTGTATCGACGTTCGCTGAGCGCGCGCGCGCGCTGCTCTTTATGTCGCCGCCGCCGACGCTGTGTCGCGAGTGCGTGCGTCTGTACGTGTGGCCGTGTGTGCTGCTGCGAGAGCCCTGCGGCGAAGCGTATGCGCTGCGGGCGCCGCTTAATTATGAGCCCTCCTCCGGCAACACAGCGCGGCGCGCCGGCGCGCCGGCACGCACGCACGTCGCACCAGAGTTGAGTCCGCTCTATGTTGACTCTCCGTGAGCAGAGACGCTCTCGGAGGACTCCAACGTCTGGGCTTCGCTTCGACTTTCTTTATTTCGACCGTCGCCCTTCTTCGTCTTCTTTTCGGCGCAGAGTTCGCTTCCCTGCGCGCCTTAATGGTGGCCGCACAGAACGGACTACACGTAATGTGTAGCCGGGTCACTGAGGAGCTGGGGCCCTTGGTAACAGTGCATTTGTTATAGGAGACAAAATAAAGCCTTCGGTTGATAATAAGCGCTGCGGTCGTTCACATTTCTTGTCATGGTTAAGATGAGCAGCGCGAAGCACTGAAGTGCTGCTAATATATTGACCACGAACGTATAAACCAACTCGCACACATCGCTACTCATAATCTTTCTTCTCCTCGTCCTAGTTTGCGCTTAAATCTTCAATGATGCATATTCGCCAACGATTTGCATATTTGTAATGCTGCATATATTCGTCTTTCCGATTTGCTCCAGTTTATGTTATGGGAGCTTGCAGTATGCAGTATATATCAACCCGCGAGGGGTCTGCGCGATTTTACCACTCGAGCTGCGGAGTTAGCTCGAAGTAATACTTGGGCAGTGGCGTAACTAGGGGGAGGGGGGGGGGGGAAGGGGGTACAAGTGCCCCGGGCGCCACTTGGGAGGGGGCGCCGAGCCGAGTCCGCCCGACATGCGCTCGGGAACTTCCGGAGGAGACAAACGGGGCGCTAACGCCCCACGCATCGTGGAAAGGTCGCCCCTACAGGTTCAAAACAAGTGGGGACATGCCCCACACTGTTCCAACACCCCCTTCCTTGCCTTCTTCTCCCCTGGTACCACCCGTGAGGCTAGAGACTCCTATGACCAGTTAAATGGTGCTCCTTTCCTTCAACAAACGAAACACAATCTTCTGGAAGCCTGTGGCTTCCGACATTCAATCTGTCGGCGCTTTGTCTTCGTAAGCAGCACTGCCTTTTCTCGTTTGATCCAGCGTATCTCCTGTCTTGAAATTGTCCTCGAGGAGGCGGAGACTTGCGCTATATTCTGTAGCCCTTGCATGAGCCCGTCTCTGCGCCTCGACTTCGCTTCGGAATGCCTCTCATTCTCCAATCAGAAGCTCGTTCACAGAATGCTTTCTGCCATCAAATTGCGTCATCGCTCCTCATTTTTATCGGTGTATCGGTACCTTCCCCACGACATTTTCGCCAATCAGCGTGCGTGGGATGGGGATGACTATGAGGAATGACGTCTACGAAGTAATTTTTGAGAAGACTTCGTGGCGTGGGCGTATTCACGTGAAGAGGGAGGTGTAACTTGTGAACTCAGTGTCGCTCACCAAATTAACATTTGCACTGTTAGTCCTGCAGACCAAGTCGCCTTCTCGGAAGTGCTTGCTGCAAACACGTAGCGCGGTACTTCGGCTCACTTGCCCCTTCTAAGCTAGCTTATCAGTCATGCGTCAGTGATGTTCGTTATGCTTGAAGTAAAACCGTAAATGTGAAATTACACCCTGCTCTTTTTGCATGCGCGGTGCGCTAATTGTCACACAGCATCACCGAAAACATTGGTCACGCTTTCCAAGGTCTTGTTGTTTGTAGATGCCAGTGCACATGAACTGGTTGTGAAACGAGGCTGATTGAAGGGGGAAACTCAAAGAAAAAAACGCGGTCGGGTCGCCGGCTTCCCGTCTTTAGAGCAAGGTTCCGTGAAGCAAGGTGACATCACGTGATCGTGATGTAGCATGTTTTAGTAGCATGTCGACTGCAGTGCCCGTGTCTCCAGTGGTAGGCCTCGTGCACAATAGCACCAAAGAGATACAGGAAGTAGAACTGCAATGGCAAATTATCCTATTACGATCACATTCGTACCATTATTACTGTGAACTGAGCTTTAACAAGCGAGAAAATTGTGAAAAGCTGAAGGCTGTATACACGTACTAATGCCCCTAACGTTTCTCGTAGCGATCACATACACAGTCCCGGCCGTGATTTGCCGAGAGCTATTCATCTTGATATCTTTCTCATTCATTTCGTTTTGTTAGTTTGCTTCTGCCGGTGAGCGCGGTGGCAATAACAGCAGCCAGGTGTAGTCTGACCCCAGTGATGTTGACGCAGTTTATACGAGCGAGTCTCGCAGCAATTCTGCGTCGAATTTCACACGTGTTCTGCCGCTGTCCCGCAGAGAACTATGAGGCTTCGATGGTTTTGATCTCGTGGTACATTTCTCCTCACTGGAACCCTCCCTCCTGCTCGCGTGCCGCATTCCACGGGTGGATTGAGTGGCCCTGCATGGCCCTGCTCTGACGCGGCTCTCTTCACGGCATGGCGCCTCTGCTCGAGTTCTCCAATAGGAAAACGCCAATAATAAAAACTAAAAATTAAATACTCGAGAACATAAGCAGTATTTGGCAATCGGACGCCTCGCATGCCGTCGACGAAAACGACGCTTCGCTCTCCGTCGGTTGGAGCCAGGCTTCGTACGCAAAAAGAGCTGCCGCCGCCACTGCGAGAGCACGGGGGATCATTGCAGACTCACTGAAATGCAATCCTGCTTCCATGTTGAGATCTTCGCTGCGAGGTTCTAAGTCTGCAACCACATCTATCGCGGCAATCATGAAAGCCGCGGCTTCACTGCGCCGCGGCCAAGCAGCGGCCAATTGCACGCGTGGTGACGTGTGATGGAGCTTTCTTATTCGCTGAGAGCAATCAGATTCGTGACGACATCGCTTCATCACTGAGTCTGGGGCGAGAGAAATTGAGTAAGAGATACTCGGTCTTCGCTTACGGCATTTTCTCCGCTAATAACTTATCTTTTCACACCCAACCTGCACGTATTTTTCAATGTCCCGGCTCATTCCACCTCAACTTCATACTTCTCGTTAGCATACCTTTAAGGTTCCTAACTGACTGTGCGTATCGGACGCCCAAGCAGAAAAGTTACACCAGAAAAAGATCTATACGCTCATGTTTTACCCACTACCTCGGGGGGAGAAGGCGGATCCCGAACATGGACTTCACTGTCGGCTTGATGAAATCGATGGTTTGACGAAGCATCGTCTAGTCGGGAAGGAGCATGAAGAAGAAATGAAATGAAATAACGCCGACCAAGTGAAAGGTTTTATAAACATTAAAAAGACGTTTCGGCTACCGTACGGTAGCCATGTTCACAAGATTTTGCATTTGATATTTCCTGTAAACGGGTTATGGTGGCTACATGAAATGGTATGAGCGTCACCTGGTCGATATAGACTCTGCATGAGGCACAAAACCACGACACAAAATCTCGAGTTTTGTTTCACGGTTATGTATCAACACATTTTGGGTGCCCTGAAGAAGAAAATGCTTTAGACAAGTCATGCCTGTATAGCTCCTGACCGCTCTTATTAAGAAAATAATAGTAAAAAAAACATGCGATGAAGCACAATCACGTGCGGGCCGCTGTTCGCTAGCGAGAGGTCCGCGGGCCGCGTGTTTGAGAGCCCTGGTCTAGACTGCAGCCGAAGGGGGGGGGGTGAACAAGGCTACCGTACGGTAGCCGAAACGTCTCTTTTAATGTTTATAAAACCTTTCATTTGGTCGGCGTTATTTCATTTCGTTTCTTCTTCACAATGTCTGCCTCAGTGAGGCGGTAAGCTACAATGACACTTCATTTTCTGCTAATAGAGCTCAAGATTTTGCGTTTGATGTTTCATGTAAACGGGTTATGGTGGCTACATGAGATGGTATCAGCGTCATCTGGTCGATGTATAGACTCTGGATGAGGCACAAAACACACACAACAAAGGCAAATGTTTGACATGGATAACTTTGCCATTGGAAATAACTTTCCCCTATCTCACATACGGGTCATTTCTGAAGCCGATTTGGCGCCGTGATTCCAACCACATATATCTACTTCCAAAATGACTAAAATCTGGACGACGATTTTGAAATATAGAGTTTTGTTTCACGGCTATGTATCAACACATGTTGGGTTTCCTGAAGAAGAAAATGCTTTAGACATGTCATGCCTGTATAGCTCATGACCGCACTTAAGAAAATAAAAATTAAAAAAAACATGCTATGAAGACAATCACGTGCGGGCGGCGTGTTTGAGAGCCCTGGTCTAGACTGCAGCCATATAAAGAACGCGCTTTTCTTGGCGACCATTGTTCACAATGAAAATGAGCACTGGCGCCGCAAAAGGCAATAATATATATATGCGACAACAGGGTTTGCCAGAACGAATTTTTGAATGCATCATTAGCATTAATAAAAAATGTAGGCATAGTATGCAGATGTGATGTACGCAATAAATAATTTTGAGCAATACATTTCATGGTTATGTAGCCAAAAGCGATAAGAACCATTTACATGCCTACTTCGTCGATCTCTGATGTGTGGTTGTATGTAATTTACAAACTTTTCGTGCAAAGCGAGACGACAACAAGACAGCGGCAAGGTCCATTTCTTCTTTCACATTTTTTCTAACCTTGTGGACTTCTGGTGTGTCGTAAGATGCGTGGATGTGCCAGACGGCTTTAGTCCACTGTAGTGAGCAATCAATCAAGAAACCACTCATTCGCTTGCCCGGAACGGCCAGATGGCTTTTTCTTGCACATAGATATTAATAATAATAATAATAACAATAATAATAATAATAATAATAATAATAATAATAATAATAATAATAATAATAATAATAATAATAATAATAATAATAATAATAATAATAATAATAATAATAATAATAAGTGTAGCCTCCTTCCTGCTCCACCGGTTCATGCTGCGCCAAGGTCCACCCCAGGAGCTGCTCAGCGATCGAGGCCATGTCTTCTTGTCGGAAGTCGTTGAAGCCATAAGAGTGCAACGTTGTTCACCGAAAAACTACTGCTTACCACCCGCAGACGAATGGGCTCACCGAGCGCTTTAACCGCACGCTCGGCGACATGCTCTCGATGTACGTCGCCGCCGATCACACAAATTGGGATGTCATTCTGCCTTTCGTCACCTACACCTACAATACCGCCCTAGCACCACTGGTTTCTTACCCTTTTTCTTATTGTACGGCAGGCACCTGTCGCACACAATCGACACAATCCTTCCATACAAGCCGGATCCATCTGAGTGTGCGCCTCTTTCTGCCACAGCCAGACTTGCCGAGGAGTGTCGCGAGCTTGCCAAGACCTTTACTATACGCATGACCAATAGCGGCAAAAGAGCATTCGTGGTGACACCAACGCTTCTGCGCCCACGTTCCTCCCTGGAGCGCTCGTATGGTTCTCCGTCCCTACCACTGCGACTGGCCTCTCTTCCAAACTACTGCCCAAATACGAAGGCCCCTACCGTGTCGTCGAACGCACATCCCCGGTCAACTACCTGATTGAACCAGTTGAACCATCTTCGGACATGTGCCGTCGAGGGCGCGACATTGTCAACGTGGAGCGCCTCAAGCCCTACCATGACTCGCTCACAGAGACCAGCTGTTAGGTCGCCAGGTGGCTCCCTTTTCGTACCCGGGGTAATTGTAGAGAAGCATTGGAACGATGTAATGGGTCGTCCTCTCGAGCGCCTTCTAGTGGGTCGTCCTCTTCTCGGAGAGCACGCCCCTCGTGCTCGTGCTCGTGAGTGTCTGTGAGTCTGCGCTCCGTCGTGACTGTCGTCGTTGTGCATCGTCGCCGTCAATCTCGCCGTCAATAAACGCCTTTACAATAATAATAATCACTATCATTACCATCATGAAGGGCGCGGAAATATATTTGCCATGGGCGTTGTCCTGTCTAGTTACGCCACTGTACTTGGGAGTGTGACACCGTCTATTTAGTGCGCCGCTTGCTGACGTCTAGTATGCACGGTAGCGTTAATGACGCAGGACCTGCTTGCGCTGAAGTTATGTCACGAAGGCTCGCAGCATTTCTCGCAGATGTCAAAGATACATCAACCTTCGCGGAATTTTCTCAATTTTGTATGTGTGTATGCGCGCGCACATTCAAACACACGCGTGAACTTAAATAAAGGGGCGCGGGACAGGATCAACACATCGACCGAGAAGAAAATTAGATGGCCTTCGCCTTCGAATCGTCTTAGGTGAACGCATAAGGGACTCTGAGAGTTTTGTACTGTAGCGCAATTAAACCAAACACATGGAACTAAGAGTCACGGACACCAGTAAATAACAAATATCAACGAACTTCGTGAAGAACGAGTAATAATGAGAAAAGGGCAGACAGTTCTTACAACTTCATCTAGCATTAGCGTCCTCAGTCGTCCTTGGATGCGGCAACAACAATGCGGTAAAGAAGAACGCAGAGGCGCTAAACGCACAGAGAGGCTTATTTTCAGCTGCAGGATCTCCGAAAATAGCTCATGTCCTATGGTAAACACCGACCATGCCGCGCCCCTGCATTTAAAGCGAGCGGCACGGGAGAACACGGGGAAAATCAGGTCGGGATTTTACGGTAGCTGGAGCGGAAAGTAACGAAAATGGATGGCGACAGGAGCTGCGGCGACATTTGGCGAACGCGCGCACGCTGTCTGCGACCTCTGAAACACGAGCCACAAACACGCGAGTAATACATTAATTTAACATAAGATTACATATCCCACAAGATTACGCGAACAGCGAGTTTGTTTAAGTGGCAGATAGACAGATAGATAGATAGATAGATAGATAGATAGATAGATAGATAGATAGATAGATAGATAGATAGATAGATAGATAGATAGATAGATAGATAGATAGATAGATAGATAGATAGATAGATAGATAGATAGATAGATAGATAGATAGATAGATAGATAGATAGATAGATAGATAGATAGATAGATAGATGAAAGTGTTAATATATACATATTTTTTTTTCAATTCTAGCAGGAGCGACTTTCAACTCATGACAAGAAAATGAGCAACTTTTGACTCACAACTCAAAACTTACCCACAGCTTTACAAAACGTTTCGTGCAAGCGCTCCCAGGCTTGGCCAGGAAAAGCCATTAACCCGAATGTCGCCCAAGCGTGTCGCATATACGCCTCCTCCTAATTTCACACGATGACTCACGATAGCGATTGTTCGCGCTTCATCGCCCGCATATATGCGTGACATTCGACGTGTGCGATCGTTCGAGCCGAGACACGGGAGCGATGACGGCTAGGCATCGACGGCGTCCATCTTCCTACCGAAGGTGACGTCATGTTCTTTTCCGACCCATGTTCGTTGTTTCGAAACGCGCCGTGCTCTCCGCGCGCGCACTTCGTGACGACGCTCCTTGAAGACGTCGAGCGAGCGTTGCGCTGCAGGGTCGCGTCAGCGTGAGTGGATGTTCGATTGTACTACGTGCCACCCACCGTGCGATGCGTTGCGCTTGGAAAGCGTGATGACCCATTGAAGTGTTAATGTCAATTTTCTTTACGTTTCCACTTAAGAGAGAGAGCGAGATTTTGAAAGGAGAGAGAACATTCAGATGGCTTGACGGCTGTTTGGTTGTATATTGCATAGATTTCCGCCACTTCGTTGTGTTCTTGATTCATTGACTCAATAATTGATTGATTGCTTAGAGAATTTGTTTACTTATTCAGTGAGTGAGTGAGTGAGTGAGTGAGTGAGTGAGTGAGTGAGTGAGTGAGTGAGTGAGTGAGTGAGTGAGTGAGTGAGTGAGTGAGTGAGTGAGTGAGTGAGTGAGTGAGTGAGTGAGTGAGTGAGTGAGTGAGTGAGTGAGTGAGTGAGTGAGTGAGTGAGTGAGTGAGTGAGTGAGTGAGTGAGTGAGTGAGTGAGTGAGTGAGTGAGTGTCTAATGCGCCGCCATCTTACATTCGTACCTCGCATCGAAATGATTAGCAAAAGGGAAATGTTACAAAAAATGGCGAACCTTGCACTAAGTCGCGCAAGGCTTGAAACAGCAAAGATGGACGATTCTGAAGTCTAATCTGGTTGCTTGTAGGTTGTTGCTAGGCTTTAGCTAGGGGATGTTGTTTCTAGGTTGTTGCTAGGCTTTAGCTAAGTGACGCTAGGTTGTTTCACGGTGGCGCTTAGGTTGTTGCTAGGCTTTAGCTAGCTGATACTAGGTTGTTTCTAGGTTGCTCCTAGGTTGTTGTTAGGCTTTAGCTAGGTGATGCTAGGCTGTTCCTTGGTTGCTTCTAGGTTGTTTGTACGCTTTAGCTAGGTGATGCTAGGCTGTTCCTTGGTTGCTTCTAGGTTGCTTGTACGCTTTAGCTAGGTGATGCTAGGTTATTTCCAGACTTTAGCGACGTGATTCTAGGTTGTTTCTAGGTCGTTGCTAGGCAGAATCTGGGTGATGCTAGGTTGTTTCTAGGTTGCTTCTAGGTTGTTTGTACGCTTTAGCTAGGTGATGCTAGGTTATTTCCAGACTTTAGCGACGTGATTCTAGGTTGTTTCTAGGTCGTTGCTAGGCAGAATCTGGGTGATGCTAGGTTGTTTCTAGGTTGCTTCTAGGTTGTTTGTACGCTTTAGCTAGGTGATGCTAGGTTATTTCCAGACTTCAGCGACGTGATTCTAGGTTGTTTCTAGGTCGTTGCTAGGCAGAATCTGGGTGATGCTAGGTTGTTTCTAGGTTGCTTCTAGGTTGTTTGTACGCTTTAGCTAGGTGATGCTAGGTTATTTCCAGACTTTAGCGACGTGATTCTAGGTTGTTTCTAGGTCGTTGCTAGGCAGAATCTGGGTGATGCTAGGTTGTTTCTAGGTTGCTTCTAGGTTGTTTGTACGCTTTAGCTAGGTGATGCTAGGTTATTTCCAGACTTTAGCGACGTGATTCTAGGTTGTTTCTAGGTCGTTGCTAGGCAGAATCTGGGTGATGCTAGGTTGTTTCTAGGTTGCTTCTAGGTTGTTTGTACGCTTTAGCTAGGTGATGCTAGGTTATTTCCAGACTTTAGCGACGTGATTCTAGGTTGTTTCTAGGTCGTTGCTAGGCAGAATCTGGGTGATGCTAGGTTGTTTCTAGGTTGCTTCTAGGTTGTTTGTACGCTTTAGCTAGGTGATGCTAGGTTATTTCCAGACTTTAGCGACGTGATTCTAGGTTGTTTCTAGGTCGTTGCTAGGCAGAATCTGGGTGATGCTAGGTTGTTTCTAGGTTGCTTCTAGGTTGTTTGTACGCTTTAGCTAGGTGATGCTAGGTTATTTCCAGACTTTAGCGACGTGATTCTAGGTTGTTTCTAGGTCGTTGCTAGGCAGAATCTGGGTGATGCTAGGTTGTTTCTAGGTTGCTTCTAGGTTGTTTGTAGGCTATAGCAGGTGATGCTAGGTTGTTCCCAGGCTTTAGCTAGTACGCGCAGTACGACGTGTGCGTAATCATATCGTGGTTTTGACAAGCAAAACTCCATATTATTATTATTATTATTATTATTATTATTATTATTATTATTATTATTATTATTATTATTATTATTATTATTATTATGATACGAAGAAGAAGCAGGAGAAGAAGAACGATGGACCTTGTTTTTTCTTCCACTTTATTGCTCTTTATCTTTGTAATATTTTTTCTACTTTAATGATAGGGAGGTAAACATTAATGTAGTTATTATTCATAGTCTACAATTCGTCTTCTTGGCCAATCCCTCAGAGTGGGTATGTGCCAAACTTGACAGGCTACAAACAAACAAACAAATTTAAGACAGCGTTCATATCTTTTGTGAATAATATACTGAGAACTTCGCCTGACCATTTTCTTTTCTTTTTTTTTTTAAGAATGCCGTTAAAGTCAAAGACGACCAAGCTATCTGCCTGCGTCTGCAGTTTACTCTGTGTCAAAATAAACCATGTCATCTTGAATCATCTCGAGCGTTTATATTGGGCGCTCATCGCGCCATTAAACGCGATGCCAGGGAACAATAGCGTCGAAGCAACAGGCTTTTCTTTTTTTCTTTTCTTTCTTTTTTTCATCGCCGTGTTGGAGCCAGAGCATCCGTGGACGCATTTACGCGCCACGCTGAATGCGTGACTGCGCAAGATTAATGCTTCTTCGACGCTCGCTCGGGGCAGTGTCAGGCATTTGCAGAGATATTATGCGTGCTTATAAAGCCAACCTTCTCTTTTTTTTTTCCACTAACCCTTTGTCACCGCTATGCACGTCTCTCGTTGCGAGGCACTTCATCACAACACGTACAGCATCGCAGGATGTTGTGATGCGGAAGATTATCTGCTTGGAAAGGAAATCAGCAGGGTTCATTAAACACATCAAATCAGTTTCTCCGTCAGATCTCCTATCTGCCCTCTTTCTACACACGGTAAAGAAAGCAGAAGCCATGTCTCAATGAAGCAGTCTCGAAGATGTTTTCCGGAAAAGTTTCGAAGAAGTCTTGACGAAGAAGTCGCATACTGGTACCAGAGAAGAAGTTTAAAAGCTCACAGGATCCCTTATGCATTGGCCTAAGACGACTCGAAGGCGAAAGCCATCTACTTCTTTTTATTCTCAGCCGATGCACTGATCCTCCCCCGCCCCCCTCCGAAAGCTTTCTGCACCTAACGTGGTTTTGCACTGCCTCCAAGATCGGAGGCATTGCAAGCTATCTGCACCTCACCTGGTTTCGCATTGCCTCCATAATTGGCTTACCTTCTACCATGCGGCGATGCCATGTCATGACGTCAACATGTGACGTCGTGGTGACGTCACACATTTTGGCGTTCACTGACGTCACGATGACGTCATATTGTGTCGTCATCACGTGATGATTTTTTGCATCACTCCGCCGACAGTCAATTTCCTCGTTTCACGAGGCATCTAAGGCTTTACCCTTAAAGGAAGTATGTAAGCTAGTGTTAGAGAGAGGCTTTTCGATGACAATGAAAAGGCAAGCGCTTTCGCAGCGGCTCGCTACATTGGGTATCATTCACACTCTGTCACGTTTATGTTTCCGACGATAGAGGGGACATGACGAAAAAAAAACGCCTTAGCTTTATCACCGAAAAAGACAGCGTGTTATAAAACCCAAGTCTGCTGATTTATAGATGTACATGGGAGTGAAATAAGACCACCATAACCTAATGTGCTACAAGTGAATTAATCTCACGTGATTCATTCCACAATGAAAATGAAAGGAGAACCGGAAAGTAAGCCAGGACAGTAAGATGCAACTATAGTTCCAGGGTGAAACAACAGTTGGTTGTGCGCGCGTCACTAAACAACACCCAAAGAAAAAATAAGAGGGGGGGGAGAGGGAGGGGGCAGTGGTGGTCCCAGTCGACACGGCAGGGCAGACTATAGCATAGATGCCACAAACCACGATAGCTATATGCGTTATCACTTTATAGCTGAATGTCTGAAACCACTGGTAAGTATATGGAATGTCTCTTCGTAGGTTAGCCTGTTTACAATTTTGAACGACCGCCCAGCTGAGCCTCTCACGTCACCGAAACGTCACAAGGATTCCTCCATGCAGACGCGGTTTCGTCTAATCATTCACCCCCTGCCGAATCCCGAGCCGCCTGGTCGTTAATCAGCCGGCTCCGGAACTGGCAACGCTCTTAGGTATGATCTGAGGGTAACGATCTGAGGTAACAATCTGAGGGTAACGATCCGAGGAACCTAACGATCTGAGGTATGGAAACCACAGCGTGTAGATGGCGTTGTCGAAAACGTGGACGACGACGATGATGATCAAATAAAAATACATTTTCTGGTTACGCCTATAATTCGTATAACAAGATATGTGACGTACGAAAGAAGGGGAATTGTTCGAGGGGCTAGTTTCTTTGTTTACAACCAATTGAAACGAACAGACGATTAATCAAAGAAAAGCATTGGTTCGGATCCCACCGACGGAAAGGGTGCTTTTTCCTCCACTTGAACGTCTTTCAATTTAGGTCATAATCAATACACTACAGTCAAAAACAACAATTAATGTCCCCCACGCTTTACTTCGCTTAATTGCCGGTTGGTTTCATCAGATATATGCCAGCAATTATTTCAGGGATCTGGTATGCCTAGAAACCTTCACCATCGTAGATGCGCAGCGCACATTGCTTACGGCAACGTCGCTTGGATCACCGGAATTTACGCGCATAAAAGAATTACACTGCTCCGTGCATCGCGTCGCGCTCGCCTATAACCACTATGTTTCCCTTCACGCTGCTTCCAGCCAAACAACCTCGGCACTTCGAGGAGTTTTCCTCAAACCGAAGGAACGCCTGTCTAACCTTGGGTACCGTTTCTTTTCTGCCGGCGCCTTATAGACAATTCCACGCGGCCCGCAGACACGGGCTGTCTGGATATACACAGCGGCGCGGATATCCGCCAAGAGACACGGCAACAATAAGTGAAGCGTGGATCGTGGCAGGACTCGGCGGAGCCGGGTGCATGCAACGTGACTCCAGCTCTCACGAAACGCCGGGCCTTTAGTGACCTTCACACGTTGCACTTTCATCTCCGCCCCCGCGCCGGCCAACGAGAAATAAGCGCCGCGGCTCGGCTCAGTCTAGCGTCTCGGCCCTTTTCACTTGCCAACTGACTATGTAGCAGGCCCGCACAATTAAATGGACCTGTCGTGCGCGGCCCAGACGCTTGCGCGCCCAGGCTCGCATACAGACACTATCCTTCCCATTGTGCTCGAGTGGGATATGCGGCCTATATCGGCCAATCACTGTTTGACGCGCCCCCTACATATCAGGGTATATTTAAGTTTTGCTTTGAATGCTAAGCAGTCTATGTTTATGTATTTAGAGAATACTGCAGGCCCATTTAGAGGCTCCTAGCAGGAGTCGATACACATACGTTCGACTAATAAACTGAGCCAAATACTGCAAGAAAAGTAAGATACTGACACCCCAATGATAAATGAACAAATGGGGACGCATATGCATGAGGTAACAAAGTACCAACAAAGCCAAAAGGGTATCAAGGTAAGGTACCAATAAAGCGCGAAGATACCACTACGTCCTATGACACCACTTGCTCTATTAGATCAGCGCTAACCACACCGATGAAAGAACGTTCCACTCATTTACCATTATATGAGAAGTAAACTGGGATTTCAGAAGCGGGCTCTGAGTCAGGACAAACGAACATTTCCTGAGATAAAATTACGAGAAAGAAGAGCTAGTGATGCAAACTATGTCATGCAAACTATAGTATACTATATATAATCGAGACACACTCTACACTAGAAAGTTAAAAATGCACGAGTTTGTCTGCAGCCAGCTCTGTGAAGCATGTACAGTATTTACTAGAATAACAGCAGCACTGGCTAACTTTCGCTATAAATGCTGGCTAACACTGGCTTGTGTTGGCTATGGCTAGTGTTGCGGCTAACTTTTGGCTGCCGTTGGCGAGTCTTGACCGCATATCCCTACGCATTGCCAATTCGCGCACGTGTCGACACGGCTCTGTCAAAATGCTTCGCGCACACGACTGTTCTCGGAAAAAATCACCGTGTGATTTCTAATTATTCTTTTTTGTACAAGTACTTAGGCTAATCACAACACACCAGTGATGGTGATGACGATGATAACAATAATAATAAGACCTGGGGCTTTACATGCCAAAACCACGATATGATTATGAGGCACACCGTGAAGGCCTCCGGAAATTTCGACGATCTGGGATCCTTTAGCGTGTACTAACATCGTGCAGTACACGGTCCTCTAGCATTTCACCGTCAAAATGCGACCGCCGCGGCTGGGATCGAACCCTCGACCTTCGGGTCAGCAGCCAAGGACCGTAACCGCTGTACCACCGAGGCGGATAAACACACACGCGGTAAGTGCTATGCTATCCGTGCGCCGTAGGAAACGGTTATTGTTTCGAGGCCGTGACCTTAATTTTCGAGACGTCGACGAATTGTCACCTGACAAGACTTTCAAGGCTTCTCGTGATGGATGTGTGACGACGCGTAGCGACGTATAATTGTTACGGCGCGCTGCTTGGATGGCGTTTCAACGCAGCGTTATTGAGCGCTGTATGCTGGCGTATGCGTCGCACTGCAGTCTCCGAAATTTCGACTCAACAAATCAACAAGAATGTTAGCCCATACATATTTACCATCACCTGGAAAGAAGCGAGCCTATAGATCTCATGGTGCCATCAATACATGGAGGCTCAGATGCAAATGAATATCACACTCTGTGTTCTGTTAGAGGCGCGCACCCAGGGATCAGGCAGTCCCTCCTGGGGACCTGCCGCCCTCTTTTTACCATCTTCTTTCTTTTCCCCTTCCTTCTCGCCTCCCAGACATCACAGTTTACTCATGTTTTCTCCCTTTATTCCTTCTCTGTGCGCGTTTAATCTCCTTTAAATATTATCAAGGCGAAAGCCCTATAGGTGCCTCATCAAACGCGAATAGTGACCGTCGGCGTCAGCACCAGCTATGCAAACGTTCATCATCACGTGATGACGTCACCTCATGGCGTCATCGTGACGTCACATGTCGCCAGAATATGCGCCGTCATCATGACGTCACATAACGTGACACCAGATGGTGGCGTCATCACATATGACATCGTCGTTTGGTCAACTGCGGGCCGATCCCGGAGGCACTGCAAAACCATGTGTGATGCAGAAAGCTTCTAGTTGCTTCGATCCCGGAGGCAGTGCGGAACCACGTTGGGTGTTGAAATCTTTCGGGGGGTGGGGGTAGGGAGAAGGCAGACAAGAAGATGGCTTTCGTGTTATAGTAGTCACCCTAACAAAATGCACAAGGGGCCGTCTGAGCTTTCATAATATTTACCGCCGAGATTCTCTTTGGTTTCTCTGTTGTCGTAAGTAGACTTCCTTGCTGAGAAACAATCAATTGCCACGTTTTTGTGAGGGTATATTATAATTTCCACTCTTCGTAGGCAGACGCTACGGAGGAAGGTATGCGTGCGCAGGCACCGCGATGGCTTCCTTCGCTGTCGACCTCGGACACGAAAGAGAAAGCCGGGGGAAGAAGTCTACCACCGCCACGATGCAGCATCGCGGACCATGTGGTGGGAACACGGCAGAATATATGGCGGGAGGGGGGTTGCTCGAAGAGGAGGAGGTGAAAGTTGATGGCGACCGGGGTAAATTATATGCCTGCGGTCGTGTAGAGCTGTCTCGCCGCGCGCGAGGAATTTTGCGATGTTCGGCACGAAGCCGCGGACGCGTGAGAGGCCTCAGCAGCAGCAGCAGCTCCAAAAGCCGCCGTGGCCGCTGCGAGCAACGCCCCCTCAGCACGTGCGTATAGCCGGCCCGGACTCGGTCCGCATTAAGGCCTCGCTGCTTCTGCTGCACCAGGGATCTCGCGTTTCGCTGCCTTTCTACGAGCTTATTTACTTGTTATACTTCGGTCCGGCCCTCTTTCGGTCAAAACGCCTAGATCGCGTTCTCCGGTGTTCTTTTGTTTTGTTCTGTTCTGTTCATCGCGGAGATCCCGTTGCCAGCTACTCCTGCTTCTATTGTTGCCTCCCCTGTCTATAAGAAGAAGGGAGAAGGCGTGTACTGGATATTCCCTTACCTCCATGTTTTCTCCGGCAAAACACATTCCGTTCTTTCTTTTTAGATTTCTCTTGCTGTGCACTTACAAACTTCGTCTACCAGACAGAGGAACGCGGACATTGAAGGTTCCGGAAAGCAGAAAAGAAAAAGAGAAACAAGTTGTTGAGGGAAGACGCTGTTGTGTGTTGTAGCACTCTTTTTTTCATTTCGCCGTGAAGCCACCCCTCCCCCTCTTCTCTTTTGGGGTTGGGGAGAGTGGGGGGCAACCTTTAGGAGGCGGAGCACGCGCAATTGTTTTCGGATGCTGCCCTTGCTTGCGTCTGCAAGCACCGCCGCCGCGTATACCAAAAGTAATTTTCCTTTTGTTTCTATGCTGTTTCTGTGGCACCACAGCCCAGCGACGCGGGTCTGGGTTATAGACCTCGCGAGCGCGCGGCCGGTAATTCTCCGCGGTAGTCGGGCCTCACGCTCGCCCCTGAAGGATGTAATACAAGTTGGACCGCGTTCTTCTTTTCTTGAAATGCAAGCACATGCATGACAGCGGTGATAACGATTAGGGGAAAAAATAAAAAGAAAACAGCCCGCGCGAGGCGTCGCACATGATGGGTGAAGTGAATTTGTCTGAAAGTATATAACACTCTCACGGAACGCGTCTGGTGGTGTATAGATGACATTTATATCGTCGATATACCGCGGCAAGGTCCTTTCCGAAAGGCACTCGGTTGCATCTGGAATGTCAGCGGCACTCGAGTTCACACGGCCGCTGTGTTTACAACGTGCGTGCTTGGCGCCCAAACAAAGACGATGGGCGAAGGTCCGGGAAGCGCTGGCGGCCGCTCGAATTCACCGGCAGCATTTCGGCGCCCGCACAAGAAACACTACACTATGTAAACGTGAACTTCGAGCCTTGAGCACGTTCGCCCGGCGCTGTTGCCATGAGGCTTGGATCGACGAACATTCTAAAAGAACAAAAGTGAGAATGCGAGCCGGGAACGCGTAGCAACGCATCGCCGGAGAAGAGGTGAAAGAGAGAGCCGAGACACGATCGCGGCGTCGGACGCAACTCAACGAGCTCCAGCACCGAATCCCGTTTTATTCTTCTTTCACATGTAACCCCGCCATTTGCTTGTAACTTCAGTTGAATACAGTTTTCTTCTTTAAATCGAACCTTGCCTTAAATCCATCATTTGGTCACCGCTGACAGGAATATCAATATGGGTACATCACGGAAACTGGGTGTCTGATACGTCTACTTCACATGCGTGATGATACCATACACATGGAGATTAGACAATGTGTCCGCAGTTTGACGCTAAAATAACGGTGCTGTGTTCCGCAGCCTGCAAAAGGAGAGGCTTTATAGGCGGCACGCGAGCTACCGTGACGACGTGTTACCCCAAGAAACCCGTGGTGCACATGTAATCGGGACGAGACTTGTACGACTGCTGAGTGCCTTTCTTCCAGACACGGAGCTGATCAACGCCTGGTAACCACGCGAAACCCTGCCGTCAACGCATGGGGAACATTTGCCGCGACTATGTGTGCCAGGATACTGCCGCCTGCATGCGAGCAGCCCTACAATCGCTAGTTTCCCTTTCACATTCTGCCATCGCCATTCCAGAGCATTCCAGAGGCAGATCGCTTGATTCGGCGTAGGCAGAACACGATAAAACAACGGAGGCGAAAGGGAAGAAGCGCAAACATGCGTCTGCCTATAGTCTATATACACGTTTATAGACCTAAGTTTGCTGCTGAAACTCGATTGGATCAGCCTTGGAAGTGCTTTGTCCTTCACGCGAGCAGCGAGAAAGATGCTTCTCTCATTAGAATCTATTTGTCGTTATCTTTCTTTCGAGATCGTTTCTTTCTTTCTTTTCTTCTTTTTTAACCGCTACCTGCAGCACCAAATCAGGCAGTTATCCAACTAGACCAAAACTAATACTCTAATGAAGCTTTAAATCACAAGTGCTTCTGTTAGGTTAAGGTAAGAAAGAAAACAAGAACAATTAGGTTTCTTCCCATAAATATACCCCTCGATAACGTACGCAATGATCTAAACAGCGTCATGCTGCCATCTGTCACGATTAGCCGAGGTACGACGTCGAGGAGCACGTGCGATTCTTCTCTCGTTCATCCAGATATCCAGATTGACAGCTAGACGACTTGGGTGGCAGCCCCAGTCTGAACCCTCGACTGTCCTCTCCTGTCTCCCTCTCTCTATAACGCACACGCACGCACACAACTCCCTTCCCCGCGCTTCTTCGTCTTACGGCCTCCTTCGCCGATCACACAACGCGCCACCATGCAGCGCATATATCCGGCCTGGCGAAAGCGACACCACAGCTCGCATATGCATCCCCGATAATTAACCCCGCGTCGACGCGGCCGCGGCGCTGCTGGGGCATCCATTAATACGAGCAAAGGAAAGGATAAGGCTTTAGCCTCGTCGCTCCGGAAAACAGCGCGCGCCCTTTCCCTGCATACCCGGCGTCGCTGCTTTTGGCGCGTTAATGAGGTCCTTGACGCCCGCGCGACCCCGTAACGTCGCGAGCGAGTGCGCCAGCGGCGACGGAAGCTGAACAGCGCGTAACTTATGACGCGCTCTTTTCAGTACCGATGGAGAAGCCCACGCAGTGTATAACGTGGCGGTAAACTTTTTCTATGTCGACCGAAATGATGTGACGCGAAAGGTGCGGAAACCAGCGCGCAATGGTTCCTACCTTAATATTTCAAATGGCAGTCGCCGATGGCTTCCGACGACTAATGGATGCTTGTACGCGTCGCTCGAACTGAAACGTACGTTTCGGAACGAGCTCTTTGCGGTGGAAGATTCGAACGCGGTGCTCTTATACATGCAATTCCTTCAATTAACCTTAGAGAGATGTCTAACGCTGGAAGCTGTCGTTTGCATAGGAACCCTTCGATATGTCCGACTCAGATCGGATCCGGATTGGCATCGTTCTCTCCGAGTGCGATACCTGATCGAATCTAGTATAGGAACAAATCCAGTACGAAGGTAGACAAACAACAACAGCAGTATGCTCGAAAGCCACCGAAAGCGAGCTCGACTCTGCGAATAGCTATACGATACTATATCGCGTGTAACTCGTCACCCTCGCGTACGCCCGAAAAACAACCGCAGACTGGTTGTGTAATGACTCAGAAACGAGTGGAAAGAGACGCTTTTTCCTGCTACCCTTGTGGTAGCTCGGCCCACCGTCTACATGCAAACGGGCTCGACTCTGCAAAAGCTACGAGACCAAAAAGAAAAAAAAAACTATACGCGACCGTACATAACAAGCGGAACTCGTCACCCCTATTGCGTTGCACTCGTTGCATGTTCTTCGACTGCGCCGCGCGTAGCCATCCTTCATCGGGCAGCTCAAGCGAGGCGCTCAAAGGGGGCCAACGAAACACGGCTCCCTATACGCAACCCGAAGAAGAAAGCCAGCGCAGAGCTATTACTGTCGCTCTGATCCGCTAAATAGCTTTCTCTGGCGCGCGCTCGGCGTCTTGTCCGCACCGAGAGACCGAGCGAGACGCGAATGCCCGAGCATAGGGTCAAGGCGCCCCGCCGTGGTCATGCCTCCTCAGAGAGAAGCAATTAGAGCCGGCCGGAGCCGGGGCTAAGTGACCACCCACGTCCCACCGGTCAGAAAGGGGATTAATGCTCGGCATTCGCGGGTTCGTGAGCCCTGCCTTCGACGACGCTGTTGTGGGCGCCCTTTTGCTTCGGTTCGGCCACATGTTGCGTGCAACGCCGCTGGACACTTGCATCGCCCCGTAAGCTAGGACCGCGCCCCCTTGCAAACTCCCACGTCGCCCGACCGAAGTCGATCGGTCTCGAAGGCTCGGCGTTGGTATGTGCGGTAATCTCGCCACACACGTGACATGTGTGCGGACCCCGCATGCTTAGTTCCGCACTCCTGCGGGATCAGTGTGACGTTGGTCTCAGTAGGGGAAGCAAAACCTGATACAGAAGGCGGTCAATGTCTTCCTTTCTTTTCTTTCCTTTCGCCGTTCTGGAAGAAACGACAAACACGGAAGTTTTCTGTGAACGGTAAATAAGTACGTTATGTCTCTGTTTACGTGAACGTCTTTTACGTCATCATTAAGCCATATGTCCAGTCTTCGATCGTCTGTTTCACATCCCATTGCTTACGTAAAGCAAGATAACAGTGGGAAAGGAGAAGAAGTTTACATATGCTCCCGTTTGTACCTTGTATAAAGACCACTCAATTTTTTAAGGATAGATCTATTTAGAAAAGGTCGAAAAGAAAAGTTACTTACACGCCGAAACGTGAAAGTCGAGAAAGAAAGAACCAATACTGTTGATGCAGTTATGCTTCTTACTGATGTCAAGTACCGCTGGTTTAAAGTTGTAGCGAGAGAGGCGTGAAACGTCGCATTGCGAGGGCATATATATACATAGCACAGTTTCTTGTTTTGTTACACTGTCTGTAAAGGCTCGCACTCGTTGGGCACGTTTTCCATGTACTCCTGTTTTCATGTGCCTGTGCATGTCGTTTGCTATTAGGGTTCTCGGAGATATTTATTAATGGGTTATGAGACATCTCAATCGCTTGGACGCTTCGAGTTAACCGGCGGGTAGATTGGTGTCGCTGTTGTACGCCTAGTCACCGTGACTGATGATATGTATTCATTGAAATGAAGCTTTCTCGCGCTCGCATCTGATAACACGATTTGCAATGGTACGTCTTATTTTCCCGTTTCCGTGATGATCGTACCAATGGGATCCCATTTTGTCTCTGTCTGTCAATCACATATCAAACTTCCAAAAGCGCGTCCCTTTACGGACGGTGCATAGGTGATATCGTTGTTCCTTTATGCGGACTGGTACGAGCGTTGTGTCGTATAGCCGTATGCTTTCCACAAAGAATCCTTCCACACTTTTTGGGTGGGTGGTGATGGTGATGTTGTTGCTACAAGCGGTTTTAGCCAGGCAGACCAGGCCGGCAATTGCCCCGCCCGAACGTTTCTTTCCCGTATTATGTTTACCAAGAGTCACTTAGTCCAGTCTCTCTCAGATAATTTAAATGTGTCCTATAGTTAAATAAGCTCAAACGTGTTAACAGCCCACCAAACTTAACACTAAAGAGAAAAACGATTTTTCGTGTATTAGTAAACTACCCTTTCACCATACCAAAATCACCACGCTTGCCGCGAGAAGACGCTTGGTAAGCGAGAAAACGCGCAAAAGGAAAACGCGGGTGCGACACCACATGGAAATTCCCGCACCAACCGCCATGACGTCACAAATTTTACGCCGTCTACTAGGGCCCACGTAGTTTCTAATCGGTAGAAATGAAGTACATTGCTCTATGAGGGAGCCAGGGACTTAACATACCAAGATTCAATGAACTTCGTTGAGCCAATGTCGCCAAAATAAGAAAAAGATCACTTTGAAATCCGTGACGACACGCGCGGAGACATCGGCGCGAGATTTTAAGAATGAAACATTTACCTTGATTTTCTCGCCTATTAATGTGCCTATGATGGTGAAATTAACGACATTAGAGTTCTCAGAGTGCAATTTATCAATCTAATCCAATTCATTGTTTCTCTTTAGTGTCCCTTTAAGAGAACAGCACGAGTAAAAGGCTACATCGACGCAATACTGCACGCAACAGCCGAGCCACAGGACAGTCGCCGTGCATAGCCCCGCTGTCGTTGGAACACTGGATCCCCGGTGAGCCGCTCGGCGTTCCTTCCTTCCGCCGGAGCGCGGGCGGCGGCCGCTCGCTCGAGCGCGCAAAACAGGTCTGTTCGGTGGGTTTCGCTCCATTGGCGAGTCTCGCCACCGAGGCGTCGGCAAAGAGTGGCTAGACGAAGCCGATGAAAAGGCCAGAGCCCGAGCCCCCTTTTCTCCTTTCGGGCCACGAACGGCTTGATAGAGTGCCACGATGGCCGCGACTGGGAGCCCGCCGCCGCGAGCCACACAGGTACACGCCCGCGACTGACGTTGTAGAGGCAGGCCACCCGGTGACTGCGGCGACGTTCCTTTGTATCTTTTTTTGCCTTGCCAACGCGCATGCTGACTCATTCTGCGTGCACCGAAGGGTGAAGGAAAGCCAGGCTGGGTGGCGCTCGCCGCCGACTCCACGGGACATGGGCTCGAGAGACTGGACCCTCGGGCTACGATATCTCTCCGCTGCGCTGCCGGTCACGAAATGGGAAGCTCGACTCGCGTCGTATATTCCTAGCTGAAGTTGTCTTGCTGGCTGGAAAAACACGAACCTCGTGGCCTTACGGGACGTCCCGCTGAGCCTCTCACTGTGGTCACGTGAGGTGGTCCTCTACGGAGCCAATTATTTATTGTTTAAGGTAAACTGCATTCATATACGTTACTATATGACTGCGCTCACCTTACCTAATGTTTGCCATGTCTGAAACTTACTAGTAGTCCGCCTTTGTGGTACAGTGGTTACCGCGTTCGGCTGCTGATCCCGAAAGTCGCGGGTTCGATCGCGGTAGCGGCGTTCGCATTTCGATGAAGGCCAAATGCTAGAGGACCGTGCACTGTGCGATGTTAGTGCACGTTAAAGAACACCAAATGGTCGAAATTTCCGGAGCCCTCTATACTACGGCGTGCTTCATAACCATATCGTGGTTTTGGCACGTGAAAACCCAGGTATTGTATTATTAACTAATCCAGCCATGCACATTCTTCCGTTTTTTACGTGTTCGACTGAGTCGTAGCGCGTTCGATTGGACGTATGAGAGCACGGTGGTTGTGCTACAGGTGCATTTGCAAGACGTATATAGGAGCAATCGAAAATGTCCGAACAACAACTGTCCCTGCTTTGGCGAGCGGATGTCCCGTTGCTAACATCTGCCTTTAGCGACATCGACCAACTTAACGACCACTCCAAGCCTCTACCTTCTTATCTGCAGCGTAAAAACAAGTAAGTATATAGAAGCGACAATCACGCGTCATTTATCGATAGAATTCGTGAACACGTTGGCCGAAAATAATTCAAGAACACAGGCCCATATGCGATCGAAGAAAAGTCAGGAAAAACATAAACTGGCAATGAAAACAACAATGTACAAGTGGCGGAGAAGAGAAGCTGACCGATAATGTGCACCGCGCGCAATCCCGCAATCGCCAACAGAAAAGCCCAGTGCGAATATGCCATCAGTCATTCAAGCTACCTTTAAGCTACACTGTGTGCTGTATGCTGGCGTCGATCAAAGTCCATTTTTGGAGGTCAGCAAATGGAAGAGGGGCTGAGGACATTAAAGGTGTGTGGCAATAATCCTATGGCGAGCCGTCGAAGAAGAAATGTTGCTGGAGCCGATGTTTCCACAGGATACTTGTCACTTCGAATCTCCACGTTACCTTGAACTTATAAGTGTTGTTTGAATGACACGTTAGAATTGCATGAAAACCGGCATAAACACATATGTTGCCACATGAAATTCACAAACAAGACAGAAGTTAAAGTGGAGGTGGAGGCTTGAGGTTATGACAAGTCGTCGAAGAAGGAATGTCTGTTCTGTTCTATTCTAACTTGCTTGCTGTAGAAAGGTTTGAGGATTATATCTCCTCGGCTACTCAATTTATATAAGTTGTAAAGCGCAACAAAATATCACCGGTTACCCAAAAACTAAAATGAACAAGTAAAAAAAAAAAGAGGTAGCAAACTGCAACAACTAAAACATAACATGGCAATGAACAGTTCGCTTGCGGGAGTTCGCTTTTGCCACCTAGCATTACAAAAGTTGCTTGGACCGAGGCCTGAAAAGCAGGGGCGTAGCCAGGGGTGGTTGTGGGGGGTTGAAACTTCCTCCCCCTCCCCCCGAAATTTTTCGACTTTCCATGTGCATATATACACGCACACATAAAAACGCACGCACGAACACAAAAAGGATGGCTGAACCCCCCCCCCCCTCCCCTCGGAAAAAATTTGTTATGCTGAAAAGCATCTTCAGCAAAAGGCGAATATCTTCCTAAAAGACATCTTAGCGGACGCTGGACTAGATAAGCGCTTCTGATGAGCAGCTATGTGTAGCCATATATACGAAGTGATGTGTCAGTCCGTATGCTTTGGGTAGGAGGAATGCCGTTGGGAACAACGTTTTGACAATATGGACTTCTCACCTCCCTTTCGACGTTTCAACAAGTCCGATTGTCGAATGTTGGCCCCAGCAACATTCCGTGATCGACGGCTTTTCGCCATGTTTAACATGTGGTGGCATCGGGAATGTAAGTTTTGGGGTATGTGGCTTTACCTTTACGTTTTTTCGCCCGATAGGCGTACCGGAAGACGCAGATCTCTGCAGAGCCACACGGCATCAGAAGTCACTGCGCAGACACAAATCGGTGCTGTCGGCGAACGACCGCCGCTGCCACGGCGGCGGCGAGCCCGAGCCATCTCTACGTACGCGACCTTCAAAAGGCCGCCAGCCGGAGCGCCGGCCAGACCTGACGACGTGGACCGACGCCTCCTGGGAGGAAAGCTTGACCGTGCAGAATGATCGGAAACACGAGACGGGGCCCACCGTCTCGCGGCAGCGCTCGCCTGCTGGGCCACCATGCGGCTCGGCGGCACTCTTCGCCCGATGGCCAAACATGGACTCCCGCTGGGGCCCACACCGGCCCCGTATCGTCGTATATATACTTCTTCGACTCTCTCGTCTGGGTCCACGCGTCATCGGCGCGCGGTAAGCCGCGCTTCCCGAATGCCGGCTGCATGCGCACTGCCGGGGCAATGGACGGACGGCCCGAGGTGGGTATGATACCGCGGTCACGTTGAAGGCCTGCACGCAGGCTCGACGCCGCAGAACTTCATGCGAAAATCCCCACGGGGAAATACGGCGGTATAGTGCGTCGTATGAGGAAGCTCACAGCTTGGCACTACCTTCCGTGGTGGCTTAGCTGCTATGCAGGATGACGATGAGGAAGAGTAGGAGACAATGAAGACAATGCAGTAGTAATGCAGTTAGCCAGCGCTTAGACTAGCTGGCGACCCTGGGACATTGCGTTACTCAACACGAGGTCACTATATCCCGCGTCAGAATCCCGGCAATCGCGGCCGCGTGAATTTTGGATGAAGCGCAATGCAATGACGTCTTTGTATACCATGCAAAATTAAGTTGTAGTCCTCCTGATAAATTGGCGTGAAGAGAGAGCAGGAAAGAGACAGAGAGAGAGAGCACTAGATGTACGCAATGGAAGCACCTGGCTAGTACAACTCACAGGATCTCTTATGCATTCACCTAATAGGACTTGAAGGCGAAATTTACCTTCTTCTTCTTCTCAGTCTACGTACTGATCCTACCTCGCCCCCCTCCGGAAACTTTCTGTACCTCAGCATGGTTTTGCATTGCCTCCGCGACCTCTGACTAAGCGACGATGTCACGTTATGACGTCATCGTGTGACGTCATAGTGACGCCGTTATGACATCATGGTTACGCCACAAATTTTCGATATGTGACGTCATGATGACGTCATATGTTGGCGTCGTCATGTGATGACGATTTTTGCATCATTCGTGTTGACGCCAATGGTCAATTTTCGCGTTTGGTGAGACATATAAGACTTTCGCCTTATACAGATGACGCGATGATGTCAATGGCATGAGAAGGTAAAGATATTTCGGGGAATGCTCGTCAAGTTGCGTTATTCCAAGGCCGATTGCTTTCGAGAAACACTGGGAGAGCGTTTTTTATTTTTATTTTTTCCTCTGAGTAATGCCTTCACGCGAATAGTCGCTATAGCCCATCGAGGGAAATTCTTGCATAATCCGCACCGCGCGACTACGTGGTACGCCAGCGCACTACACGATTTGCTGCATATATATAGAAGGAGCGACGCTTCTCTTCGAACGAACGAACGACATCCGTGTATCGTGCAGTAATGGCCTCAGATCGGCTCTGTAATAATAGTGCACGCCGAGCCCCCACAAGCTATGCAGTCACCTGCATCTCCACGAAACCGAAGCGCGCGTAGAACTCCATAAGGCACGGAACGAGCTAGCATACCTCGCTTTGCGCTTACTGTAACGGAGAGTGTCAGCATCGCAAACGACCTTTCGTTGCTCGAAGTCATCTTCGGCTGCGCATAAACCGCGCTGCCTTGGCTGTGGAGGAGAGTCATTGCGAAGTCGATTTGGAAGCCGATTTCGAAGAACCCCGCGTGGCGTCGTCTTCCGATGCACGCGTTCTCCGCATGCACGCTCTCCCGCGCAGGCCATATACTATATAACACGCATGCGTAGCACGAGAGTTCGTCCTGAGAAAGGCGAGAGACGCCGGTATAATAACGACTAGTACAGGCACAAAACCCGCGTTTACATACATTATTCAACCGCGAGCCGGACGGCGATGAGAGCGAGAGTTTGAGAGACAGTTGGGATCCGCCTTTTTCGGGTATATACCGTTCGCAGCTGCCAGTGCCAAGGAGAGTCGCGCTACCAAAGAAGGCCGTGTTGTGCAGTGATGACGAAGTGTCGGTGCTGAGAGAGGGATACGAATTTTTGTTTGTCCTTTATTTGCTTTTCTGTCTGTGGATCGCGTGCAGTGAGACGTGCTCACATCTTGCACTGACTGCATTTCTTGGAGAAGCGTCCCGCGATGTCTTATGCATACGCGCACACCGGGAAATGTAAACACGCGTGCGAATGTTTGCTTAACGTTCAGAGCGCGCGCCTGCATGCGGCAGGTTGAGCTATCTCTCTAAGTTTAGATACCAAAACCGCCTGTATATAAGAGGAGGCACGTGAGAACCCCGGCTATACAGCAAAACTTCGGTGCCATCACTAAATCTCCTGCCGCTTACGCAAGCTTGCTTGCGCGGGCGTGTCTCGATAAGTCATTGATGAGTTCCTCAGGGCAATAGATGACAAAAACTTTGGTTGACATCCGTTCCCGTTGTACTTGAAAGAAGAATACAGCTTTGTTGCATATATGACAACTATAACCCGAGTCGGGGGCGACGCTACCCTGAGTCGTCCTCGGTTATGGGGATCGCAAGCATAGGTGGTGAGCGGTGCCAGGCACCGTCGCCCCCTTAGTGTGTCGCCCGTTGACACCCACTGACTGTATGATTGGCGCAGATCGATATCTTCTCATTTTCTAAGTCTGCCTTTGGTACATAGTGTGATAGGCTAATTGTGTCATTGTGGCTTCCTTTAGAGAAATTCGATAGGCTATGTAGTATGGTGCATTGCGCTTTTTTTTTTCCTTGCGTGTATTCATGTGCATCTACTTTTGTTCTCAAACAAACAATCATTTCCTTACTCTCATTTTGCTCTCCTTCACGCTAACGATGTACAAACATTGGTATCGGGTCAAATGGACAAAAAAAAACCATTAATTACATCTAACTAGCCAAATTTCAAGTCCTCGAAATCACCGTGCACATGACTAAGAAAGAGGTCTTGGCGAAACCCTCTTTTTACTCTTTAGCTAGCACTGCATGCCCAAAAGAAAGACATTCCAAGTGCCCAGGCAAGCAAGCAAGCGGCATCCGGCTCTGACGTGATGCAGAGCCTCGTACCATTACGCACCCGCGGTTGGCAGCTCCCCATGCAGAGAGCTCCGATTAACGGCCCGCGAGGCTCGTTTCTTCGCATTTCCTGCGCATGACGGCCACGTCCCACATTTACATGCGGGCCTGTCGCCGTCGGCCCCTGTACTACATACATCGCATCCTCGTGACTGAATCACCGGCCGCCGCCGCCGCTAGGCGGCGCCACGCACGGCGACACCAAGCGACGTCGACGCCAGCCTGTCTGTCTCTCCTCTGTCGGCCGGTGCATTCATATGTATTCAGAGAACTCGACTCGAGAACAAAATACCTGTCGTCGGAAAACACGAGGTGTTTTGTTTTGGTTTGGTTTTTCTGCTAGCGCCGTCTCTTTAGCATGCGTGAGCGCTTTTCGCTCCGCTTTGCTTCTATCGCTGCTCGCGCCTCTCTTCTCATTATGCAGCGCTGAAGTCACGTGAAGAGCGCGCGCGCGCTACGTAAACAGTACAACCACCAACGTGCAAAATACAAAAGAAGTACAAAAAGTACAAACACAACGGCGACAGGCCAGGTTGTTGTTGTCGACGCATGCAGGCCCGAATTTGTCATCCCCGAGCTTAAAAGCGAGTCATCCGCTGCTAACAGCTCTTTTTTCGCTCGACGTTGTTTATATGCGCGAGCCTGGAAAGAAACGCCGAATCCTGCGAGTTGGGGTGTGGGGTGGAGGGGAAAAACGAAGGAGGAGGAGAGAGAAAAATGCGAGCGACGTGCCTCGTCCGAGGGCATCGCTAGTTAATCTCCGTTATTATAAGCGCGTGTATACGGCTATTAGCCCGGCGTGGCGACGCGTTAGCGGTGTATACGCCGTTAACAGAAAAATAGCGACACAACGTGATACGGTAGAGAGCCGAGAGAGAGCCCGAGCCGAAATGTGAAGCCAGTAGCTGCAGGTTGGCTGCGTTAATTCGGTGAGGAGATAATGTTGCGAGACAAGATGACGCGATCAAAAGTAAAAAGAGACTATAACAGAAAGGTGCACGTTCGGTTTACAAGCCCAGAAAACGTATGCGCTGCTCGTTACACCTGGGATTATGCAAGAAGTATTTCAGCGGCTGAGCTGCAGGGCTAAGCGGACCGTGTGGTCATGAGCGTGTGACCACGCATTGTAAATGGAACGTTATAGGGCAAGTTGAAGCCGCAAACACGTATACACTGAGTCGCTGACTCTGGATCACGAGCTTAGCACGGTCTGTATTGGGCTGGCAGCCCTGCGCATGACTCGCGATAAATTGTGAGATATAGTCGTGTACTAGAGTTTTTCGTTGAAGTTCCGCATGTGAAAACAGCTTGGTGCCTTAAATAGCGTGCACAACATTTCTTAATCTATATAATGCGGTATTTCGGAACAAGCGCGGGCAGCGTTCAGTCTTACTGGATAAAGGAGGCATCTAGAGCCAAAGAAAGATGCAGCTGTTATCGTAATCTTTTATAGCATGTACAGAGCACAATAAAAACTTGGAGGACGCTTGAGCTTCGCCTTCAAGAGTAGAACGCGATAGCGTAATCGGGCCCCTTGCGCGTCGCCTTCTCAACTAGTAGCCTAGCTTCGGTTCTTGGCGCATGCCTCAACCGTGCCGTAAGGAAACGAACGACAGTACGCGTAACATTGGCCGTTTCAAACTATCCTATAGAATTCCTACTGCAAGTACAGTTTTAACGTGCCCACTGCGCCATAATTCTTCCTTTTCCGAATCAGCGAAGGGCCCACTGCCCTGTCCGTAAGGGAACACGCGAACCTACGCAGCTGCTCACTTTGTTGACGTCTGCTGATGATGATTAAATATGCCTGAGCGCTTTGTAATTTTCGCGCTTGATGAGGCATCTAAGGCTTTCGCCTTAAAATTGTATGAGGCTGCATGTGCGTTTTCGTGTGCGATAGTCAATCATGCCGGCCTTTGAATATGGGCGAGAACAAGTTCTCATAGTATTTTGTGCATAGCGCTATATGGATCGTCAACTATTCGTTTCTACACACGTATACTGCGATAATATACAGTACTCTAAGTCATTTCTATTTTTGTCTAAGCACAGCTATCTTACTGTACATCATGGCAGTATACGTGTGTAGAAACGAATAGTTGACGATCCATATAGCACTATGCACACAATACTATGAGACTCAGACGCTCGGGAAAATGTTCTACGACAGCGAACGATTACTTCAAGATCGGCATGTGTTTAGGAAAAGAGAAAACGATTTATAGTATACTAAATGAAAGCACAGCGATAATATAGCTGTGCTTAGAGAAAAATAGAAATGACTTAGAGCAGGGTGTCGGAACAAAATGTTTTTCGTTTCGGTTTTAGTTTCGTTCCACCGCAAAAAGTTCCGTTCCGTTTCTGTTCCGGATCGAAAAAAAAAAAAACGTTCCGTAACGGTTCGTAACGGTATTTTTTTTGTATGCAAAAAGTCGAAGTAAAGGTAATCATATAAAACACAGGAGTGGAAGTAACTGTACCACGAATTTCTGCCAACTAGCACAAACCAGTATTAATTTCAAAGTCATAGTATTTATTTTCTTAAAAGACAAACACGAATTTTTTTAGTGGGCTCAATACTTTGTGTCAAGGGAGTGAGCACGATCTCAGAAGCAGCACGTCATTGAGTGCACTCTCTGATGTGCGAGACCGCTGTTCTGATAGAAAGGTAGCCAGGCCTGCGTCGGAATACGCAGCACAGTCACAGTGAAAGCTGGAAGAGCGGACTTTCTATAGCCCATTGTAGAGTCTCCTGGGGCAACTAATACAAGTACACATGCAAGGTACCCACTACGTCATAAATCATCACAATTTTTCTGAAGTAGTGAAGTTCTCATTATGCCATTTTTCGTCATTCTTCGGAGAATTGTGGTACCCGCTGCACATCTGTAAGGCATTATGAACACTTTGTGCTGTGGCTGATGATGATGAAGTATTATAGCTGAGCACTTTGCAGTGGGTGAGAAGCAGTGTTGCGGAATGGGCGCCTCCATTCCATTCCAATTATATTCCGGGAAATTAGAACTTGCCTCAATTCCACTCCTTTCAATTCGTCGGAATGAAAAAACTTGGCCTATACGGACACTGGGAATGGCCGGGCAGCTCAATTCCATCCCTGCAATTCTTCAACGTAGGAAAGGCATCTTGACAGTTTTATCGTGTTAAGAATGAACGCCCCATAAAGCTGATGTCATCAGATGCATTAAGAACTGCAAAAGTACGCAAAACACGTTACCAAGGTCGAGGGATGGTAGCTTGGTGACATATCTCGTGCAGTACAACCACCCTACTAATTACTATAGGGGCAGTTCTCCCGCTACCTATAGTATTTGCATGGTCAGCGTGTTTGAACGAATGGTGGTGTTTTAATATTGTTTAAGCCTAAATGTGCTAATGCTAACATGACGACATAGTGTTTTTTTTTTTTTTTTGCTGACAAAAGTAGTATTCAAGAAGGCTAAGCAGTTTTGCCACGCGTCTGGAGTGGTCGGGAATATGGAGAAAACTAAGATTTGGTTAATGGAGAACGAAACCCTCTAGGTCTGCTGGTATTATTGGAACAGTGCACCACTCGGGCACCTTGTGCCTTTGCATCGAATACGGAACGCGGGGCCGCACTGCTCGTCAGCATTCACGCTTGTCAAGCGCGCCTCGCAAGAATGGATGGGATGAGGAGAACTTTCTGTGTTCACCTGTGCGCAGGTATGCAATGTCTTC
This sequence comes from Rhipicephalus sanguineus, assembly GCF_013339695.2. Taxonomy (NCBI): domain Eukaryota; kingdom Metazoa; phylum Arthropoda; class Arachnida; order Ixodida; family Ixodidae; genus Rhipicephalus; species Rhipicephalus sanguineus. Next base: position 142,581,270 of record NC_051181.1, on the reverse strand, counting down.
CTTGTCGCAAAGGTTATTTACGTGTGTCAGGTGCTAAACTACTCGTGAGATAAAGATCAGGCTGTGCATAGAGTATTTGCCACTTTCGTGGGGGGGGGTATCAATGGGAACCAACGCACAGAAATAATTTGTTTTCTCCCTTCTGTATCTGCTGGTATAGTGCATTTGTTTGTACACTAACTTATGACTCGGTTTGTAGTAAGCGCGTTCCCTAAAAATGTACCGTGATTGTAATTAGCCAAGCCATTTTAAAAATACTGTATTATTGTTAATTTCAAGGCTCTGACTTACTAATGTTTGAAGTTTGAAAAACAGGACGTAAACGAAAACGTGCTCTATCTTCGGAAATAACGTAATTCTATTCCCATCCCATTCCGTGCCAAAGGCGCTTAATTCGATTCTCATTCCATTCCTCCAAGCGTTGTCCCCATTCCATTCCGGGATCGGGAAAATGTGGAATGATTCCGGAGTCATTCCAATTTTGGTGGGGCAACTCCGCAACACTGGTGGGAAGCATTAAAGCAGGGCTTAAAGTCTCTCTTCATTGAAGGGGGGATCCTCAGAGGGCGGCGACCTATATACATACATACACACATACATACCGCCCCTCCTTAAGAAATGGAAGGGGGCCGGGCCCCCCCGAGCTTCCCCTGACTTTAAGCCCTGCATGAAAGCACACACTCTTTGCGCTATTAGCATTGTCTGATGACTGGATGTTATTTTCCTCTTCTGCCACGCTATATTACATGAGTTAACGCGGTTCCTTGCCCGACATGACGCCTGTATACAGTATTTTTGCGATGAAGTTACAAGCACCAGCGGGGCACCCTGGTGAAAGACCCGACTGCCACACAGAGGGCGCGGGTTAAAATCCCATCCGATCCTAGAAATTTGTTTCTTATTTAATTTTTTTCTTATATCACGCGATAGTGGTCACGGACAACGGCGGCGGCGGACAACTATGGTGCCAAAGTCAGCTGTTGTGGTCTCATAACAGATTTCGCTGTAACAAACTTCAGCGCCGGCAATGCCCTCTGCACTTTGGCCTGTGTGACAAGCGCGCGAAAGTCAACTTGCATTAATATAAACATCTCTGGTTGTCACTGTTTTCGTTTTTCGCACAATTTCAACATATCTTTGCTTTCGAATTCCTGCCTGAGGTACGCGCTAATACTGTACCCTGAGATATGCATAACTGATCACGCAGCATGACCTCAGTTGTTCTGGATTGCGAAGCTTTCTCGTGAATCGAAAAACGATTGAAAAAATTTCGGTTTCACTCCGGAACGAAATAATATATAAAGTTTCGGTTACGTTTTCGTTCCGGTCAAAAATATCGTTTTTTTCGTTTTTCGTTTTCGGTTTTCGTTCCGTTCCGACACCCTGACTTAGAGTATGAGAGAGCACTGAGCCATCCCTTACTCACAGTCACCTATTTACAAGTGCGTTTAGAACAAGAGGTTGATGATTTAATGTACTGCGCGTACTCTAACATTGTGTTTTGAACAAAAGGTGGACAATTTGGATTACTCTGTACTCTGCTGTGGAAGAGCTGTATGCATGCAGCTGTCTGTGCCTACACGTAATAACAAAGTTTAACTTCCCAACTTCTCTTTCAGACTTAGGAGGGCGTTATTGCACGTCAACGCATGTGGCCCGCCTGGAACTTAACTCGTGTGTAGAAAAGAAGGCTTGACGCTTTAGAGTACTGTGTACTCTAATTACAAGTCAGAAGACACTGAGAAAGGTAAAGAATGTTTCAAAGAAGACTATATAGACGTTTTCAAAATTGCGATAGTAGCAGCAAGCGTTGTACCGGTGTTCTCAAGTTGTCTCAGAGTAAGGAAAGTCTATTTAAGATGCACTTAAATCTAACTATACACGGGCTTTAAGTATTTTCGCCTCAATCGAAAATGCGGTCGCCGCTGCCGAGAATAAATCCCGCGACCTTCGGGTCAGCGTGAGAACTTCTTGGACGTACCATCACTCCGGGGCACGCAGCAAGCACGTCTGTAAGTCCCTGAATACAAACGCATCATGCGACTGTATGTACCGAAAAATCGCCTAATTTTCTCGCATTTCTACGCGTCCTGTCACTCTCTCGTCAGCTGTGAGGTGGAAAACCGAACACAAACACCTCTAACCTCCCTGCCATTTCTTTTCATCTTCTCTCCCGTACACTTCGTCTCTCGCACTGCTTCTTGCCCACGGCCCTACAACTCCGGAGCGATTCCTCGGGCTCATGCAAATCAATGCGTGCCGTGTGCGTGCTCGCGACCATCTCTAATGTGCGGGGCGTCGCCGCAATGGAGTTGTCAACCTTACCACCCTTGACGAGAGCGGGAGAAGAAACGAACGACGTTTCGGGCGAGTGTGTCGCGTCCGGCGACGGTGTCGAGATAAAGGGACATTTCCATTCGCCTCTCCTCCGCGTGACTTCTTCGGTCGAGCGGCTCCCACGACCAGAGAGCTGCCTTTTCGTTGGTCATGGTACCACGGACGAAAGAAAGAGAAGGCGCCGCCACCACCACTGGCACCTTGCGCCTCGGGCTGCCACCACGGCTGCGTGCACACGTCGTGAAGCAATTAGGACGACGGGCAACATGAAGTCATTACGGCCCCGGCAGTGCGTGCTCAATTTATCTGCAGCGGTGGCTGCCACACTCGTGCACCACCACCACCACACTGACAGCATCAGCGGAACCCCCCACCACAACCGACGTTACACGACGTACAGCCACGGTGCGTCCCCAGAGCCGCGTGTATACGCGTACCTTTATGACTGCCTGCGCTGCGGGCCAAAGGAGAGCACCATTAATGTTGGTTGCCCCGCTCCGAGAACAAAAATCGCTCCCTCCTCTTCGCGCGTCCACTCTTTTCTTATAACACATCCGCATGTGCGTGCATGCACACGAGATGCGGCGGGTTGTTCGGGGTTGTGTGTAGCGTTTGCCGCAGGCGCGGCGAAGAAGAAAGCCCAGCTGGCGACAGTTTAGTAGGGATTCTCGTCCGGCTGCGACGGACGGATGACGGGCTAACAAATGATCGCCATTGTCCGAACTGGCATCCCAGGCTGCGGAGAGCTCGAATCGGATGTCCATCGCGCTCACGCATGCGCGTACACGCGTTCCCCCGGCGTCCCCTGGGCGTGCATCCACAGCCTGCGCAGTGCGAGGCCAGTTTGATGTTTCCCAGCCCTTTTCGACACTCGCCATTTCACCACCCGTCATGCCGTTTGTTATTTCTTTCCGATATATATATATGCAAGAGCATATCTTAGCGCACATCCCCACTCCATTCCTTTTCTTGTCTCCACCTACGATTCGTGAACAACGAACAGCGAACGGCGAGCAGCGGCGGTGTCGTGTCCTACCATATTTTCTCGCATATAATACCAGTACGGGTTACCATTTGGAAATACTGGCTATGGTGTTGGCTAACTCATCGCTAATGTCAGCTATGGTTGGCTAAACTTGCCTAATGCTCGGAATTTGTGTTAAAATGATCGCTAATGTTGGCTAATGGTGGCCTACTAATGGCAGATGTCATACTGCTCCAGCCCGCCATACACTGCAAACGGGTTTGAGCCTTTTAGGGAGTTTCGGGCTCGACGCATAACGTGCATCTAAAAGGTACTACGCAAAACCCCCTTCAAAAGGAGGTTCAAAAGGAGGTTTTATTTACATCCTTTAAGGGAGTGATTAGACGGAACTAAGGAGGTAAATTTGTGTTTTTATTGAACTCATTTTGAGGGCTTGAACGGAGCGCATTGGAAGTTTTTCTGGTTCTTTTGAGAGCTTTTAAAGCCTCCTTTTGGAGGTAAAGTTTGTGTTTTTATGTAAGCCATTTTGGGGGCTTGAACAGAGCGCATTGAGAGTTTTTCTGCTTCTTTTGAGAGCTGTTAAAGCCTCCTTTTATACGAGGCCGTAGAGCGGTCGCGAAATGAAAAAAAAAAAATATTTTAGGCAGTATATTACGTTTACCGGCCCATTTCCGCTACTATTCATCACTAGGACATAATAGAAAATAGACATCAAAGTATTTATGCACAATCATGACATTTGCATACAAGTACGCACGACACAGGAATCGAACTCGCGACCACACGCACTCAAAGCAAGCACTACAACCATTACACCACAGCGCCACCACTTGCAAGCTTGCTTTTTTCGTGGGTTTATATATGTACCAATGTATGTACAAAGCGGCTGGTAACCCGTCGGCACAACTTCGAACTTCTGTCCTTGTACCATCGGCGTGTGTTTGCTCTTGCGGAAGGTCAATACATAATTTGTGGGGCGTCATGCAGGCCGAGCCGATCGACGTAAACACCCTCGGCTCCGAATTCTCCGGTTCACCGTGTCGTGCCGCTAGAAAAATTATAAACGTGTGCCCTCTTCGCTCGCGCTAAATTCGTGAATACCAGCGTGACAAAGGTATCTTCAGATGAGAGAACGTATGTGCATTCCATGAGCGTATGTGTGGAGCAATTTTCGTTATTTCTGCAGCCGCGAACTGCGCGCGTCCAGATGCGGCAGCGTGTTATGAGCGGTTCGAAGACCGCCTGCGTTCTCATATGGAAGTTACACACGCAGAGGCCCGACTTAGAAGAACATTGTAACGCGCCTACATTAAGTGCATTTAATGCGCGCGTACTGCGGCGAGCTGCACGCAGGGGCAGCAGCGCGCTCTGAGCAGCTGAACAAAAATCTGTTTCCGCAATTGGCGCTTATTCGCAATGCACCCTTTAGCGCGGACCGCCTGCGTTCGCATATGAAAATTACACACGCAGAAAATTCCAGAGTTACAAGGACATTGTAACGCGCCAACATAAAGTGCGTTGAATGCGCGCGTACAGCCGCGAGCAGCGCCTTCTGAGCAGCTGAACGCTTATCTATTTCCGCAATTAGCGCTTATTCGCAATGCACGCTTTAGCACGGCATTCAGTGATTCTCTATAACACATATTCAGTATTTGTTTGCTTTCATACTCGGATACTACCTACATTTCTTACTAATTAGCTTTTACTGGTAAGCATCACGCCACCGCGTTAAAGCGAATGCCTAACGCGTGCCACAAGGTCAAGGTCAACCTCCCCAATTTACCAGTGACAGGTCTCCCACAAAACAAAAAAGTTAATGTACTTGCACTTCTCTCTTGTGAACGTCCATGTGTACTTGGCCCTCCCCTCAGACAGATGATGCAGTACCCATTAAAAAAAAGCATTACCCTCTTCCTCAATGGAACAGCTGTTCTTGAGAAAATATGGTTCTGTTGAATGACTTCACCACAGCAGCAGAGAGGTTGGCTTGTTTGCAATTCAGAATTTCACAATCGTAACATGGAAACACGAGGACTGTAGCAAATATGCAGAAAACTGGAAAAACTATCATATGTGCACTCCCTCGTCCACCTGCACACTACGTTAAACTTTATTTATACAACAGCAACCTTCAATTATGCTACTATTGATAAAATATCACCCAATCTACGTTAGAACACAGTGATGACTTTCTGTCTTTCTGTTGCCTATCTTCTACAACGTGTCATAATCTGTGAATCATCTGATCAATGTGTTTGGTAATAAAACACAAGCAGTTACATTGAGCAGGCAGTGTTTCAGCAATTTGTTTTGCAAGCACAAATTCATTTCTTCAATTTGCATGCACGACAAGTAGTCATACTTCAACTGATACAAGAACCAGTGGTTGCAACATTTTATTGGAATCAAAACAGCAGCAGTTCTCGTGTCAATGTAAGGATATAGGTATATATTTCCATCGTCGTGCACAGAACCTACTCCCAAAACTGAACACGTGGAACAACATATACAGTACAGCCTAAGCACTATACATAATTCACAGCAGTAAAGCAATACGAAAGTAGGGTGTAAAATCTCATCATGATGCGCACTAACGTGTGCACTTCACCGTGCCAGTATGTAAGTATAATCCAAAAAAAATAAGCTACCCAAGGAACTTGGTGTCAGCCTACACACGAAGGCAACTAATTAGTACAATAAGGCTAGCATCACGTTTGGGAAATATGAAACCGTGTAGACATGCAGTTGTACAGTTTATTGCATTAGTTTACTCTATGGCATCAAAACATGTCGCACATGATTTTGGAGTTGAGTTTCCTACAGAAAAGCCCAAAATAGACCTGTGGTGTTGACTGTACGTCCACTTACCAAGGTGCATAAAAGCATTCAGCAATGCCCACAAAATTACAAGGTTGCCTTCATACGTTGCTGTACATATTTACTCACAGATACCTGGAAGCCATCGTAAATTTCTGGAAGTGTGCTTGGGAACTTGTCGGCATAATCACATGACTGCAATGTACCAATACTTCTAATATGCATAACAAGTACAGCCATGCTTCTAGGTTTTTATGCCAGCTAGTGCCATCTGTAACTCAAAAGTTCATCCTTAACTCCTCACTTGATGGCTTACGCATAATTACCACATTGAAAATAATCCAAGCACCATGGCGGCAACGTCAACTTGCAATTAGGCTATCACAGGCACTAAATACAAAAATTCCTGTAAATAGTGACTGGTCGCTTTGCACACTGGATCCTAGGACTTGATATGCCATGAGGATGAATAAAAATTGACCACACATATATAGAGACTGTGAAACAGTCAGGAGTTCAGTTCATAGGCAAAAAAAACGTGAAAACGAAATCAGAACACATAGCAACAAAGGGGACGGAACGACACACTACTAACAACTGAAGTTGAACATGTGCTTGGCTTTTTTAGTCATGCGTGTTTATATCTTTCTGTGGTTTTGATTACACTTCAGTTACTAGTAGCGTACTGTCCTGTCTGCCCCCTTCATTCCTCTATGGATGTGTGATTGTTTTGTAATTTTTTCGTACTGTGTGTTTACATCTTTCTGTGGTTTCGATTAAACTTCAGTTGCTTGTAGCGCGTCATCCTGTCCCCTTCATTTCTCTGTGCTGTGATTTTTTTTGCACCCCCCTCTTTAACTATGAATATACACCAACTCGCCCAACTGCCCCTGTTAAGACTTATGTTTGCTGAATAACACTGGGTCCACTCAGCGTCTTTTTAAACAATGCGAAATTTTCAAATGCACATGATATCAGAAAGGTTGCACGCAGTATTGCGCATAACACTCTGCATCAATACCAGTGTTGGCCTAAATGTGGTAAGATGTACGAGCTGTTCGACATAGTGTAAAGTGAGGCACATCAGGGTGTTCCCACAATCATGGGTGTCGGCAGGGGTTTGCACAAAGGGCACCTGCCGCCATCAAGACACACCAGCACTTGACCCCACCCAAGCTACACCAATGCTCTCCTGCTCACCAGGCTGACACGTTACGCCGCCTTGCACCCCAAGACAAAATCCTGCAGACACTCATGGCCACAATACACTTGACTTGAACACAGACTGGTGGGCAAGCAACACTTGCTGCTTTGCCAGAAGTGTATTCCTGAAAATTACACAAAAAAGAAGTCCACTAAGATTTCTGTATACATAAAAATGAATGTCTTACTGAAGATTCGCACTTGACTATCCTTATTGCAGACATTTTGTCAAAACACGAAATAAACACAAAATTGAGATGCTGCTAAGTACTTCCTTGTGAGCGTTTCACTTCGTGTGCACAGGGCGAAAAACAAACGGATGTAAAAAAAATGCGAAACACCACCAGAAGTGTACTCTTGCCATGTTTACCATTATGTGGGTAGTTTTTGATGTCAGTAAAGTTATCACTATAAGTACACTTTAAAAGGGTTGTGAATATTAGCAAGGTCTTGATTAACTGCACCTTTTAGGAGTCAAGATTGGGCAACTTGGCACTGAACCATGGCAAAAATAAACAGCGCACTTCTAGTGAGGATAAACTAAGGCATGGGCACAATAACAGCGCTTTCACCTTGTCAAATTGTGTCAACAGTCATGATACTATGTATTGACCTTGAAAACTATGGCAACATAATGCAAAACAGCAAATTAACGAGATGGAATAAACAAGATGATTCAACAATCTGGTTCAACTGACTCAACAGCTGACTTATATCAATGCGATTAAATTAGCCTTGCACATCTCATAATGGCTAAGAATATGAACATGTAACCTTGGCAAATTCCACTGTTGATATGTGACCAATGAAGTTGCATTCCTTCCATGCCGTTGAATGGCCGTTCCTTCTTTTCTGTTTTCACTGTTTTCTGATTTTGATTGTTTTCACTAGCGTAAATGTTCACCCTTTTTGATTTTGTTACTTTGCAGATGGCGTAGGTGTTTTGCCTTTGAATGTGCACGTTTCTTCTGCTTTGCCTTTCCTGTTTCTTTTTGTATGCGTATATGTTTTGCCTTTGAACGTGCACACGTTTCTGCTGCTCTGTCTCTCTTTTTGCTCTACTGGGCCTTGTGCACTTCTCAAGCTACCACTGTCGCTTTTCACTTGAGGCCCATTTCCTGTATTTTGCTGGAATAAACATTTATCCATTCATTCAATACCATAAAACGCATGTGCTTCACAATACACACTGCACTTAGCAGATGTCTGTCACATGATATGGCCGTCATTGTATAGCTTTAACATGATTTATTCGTTCTAGCTAAATGAATCCAAGCTAATGATGTTAATGTACCTTGATATGCTATTTCACTGTTCCTTGATGCATATGTGTGAAGGTACAGTGCTTATGTACCTTAATATGCTATTTCAGGAGACGGGCAGAGTGCGCAATGCAAAATTGTTGCCGAAAAGTCTTTTCACTTCCTGACAATCTGTGCTTCGGTGGGTTCTCACAGTTGCATGGCGGGAGAAAGATGTCCAGGGTAGTTGACTGCATCCAAGGTAGATGCTGCAAAATGAGAGCGCACGGTCTTGTCACATGTCAATGTGCGCAAATTGACACGATGATGAAGGATTAAAACAAACAAATGAAGTTGGAGAAAAGAATAAATCGAAAACAAAGTTGTCCTTTATGCACATTCCATCATGTGACAATGTGATAACCGTGGCCTTTTGCTATAATGTATATTCCCTGAAAGCATCATGCCTCATTCATGCTTTATCGCAGGCAAGAAAATTATATCGTGCAAACAACTTTATCAGGGCGCACTCCTGGGTCGATTGACTGGTCGTATGAAGCATGAGTGATATTCACAGAAGTTCCAAAACATGCATCACACATCATTGCTATCTGAGTTTAACGACTTAAATGCGAAGCATTTGTTAAACACTTCTACGACTTTGAACGGATCTATCTACCTATCTATCTAGCCGCCTACGACTCATAGCTCGTATGGGTGTTTCGTTAATGGGATGTATGCCAAAATTCATGTGGCATGACACGACTGCATGAAGAACATGAATGATGGGTCTTAACTTGAAAATCATGATATGCATTTCATTAACGACATGATTTACACGTCACTCTCTTAGTTCTCTTGCGACTGTTTCGTTAACTTGATATTTACCAAAATAGGTATGGCGTCACAAGAGTGTATGACGCACATAAACGACAGTTTCTAACTTGCAAATCATAACACGCTTGTCATGTATGGCGTTATTTTGACAACATGGTCTCGGGGGCGCTAGTGGCCGTTTCGCCTGCTCCATATACAGCAAAATCGGTATTGCGCCGTGTGACTGCACGTCCAACATAAATGACAGCTGGCAACATGAAAATAATGAGATGCATGTCATGTACACACGCCACGCTCATGGTGCGCTCGCGGCCGGTTCGCTAGCTTGACATACACCTAAATTGATATAGCGTGACGTGATTGTGCGACGAACATAAATGACATATAGTAACATGAAAATAACGACATGTATGTCATTTACGGCATGGAGCGTGGTGCACTCGCGGCCGGTTCTCTAACTTGATATCATACCAAGATTGGCATAGCCTGACGTGACTGTATGACGTACATAAATGACAGCTGGTAACATGGAAACAATGAATGACATGCGTGTAATGTACGGCATGGGTTACATGCCACGCTCATGGTGCGGGCATTTCGCAAGCTTGACACGCCGATTTTCTTTCTTTTCTTTCTTTTTTTTTTTTGCTTTTCATTGCACTTTTCAAGCGATGCAATGTGCAGAAGGTCATCTACAGGTGCATAAGCGACGATAAGGGCTCGCAAAGAGAGAGAACATCAGTATTACTTACCATTTTTGTTCCTGAATGTGCCGAGCACGCAGGGTGCCCATCATCTGCTTGGTAATGCACAGCGGCACGCTCGCTTGAGTCGACAGGCCGTCGCGATTAGCCCACTCGCAGCACAGCATGTCGCACTGTCGTCAAACCACGCATATCACATCCAGCGGCGAGAACACAGTGAGGCTGCAGGCACAAAACGCGCACACATGACCGACACAGCTGATCACTTGAGAAGTGGTGTTGACAAGGCCTAGCCGCCCTTGCCTAGCTACGACGATCGCGCCGCCGCGGGAACGACTCCCTCCTCACGTTTCTTTCTTTTTTTCTGTTTTTTTTTTCTTCGCGCGCGCATGCGGCGCGAAGCTTTGTCCCATTTCACTTCGGTAGCGCCTCGTCTGGCTTGCTTTTGACCTGGCGGGGGCGGGCCGAGTAGGCTGCAGCCGCCAAGGCCAAAGGGCTTGCTCGCTTCCTCTCCAGCCGTTCGGAGGGTCTCGTATATCTCTTTCTCTGGGCTATCTGTGCAAGGGATTTTTAGTGTGCTGAAGCATGCCGCCTCTTTCTTTTACTTCTTTCCCCCGCACAGCTGCATGCATGCCCGCCAGCACTGAAGGCATTATGGAAAGCTTCGGAAAAAAAAGAGAAAACATGCCAGAGGAAATGAGATGGGAGTTTTTTGTTCCTCTAACTCCATTCGACGAATGGCGTCAGATAGTGAATTTACCTCCTTTCTTCCACATATTTTCTTAACGAAGTAAAATTGAGGACGCAGAACTTTATTGCACCCACCTCATTACACCCTAAGGTAGTACTGTCCAGATGGAGGTAGTATTAAGGGGGATTGTAGCCCTTAAAACGCCCAATTCGGCTAGTTTGCGTTTGCAGTGTATATACTGGCTAATGGATGGCAAGCGTTGCTTGACGTATGCTATCCGCATTATAACAACAACACTGCATGTTTTCATTGAAGCCGAATTCAGTCTTCATTGATGTTGAATTTAATTATGTTCTCGCATATATACGTATAGAAAACGAAATGAAGTGGTTCTGCTTGTCCCCGTCATCTACGTCCAGCCCCACAGGAGCATTCTATCCTTTGCGGTCCCTACCCTTGCCCCCTTACCCCTTCTCCAGTGCAGGGTAGCGAACCGGATCATTTTCTTCTGGTTAACCCCCTGCCTTTTACTTAACATTTCTCTTTCTCTCTCTCTTTCTCTTACCCGCCACGGTTGTCTAGTGGTTGTGGTGCTCGGCCGCATTTCGGTGAAGGCGAAATGCTCGAGGCCCGTGTACTTAGGTTTAGGTGCACGTTGAAGAACACCAGATGGTCAAAATTTCCCGAGCACTCCACTACGGCGCCCCTCATAATCACATCGTGGCTTTGGGACGCAATGCACCAGCAATTATTATTATTATTATTATTATTATTATTATTATTATTATTATTATTATTATTATTAATATTATTATTATTATTATTATTATTATTATTATTATTATTATTATTATTATTATTATTCTCTCTGTCTTGCCATCGCGTTTCCCCGAGTATCTTTCGTTTGTATTCTTTTTTTCTTCTTTTTCCGGACTGAAGTACAACACATCGGTTGTTGCGGTGCACAAAGAGGAGGAGGAGGAGGGGGAGTAGCCACTGCAGCTCTTCGGCGTTTGTTTCAGTCCTTTTGAGGCTTCACTGCATTGTGGCTCGTCCGCGACTGTTGTGCGCGCCACTGGCGCGCGCGGCACTGGCGCGCGCGGCACTGAATCATATCTGTACCAGCGATCTCGAGCGGCTCTCGTTCGAGACTAGAGGGTGTAACACGGGTCCCCTTTTGTGGGTTGTCGTCCCCGAGTGCCCGCCGGGCAACACGCTCGAGTTCGCACGCATTCTTTTGTCTCGTTTACGTTATTATTTCGACACTTCTTCTGGTTTACGGTTCTTTGCTGACGTTGCCGCGACGCATCCGAAGCTCCGAGGCTTGTCGCTTGAGTGTCGTTATGCGCATGACATCACGCGTAGTTCTTTCTTTCTTTCTTTCTTTCTTTCTTTCTTTCTTTCTTTCTTTCTTTCTTTCTTTCTTTCTTTCTTTCTTTCTTTCTTTCTTTCTTTCTTGCCTTTTCATACACGCGGTAACCAGACAGTTAACAATTACAAAGTGTTTGTTAACTTAGTTACGTAGGCGTTTAAGTTGCGTTCACGCCCATAAATCCCCGCTTAACTAAGTTAACGATCACTTTGTCCTTCACGGCATGAACTTGATGAGATTACAGTGCTTACGTAAAGGTCAAAGAGAAGACAGCGGCAATGCCCTCATCACACAGACACGGACGCGCCTGTTTGGAGCCCGCTTGAACTGACCACGTGCGCTCGACTATGTGGACAGCGGAAACCTCTTTAACATGACCTAACTTGCAATCTTTCACAGTTATAAATGAAAAAAAAAGAAACACAAATATCCGCGTATGTAGGGCACTGGGCATGAACACTGGGCGTGAGTTCTCGAATTGCACCCATTCCTGATAAATTCTTTTATATGCACTTCCACGTTATTGTGTCATTATCGTACAAAAAAGCTTCCCGAGAGAGTGGTAGCCTGTCATTCCTCGTAGAAGCTCAGAGAAGATAAACAATACAGAGTGGCACGCTCATTCTTAACTCGCGGTCCGAGTTTATCGCCCCTATTCGCGCAGCTGTGCAGTACGTTCACGACAGCTGCGGAGTGGATAGCAGAATCAACAAGGGATCTTATACTTTTCTCTTTCTCTACAAGTCTGATTTCCGCCGACGAGAGACTTCTTTTGTTTCGGGCAGCCGGCATCTTCTGCAGAATGTTGGCATGCCTGTATAAACCAGCGAGCTCTAAGGGGACCGTGATTTATTGCCGGCAGTGCGTAAGCCGCGCTGCCGAGGGAAAAGTGTTTTCTCACGCGTGAGAGGGCACATGTTCGTTGAAATTCAAGAACGCCAGATTCTTTAGGCGATAAAGAGATGCATGCTAGGCAGAGGAGCTCGAGCATGTCTTTGTTCTGCCCACAAACAGTCTGAAAAAGAAAAAAAAAAACATTCCACGTCTGGTTTCGGGGTTTCGCACAGACGGTTTCAACTGCGTACGATGCAGTGACCTCTCTCCGCGGAGACAGTCTGCAGCACAAATCCGGAATATGCAACGCAGATTGTATATGCGAGGTTAACTACCACATTACCCCAAGCTCAGTTCTTAGTTCAGCTCGTTTTTTGTCCATTAAAACACACACACACAAATACACACACACACACACACACACACACACACACACACACACACACACACACACACACACACACGCACGCACGCACGCACGCACACGCACACACACACACACACACAAAAGCAGAAAAATGATTCAGTTTGTTAACAGGAGAAGGACGAAACGGAGTTGAGTATGTGCCGGCGAAGCCAGCGCGAACGCAAGCGCCATCGCTAATTTCTCCACTGGTGCGATTGTTCGGTGACTGTCCTTAACCATTAGATCATTTTGACGAATGTGGATAGATGATGCGTATTGCTGCGATGATATACGCGACTACATACCAACGTACCCCAACTGTCAACTGTTACCCTTAAACGCCTGTCTCGCCGCAGGGCTCTCACGGAACACATCATCGCATTCGTTACGGTGCAAAACACACTGCGTCACACTGTGTCACACATGGGTCACTTTTCTTCACACATGGCAATATACTACTGATATAACGCGGATGCCCCATGACGCTCTACTTGGCTATATGGAACCCAAACTCAAATTTGGGCGCGACGCTCGCGCGGCCGAGCTATGCGCCACTGGAGACAAAGGCTGCCCGCGAAAGCGGGTTTGTCGCCGGATTTCGGGGGGGGCAGCGGCGGCGGCAAGGACACGAGCGCGTATGCGCTCCTCATTCGGCCCGAGCACTGCTAGTCAGCAATAGTGACGCGCCACAGGTGCAATCCGAGAGCTCCGCGCGTGCGCGGAAGCGGGGGCGGCAGTGTTGTGGCCGTCCAGTTGCGATAAGAGCAGAGGCGCCGCTCGGTATTGCTTTGGAAGCCTATGAAATCATATAGTTATCACGCGGTTTGAAATACAGACGCCCGAAACACGTCCACAACGCCGAAAATACGTCGAAAATGCGTTCCACGTGGCTGCTTCCCTACATAAGCTGAGACTTCGATGGCGTGCGTGCGAACTCGTGCTTTTTTCTGCACAGCCTGTAGTCGTGACCGCACGCGCTGCCTGTCCCTGCGCTCAGTCGAGCCTTCCCGATCGTGTCTGCATGCAGAAGATGGAAGCCGTATAGCTTATTAGACGCGCGTGGCGAACTCAAGCGTCGATGACGCCACCAAGCCACGCACTGCAGCACTATATATACGCAGCTGCGTTTGTGTTTTGTTTTGTTTTCTCGCACGCGATCGGTGGACGTGTATAGCTTCGCGCTTCTTCTCCCTTTTGCCTTCGGGCGCGCCGTGACACCACGAGGCGCCGCCGGGGGTGAGCGCAGTAATTTGGGTCAGAGGTAACACACGCGCTTCGTTCGAGGTGTGCGTATGCGCGCGCGGGACTGACCTTTCTTCGGAAAGGGCACGCAGGACGTGTACTACGTGGCATCGAGTGCTGCGTGCAATACGCCGCGGCTACGCCACAAACGCTCCTCAAGATACTCGCCAACGGCGTGCAGAGTTCGGTGCATCTCGCAGAGATGACTTGCAGGAAGTACCGAGGTAGCCGATATTATGGGCTATTTAACTACACGGGCGTTTTTTAAAACTCCTATAAGTATGCAATGCATGGTATTGCTACTAACCCATGGACAGAACCATACGAAGAAACAGATAACCGAATACAAAGAAAGCGTATGGGGCGTTAATGACACTCTTTAACCGAAGTTTACCTATTATTTGATACACCTAAGTTACAGCTAACGAAAGAACGACGTGCCGCCGTCTGGATACGAACCCACAGCCTCAGCATTCACGTAGGTTGTCGACTACAGAGAAATACTTCTAGAGACGCTGATCTCCTTGAAGTACTTTAGTTAGTTTAGTGTTATCGTGTGTTTTGTGTAAGTTGCAGATACATTTGTGCCCCCCCCCCCCCCCTCTGGGAGTAGCACCTCATTCTTCATCACGCCCACCTGGAGTTCAGCATGCGAATCGTGCGGCCACACAAACCTGATTCTTGCTGATAGAGGACAGCCGCCCATCCCGGCTCAAGTTAACATCGCACACCCACCGCGCAGCCGTTGCAAAACGCATTGTGCAATCGAACAGGCAACTTCGGCCGTTTTCCGGCAGCGCAAAATCGCGTCAGATGCATTTCGGCGAAGGAGCGACTGCGCAAAACTGCGAAGACGTTGGCGAAACGCGAGAGGATCAGAAAGCACCGGTGAGGAAGGAGATATTCACGGATATGCGTATAATGTGAACAACACGTCGTGCTCAGTGATGGACGCACGTCTTGCTCGCGCGCTTTTCGGGCACGACGCGCGCGTATGCACAGCCGTATCGGCTTGGACAGCGCTGCCACTTGGAGTCAATAATTACCGGCACGCTGTATTACCGCCAGTAGAGAGATAGAGAGGGAGAGAGAGAGAGAGGAAAGAAGACAGAGAGGCGTGTCTCTTTTCCACGCTCAAGCGTTTGTCGGAGTCGACCATCGTCCCTGTCCTAGATGCTGTCTTCGCCTGTCTGTCTTCTCATCGTCCCACCCACCACGCTTATTTCCGTTTCTTTCTTGCCCGTCGCGCAGCTCTTGCACGTCTCTCCCTTCCTCTTTCTCTCTCTTTCTTTTTCATCGCATGGAAATGCAGGAACAGCAAGCAAAAGCGTCAGCATATTTTAAGTGCTTAATGCTTGTCTATTGTAGTCCTTTGTGGTCAAGTTTTACATGCATAGATATCTGCGTTTGAGAGAGAGAAAGAGCAAAATAAGAAGCAGTGGACGGAGGCTTATGGACTTTGTCCCATTTACGACCCTCTACGTGGGAATGGAGGAGTGAAAGAGTGTGTGAGAAAGAAGGCACGAGTAAATATGTAATAATGAATAATAATTGTTGGGGTCTTCCGCTCCAAAACCGTGATATGATTATGAGGGACGCCGTAGTGGATGGCTCAGGAAATTCCGACGGTTCTCTAACGTGCAGCTAAATCTAAGTACGAGGGCCTCTAGCATTTCGCCTCCATCGAAATGCGGCTGCCCCCGCCGGGATTCGATTCCGAGACCTTCGGGTCAGCAGTCGAGTACCATAACTACTAGACCACCACAACGGGACACGAACAAAGATGATTCACAAGCACTCTAAACTTATTGTGCTGCCCGAGTGGTTCGCCATGTGTATACATACCTCTGTGCAGCATACAAGCTATATAGAACACAGTCCCATTCTGTGACGCGCTTCCAAAATACACGGTGTGGTCGAGACAGCGACCTCCTACCAAAATATGCGATAGCTGCGCAGCGTTGCCGCAATGCTACGCAACGTAGTACCTAAATGTGAACACCGCGTAAGTGATAAAGCATACGCAGAGGTTATGTGAAGAGCATCAGTTAGTGTATACACCGCATCACGGCCCAATTGACCTCACTGCTTCTTCTCTCTTTATCTCTCTCCTTCTTTCTCTATCTCTTTCAAACTCATCCATCCCTTTACCCGGTGTAGGATAGCATACCAGTTATTCTAGATTGATTAACATCCCTGCCTTTCCCCTCTCTCCCGTTCCTTCCTTCCCTCTCACTGTTTTGCCCTGAGTAGCAAGTGCAACACTATATCAAGGGCTCTTGCGTCTCGATAACAGGATGCTTGCATTCTCAGTTCACCTCGGTGGCTTCGTCGCCTATCTGACATCCTTCTATTTCGGGTTTATAATGATTAAGACTGTCGTTCTAGCATTTGCCGTGCTGACATATATACTCTATTATCAGTACTGTCCTTTGTCCTCAGCAAGTGCTCATCTCCAACGAAACAAACAGAAGAGATACGCATTGTCCAGGAAATGGGGCATGCGCTCTATTGTTTTACTTAGAACGTTCCGGGCGGCTGATGGAATTTGATGAGCGTCAGTCTTTTTTCCGCGTGTCTCCCTGCCTTGATTATGCGTGTGCTGCGCATGGCTCAACGCCAATCGTGCGATAACGCTTCGTCATTCCCATTGTCTTTGGTACACACGTGCACGAAACACGATCCAGCTGACGCGCAAATACGCGGGAGTGTATATTACGCCATTCGGTGTTCATTCACGCGTTAAACTAAAATGACATCGCGCGACCCCTTGTGCAAGGCGCCAAAGAATGCTTCTCCCGCGCCAAACCTCCGTCGAGATTGAAAAGTTCAACACGCCTGTTTCATCGGCTGCGACGCTGCAGCGTTACGATGTATCGGAGTGGGTGAAACAAGTTTTTCTCAATTCCTCGAGAAACAAAGATCAAGCGACACACGTACCAAAGGCTACCGCGAGTTCACAGAGAAAAAGGTGTGGATGGAATGCTAGAGGAGGAGTGACAGGTAAAGAGGAAGGCAAGGACGCAGGCAGGTTAGGTATGGGAGGCTACACATCAGTCATACGTGAAAGAAGAAAGAATGAAGTCCGAAATTCAAGCGATACAACGGTCGCAGCGGCTACAGGTTCGAGAAGGTATATCGGAAAGGGAGAGAACGGTTGCCTGGGCGTTTGAAAGGTGAGGTTACGAAGATTCAATTGCCGACTTGGAGGCGCGGGGCAGTTGATGATCGACGGGGAGAACCTTACGCAATCGACTTAGCAACAGTCGCGGGAGCAGCGGGAAACAAACGGAGGCGCTCAACGACTGGCACGGCGCGTTCGGCGTGAGAGCACCGCTCAGATTGACGCGCGAGATACAAACGGCCGGGTGGAGCTGCGCAGCAGCTCCGCAGGTCGGAGCACACAATGGCTGTCTGGAAGAAAAACACACGCGCATGGCAAAGAGGCAGGAAGGAACGAAAGGGGCACACCTGCTCGAACTCTCCGATATCTTGTCTGCTTCGGCAACGCGTGGAGTCTCGCCGGCTAGAACGAGGGCACGACACGACGCCGCGCAGCGTCGATTGATAATTAGGACACATCAAAGAAGCAGACGAGACTTCGTAGAGTCTGCAGGCACGAAGGCACGTCGTCTGCTACCCGTCGATGTTCGTCTGCTACGTTCTTTCTGCAATGCTAGCCGCTGCAGCTGTGTCCCCATAACCCCTACCTATAGCTTGCGTTAGCTATACACGTATACCTGTATAAGGAGGTGCGTGCGAGCCCGGATGAATAATGGATGCTATGTGTATGTGCTTAGCGCTGTATAACGCGTCGCGCTCGCCGAAAAACAGCACGCGGACGTGGTCCGAGATTTCGGGGACTGCTGCGCTCGGCCGCGCGTTAGGGCACGATTATAACCGGAATACGCACACGATCTGGATGCGGAGCGCGCGCGATGGATGTTGTACACGGAAGAGTCTATCTATTCATGAAGCTATATACTATATCGTGTCCCAATGCGGACCCCCTTTCCGCGGTAATTTGCCGTCCGCGCTTTGGATTGTAGGACGGAAACTGCTCGGCGACGACTCATGTATAAACGAGCGTGGGGCCGGAGTTACGTTAATCGTAAAGCACCGTTTTCCCCGGTGTCTCTTAGGCAGTGTCGTGGAAAGCTTCCTCGTTCAGTGCTTAGAATATATCTTTCTTGGATGGCAAGGAAGCGTAGAATAACTAGCCGGCGGCGAAAGCGCTCGGATTGCGTGCGGTGTGTTATCTCACCCGCGGACGTTGCACACAGCAAAACCGACAGAAAAACGAATGCGCTACCACATATATAACTTCCTCTTTCTGCATCCTTGCCCATTAATGGGTACCCCGTCCCTTTCACCTATTAATCGAATGCACGAGAAGCAGTGCCCAACGGAAGAGCCTACGCGATTCACCGGCAAAAAGCAAACAAAGGCGTACACTGCAGCAACGAGTCGCTCTGTTTTTGGTGTTACCTATATGCGCGCGGCGGTAAGTGTCCCCGGTATGAGAATCAATGAGGTCCACGCTAAGAGACGCAGTGAAACCGGACTGAACCGTATTCCGCGTGACCAGCCTAACCAAGCAACGAATCGAGTCGTTTAATACGCCTCGGTCTGCGCAAAAACGGGTCTGATCGACGGCTGAGGTTGCGAGAGCCGCACCTTTTCAAATCGTCGCTGTGCTGCAATGGAAAGGAACGCGCGCCCTGACATCTGGAGAAACTCAAGCCTCTCCGGCCGCGGCATTCAGTCTTATCTCGGCATTATCGACTGCCTTTCAGCTAAAAGCGTCTCCCCGAGCGTAGGCATGTTTTCGTCACTACTTCAGGAAGCTCTCTCCCTCTTTCCCGTGCAAGAAAGGAGTTGCTTACGACGGCGTCTCGGACCCTTGCTCGTGCCGGGTTCATCGCTTCGATCTCCCGTCGCCATGGGTGGGTCAAGAGCAGCTTAAATTGGGACCCCACGGCTGCGCACTAAGTTGCAGCCCCGGCCGGGGCCTTTTTTCTTCCCTTCTTCATCTTCACGGAGGCTCACAGAAAGTGCGTACATCCAGAAAAACGGAGATCTCGGGGACCATGTCCTTCCTCCTGCTGCAAACACAAAAGCGTGCTTTACACTGGCGTAGCTGGGAAAGGAGGGGGAGGGAGGAGTTAACCCCGCCCCCCCCCCCACCGAAAATCTTCAGCATTGCATGTGTATATATATGTACATACACACGCAAACACACGCACGAACAAGCATAAAGGGTGGTTGAACAGCCCTCACCCTCGCCCCACCTGGTGCATCATGGATGGGGGGGGGGGGGGGGGGAGTTGCTTCACGATTCGAGCCTCGTTTTATCAGGCACTGGTGGATGCGTCCGTCCGTCCGCCGCGGCAACTTTTCGAGTCGTCGACGTGACGGAACAATTCACCCTTTTGCCGGTTCTCGATACACAATGGGACTGAAACTGCTTTCTGTGGGACAGCCAAAATCTGTCTCAAAGCGATCCGCCCTGCGCCTTTTTGTTTACTTCTTTTCCCGCGGGGGAGTATTGTCGTTTCCTCTTCGCTTGACCCCTTTTCTTAAAGTGCAATCGACTGAAAAACGTGGCACAAAGCTGGACCTTTACACGGATGTCGAAAATGCAGCGAGATTCAGTCAAGCTGCAGCGCGTCTTGGGCAAGATGCGCATGCGCTAGTCTATTTAGTGGTGCACCGTAGGGAGACTATATCTGTAACTTGTGCGAGATTTATCGCTCGCGATAGCCACAGCAGCTTCGATTCTGGGATCATAAACAGAATCTGTTAACATCATCAAAATGATGACAATTACAAGAGGTGTATACGCCGGAGAAGGTCCCGTAGTTATAATAATAACTGTTGGCGTTTGAAGTCCCAAAACCACGATATGATTATGAGAGACGCCGTAGTGGAGGGCTCCGAAAATTTCAACCCCCTGGGGTTCTTTAACGTGCACCTAACTCTAAGCACACGGGCCTCAAGCATTTTCGCCTCCATCGAAAATGCAGCCGCCGCGGCCGGGATTCGATCCCGCGACCTTCGGGTCAGCAGTCGAGCGCCATAACCACTAGACCACCGTGGCGGGGCAGAAATATTTTTGTTTACCACAGCATACTTGCCGTACTGTACAGTACAGATTTCGCGTTTCTCGTGAAACCCGTGAGTTATGACTCTTGAATACCAAATAACGACATTTCAGGCAAACCGAAAGGATGCCCGTGACTAGCGAGGTCGTTGTGCTGCTCACATCAACTAAAACCCACTTCCAAGATCCTCATTCTCGCTGCGCAGGGTTTTATCTAAATACTCATATCTTATTCTTACAAGTAACACTTAATTGTCACTATATACAGATCATCTTCGTGATCATGATGGTGTAACACTTTTGTTGAACAGCCTTTACTTTAGGCGATCAGTAGGTCCTGGGCTAAAGCAGCGAGGACCCTTTGTCAAGTCCGATTGCCTTAAGTTCTTACGCCTCCGTTTGGAACACCATTGGTGCTTTCCAAGGGCAAAGGTGTGGTAACACAAATGAAAAAAAAAAAGGCATTTTCAATGCGACGATTTCAGTTTTCTAACAAAGCGGGAATCTAGAAGGCTTCTTGCATTATTGATGGTCAACGTGTTGTGTTGGACTGGCGAAGGCACCCTCTGTACTGCCACCGAAAAGCTGGAACTCAACGCGTTAAAACTCTTCGCACGTTATCATATCCGAGAGGAGAACGCGGAAAAAGGACGTCCATTCACGCTCCGACAACATCGCAACTCCGCACACAGTCCGTTAGGTCTCGATGGAATCAGTCCGATGGCCGGCCTCGTCCAGGGCCGATGTTCGTTCACACGAGCATTTACCGCAGCAACCGCAACAGGGCTCGTCCAAGTGCGTGGGCCCCAGCAGGAACACGGACAAAGGCGACAACGCAGACAAAATAAACATCACGCTGATAGTTTGAGTGACAGGCCGCGTGATAAGTCCCGGCCCTTCAGTGGCGGCACACCGTGTATCTGTAGAAACTACGGATCCAAAGCGCACGCAGTTTGCCCCTGCACTCTTAGTACGGTTGCTAGACGTCCCGGGTACTGCGATGGACTGCAGAACCTTGCCGCTTCCGCTGTTGCTGTTCGCTCGCTCGGGGGCGTACGTCGATGGCGAGGCGCGCCGAGATAGCGATCGCCTTGGAGAACTCGGGCCCGCGGTCGAGAGGCTGGAAGCGAAAGCTTGTTTGTTTGCCGAGCGTGCAGCCCCGAGAGAGACGCGCTCGGCCGGAGTGGGGATCCCGCAAAAACCGCCGCCGCAAAGCAGAACGGGGGTGAGGCTTCCTTTCCTTCGCGTCATCGTCGTCTTCTTGGGCACGGAAGACTATGAGGTTCCTGGAGAGCTAGCCAAACACGGTGCTCTCACGGCGAACACTCCTTCATACAGTGGGAAAAGCGCCTGTGCTCCTGCAGGTCGATGCATTAGCGTCACGAGCTTTAGTCTCGTATATACTCGCGGAACGCACACGACGCGGCTTGAGGTCTCGTCAAAACGTTAGAGAGTTTTAGTGCCGGTGCTCCGAAGCGGCTTGCGTACGTAAGCCATTGCGTTCCTATCTATTCTCTACGGGTGCGGCTGAGAGTACAAAAGGAACGCAAGAGCGTGCGTACGCAAGCCGCTTGGGGTCCCCGTCACTGCAACTCTCTATTTAGAAGGGGAGGGGGCGTTGGATGTAGAAAGGGGTGCGTATGCTGTGGCAATTATCGGAGTGTATGTGGCTGAAATCATGCGCTCACACGACCGTATTCATTCATGAGGCAGACAATGTAAAACTAAAGTACATACCTACACACATCATCTAGCTATGCCAGCCGAAACTATATATACATCTGCATAGGGATATGATCCTTGTACATGCGCGCAGGGCATGTTTAGATTTCGCTCTCTAGCAAAAACATATAGTGGCTTAGATTTCCATAAAACTATTGGTGGTTGACAGTTCTGCCTCTTTTTGACAGACTCGTGCAGTGCACGAACAATGTTTCCCTGTCCACTTGCTGTTAGAAGGCCAGCAAAACGAAAGGTGTTCACCAGAGTGTTCCCTTTAACAGTGGGCCGTACTGTACGTTATACGCGTAGATTTTGGCTTCGCTGTAGTCGAGACATATATTTCCACATGATATCCCATCGGGGTCTCAAGAGCTCGAATGCCGCATGCTTAACGTCGGCATAGAGAGCTTTGACCTCAAAACAGGTCACCGAGTTATCGAAGGAGAAAAAATGGTCACGCTGCCGAACGGAAGCGAGAAGTATGGAACCATTTCGTTTCCGTATTAGTTCCGGATTCAGAAAGCCCTTCACGCGCAAGAACAATCCGTAAACCTAGCCAGCCAGCCAGCCAGCCAGCCAGCCAATCGTGTTACCAAACAAGACTTGCCACACGAACGCCCAGCGGCATATGACAAACAGATCTCACGATAAATAAAAAGTGAAAAAGGTAAAACGATCTTGCGAACAGCCCGCATCATTTCGGACACGTTCTTCGAAGAAAAAAAACACAACAAACAAACATTTTGTTGCCGCATTTCACGCATCGCCGCCGGCCCGCTGTAAGCATGCCGCAGACGCACAAAGACACTCGCAGAACGGGCCTCTGCTGGCGCTTGCCTGATGCGCAGTCCCACAGGATTCCTCTCTCTACTTTATTTCTTTGCGCTTTTATATATATCGTTTATATTCCATGCCCTGACTGCAACTATAAGCGTGGCGCGCAGGAAGGCGTCTGTTGCGAAGGGTTATCGTCGCCCGGCCCGTCTTGCAGGGAAGCGAGGTAGGCAGGCAGGCAAGCAGAAGAGAGCGTATGGCCGACGCAGGCTCGAACATACGGGGCCCCGGAGGAGCCGGGAAAACGGCAAGGTAGGCGCCTCATGAATCTTTCAACAGCGCACGCGCGGCAATGACTTATTCGAAAATGTTTTTCGCCCGGGGCGAAAACGAATGCTCAGTCGCAGCAGCAAGCGACGACGCTTGCAAGCAGCGCCGGGCGTGAAGCCCGTGTCCGTGGTCGGGTGAGGACGATGTTTGCTTTAGAGAACGGGGGCTTGGACGCTGTTCTGGTTGTGCACTTCGGATTCGTTTGACAGCGCGCGCCCCAGCTAAGGGCTGCGAGAATCGCGAGGGGAAGGAGAGAGGAGGAAACGAAAGTGGAGAGAGAGAAAGTTTTGATCCGGTGTTGATGCAATATTTCGATATCATCGCCCAAACGCACCGAGTATAAACATATCTGCAGAATTGTGCAATCTGTGCCCGCTTCGCGGGTCGAGGAACACCTGAGGAAAAAACAAAAACAAAAACAAAACCAAGGACATCGAAGGAGAAGAAGGAGAGTTTATATTAGAGGAATGCGGTGCTTCGATCCGCACATATAGGCGATTTGATTTTCGATCCACGGCTGTCACTACTTCGGGGTTTTTCACGAACGGTGAAGTTATCGAAATTATGAAACACCGAATGCACCTGTAAAGCCGTTTTCATACGTATGGGTCTACTGATATCGTTCATTGAATTGTTACAGATAAAAAGAAACTGCAACGTCATAAACCTAAAAGAGGCGGCACTCGCACTGTCCGTAAAGTACACGGCGCTCGCCTTAATAACTGCTGGGGCTCAAAACCACGATATGATTATGAGGGACGCCGTAAGGGAGGGCTCCGTAAATTTGGACCACCAGGGGCTCTTTCACGCGCACCTAGATCTGAGCACATAGACCTCTGGCACTGTGCCTCCATCGAAATGCGGCCGCCGTGGCTGGGATTCGATACCGCGACCTTCGGGTCAGCAGTCGAACGACAGGTCAGCGTCTTCGTAGTTTGTTGTGCAACCCCCCCCCCCCCTTCGTTTTTATTGAAATGATGAATAGGAGAGGTTGGTGCCATTATGGTAGCACCGGCTACTCCTTCTTGCTTAGTAGAAACATGTTGTAAAAAAATTTAATAATAATGGCACAAAGTGTCATACATTCGAACATAAGATGTGCAAATACAGTGCACTCGAACACCACATGAAAGTTCAAATATGTAAAATAAGTTCATATGTGCACAAGTAGTGGAGCACTAGTTCAAATAGGTAAAATAAGTTCAAATGTAGAGATCCAAACTCAGACATTCTGTATGGCTTGACATACACAGGAAAACACACGAAGACGAATAATTACAAACAACATAACATCAAAGACGCGATCACAACATTATACATTAGCTTTCAGTATGAAGAGGGAATCAACAAAATTGTGTACGTTAATATTTCCATAAAGTATTTGATTCTTCAAGGAACTTCTTGAAGGCGACAAGCGCTCTTTTCTGAAGGGCCGCTGTGTCTTTATCTGAGCTGCACGCAAGTTTACAGTGGTGGAATGTGAAATAGCCGTACTAAAACCATGCTTATGTTTGTTTTAAACCGGAGTGCCTTCTACGCGTATTATTATTCTGATAAATAAGGAGCAACAGGCATGACGGGCATAAGCCGCCAATCTCTACTACATACGCATTTCATCTTAAAAAAAAAAGCAGCAGCAGAACGGTAGTCGTATAGCACGCTACAAAGAAGAAAAGGGAAGAGGCACGCGTTTCCACAATCGCATCTGCATGCGAGCGAAGCGGGAAATTAACTGAGCTTCCGAGGCCACTGCAATGTTTCGCAGCGGCTGTCTAAACGCTATATACGATACATCGAGGCGCTGTCAAGCAGTCGTGCGGAAGAAGCGTTCAGATGCGCTGCGTGTTTCTCTTTGTTTGTTTGTTTTCGACAGCTTTTCAATTTATGCATCCGACCGCATCGCCCGAAACCCCGGCACCCTCGCGTAGAGCTAACTATAACTAACCACTGTGACGTAACGAAATGACAGGATAATTGGCAGGGGACCCGCATGCATCCGCGCGCATTCTCTGTTAAGCGCTGCTGTCAGTTGCGCTTAATCCGAACCGGTTAGTGAGTCGTGTACTGAGTAGTAGTTAAGCTCGCTCAGGGAAGTTCGCGGGCCGCGTTGTCATACACACGAGTGATATCGCTACGCGAATCTCTGAGCTTTCTCAACTCGGCTTCTTTGTAGGACGGGTTAAAGAAGAATTGCGTAACGAGTATTAGGACTGAAACATGTACACATTGGCACTCAGTAATATACAGTCGACGCTATTTCCTCTCTCCTTCCTCCTCGACCTCAGCGCTATCGCTGTCCTTCGGCCCTCCCTCTTATACAGTGCCTCTCCTGAACGATGTATAGTCGTTGGTTAATCTCGAACACTGCATGTGTGTTGGACATGTCTGCTATTACAATGTTGGCTAACACAAACGGTTGTGCAGGGTCACCACAGCAACGTTTGTAAGTCATAATATAACTGTTGATGAAAACCAGCTCATAATGAAGCCAATCCAAACAAAAGAGCCCCATAAAATTCCCTTTCTTCATTTTTATAACTGGTGGGGGTTTTACGTCCCAAAACCACGACATGATTATGAGGGACGCCGTGCTCTGGAAATTTTGACCAGATTTCTGGTGCTTTTTAACGTTTACCTAAATCCAAGTACACGGGGCTCTAGCATTTCGCATCCATCGAAATGCAGCCGCCGCGGCCGGGATTCGATCCCACGACCTTCGAGTCCGCAGTCCAGCACCACAGGCACTAGACCATCGTTTCGGGTAACGTTTGTATAAGTCGTCGCAGCTAGAAGGTTCTTGCAGTTGGATTAATAATATGGCCCCTAAGTTATAGAGGTCTGCACCACTAACGAATAAAATGAGCACATCACTTCAGCATCACAGCGAAAACATAATTGTTATCCCCTTTTGCCAAACAAGAATTTGCAAAATGGGGGCGTAATACTCTCTTACTTGTCCAAATAGCATTGTGGTTTAGGTAAGGATTAATATTTTACCTAAAACACCCTGTGGGTGCTAAGGGTGTCGAATTGTCGAAACACCTGCGGCCCATAGTGCGGGGCTGATAATTAGGACCGGCTAACTGAAAATGCGTTTAATATTTTAATATTAGGCGCGCTCAGACTGACATATATCTCTGTTAACATATCTTTGTTGCGTACTGCGCCGCGCAGGCAAAGCATGCTCGCGCAAGCGCAGTGCAGCGAAACACACCGGCATTTGCGAGCCACCGGGAAAGTAGATACTCGGTCAAGAACCTCGGAAACACAATAGCCGATTGTCCAAAGATTGCCGCCTGAATATGATAATGAGATAGTGCCAAATTGTGCTCGATTTTCTCTCCGGCAGCGCACACATCACGCGCTTGCACTTGATGCCGTGCTGTCTCCTAGGATTCGTTGAGCAACGGATACGTTTTGGCGAATGTAACTCCAACAGCGGGAAACCGACAAAGAAAGGACTACCTCTCGTCGGAGAAAATCGGAACAGGAGGTATATGAAGGCATTGTCGGGCTAATACTCAGGGGCCGTCTGACCTTCAGAAGCGGCCAGACCATACACTCTCAGTAAGTTCTTGCTTAAAGTGCCACCTATATCCAGGAAACCAAAAGTTAGTGTGTCGTGAATATAGTGCGGATCCAGGATTGTGATCGAGTGTATAAATACAGTCTGACGGAAACGCCATACGAGAATACGCGGCTGTCGCGATGACGATACAATGTAGTGACGCTCCCGACAGCCACCGGTGACGAGGCAAAAAAAGAACAATTGGCTTGGCGCTTACTAATCCGCGATATACGAGGCAGTCATGAGGACTATTCAGTGCCTGCTTTTGCAAGACCGTCGCGCCGCATATCTCTTCCATGATGAGCCTCTTCGTATATTAGCGCGCTGCGTGAGTCAACCGAGCGTGCCCGAGCCAGACTGACGAAACTATACGCGCAGCACCGGAACCATGAGCCAACAACACGACGGCTTTACGTATTTGTACGTAGTACAATATAAAGCCAAAGCGATAGACTGCACTGCATGTGTACGTGTTCGCTATGTGACATCCACCACGCGCGAAAGCTTTCGTTCCTTTTTATTTTATTTTTTTCCTAGAAATAAATTATTGCTTCATACTCACATGTGGCGATGAGCATGCACGTTTGATGTTTGACGTTGCGCTGTCACAAAAGGCATCGACGGGATAGGCGCACTGAAATGCGACAGGAAAGGCAGGGAGACGTTTATTTTATGCACACAACACAGCTCTCGAATATATCATAGACAAGTGACAGCGCATGTACTATAGCGTCGCGCCAGCTATTCATTGTCTATCGTAACACTTGTGAAGTGGAGATAGATAGATAGATAGATAGATAGATAGATAGATAGATAGATAGATAGATAGATAGATAGATAGATAGATAGATAGATAGATAGATAGATAGATAGATAGATAGATAGATAGATAGATAGATAGATAGATAGATAGATAGATTCTTCTCATGTACTCAAGCTTATCAAGTATACTATACGAAAGAAAGGGAATTTTTTCGAGGGGCACGTTGCTTAATTATGAAGTAAATTGAAATTAATTGAAGTAAATGAAAAAACAGTCTTTCCGTCGGTGGGATCTAAACCCACAACGTTCGAACTGCGCGTCCGGTGATCTACCAATTGAGCTACGACGGAAGGCGCTTCCCCGTTCACTCGTTTGGGTATTTCTGTAGGTATAATCCCTGGGAGTGTTAGGCAGGCGACTGTGGAACAGTCTTTTTTCCTTCCTCCGTCGTAGCTCAATAGACCTTTTCCGAGCAATCACAG
Organism: Rhipicephalus sanguineus; assembly: GCF_013339695.2. Lineage (NCBI taxonomy): Eukaryota > Metazoa > Arthropoda > Arachnida > Ixodida > Ixodidae > Rhipicephalus > Rhipicephalus sanguineus. The sequence goes on along the minus strand of NC_051181.1, from coordinate 142,552,859 downwards.
AGCGCCCCTCGGGCGCGCGGGGCACATCTCCATGTATCTCTACGCATGAAATGCGATAGGAATAGGATTAACTAGAGTGTACTAGAAGAGGGGAGTGCTCGGAACGGCTACAGCACCAATGTACAGAAAGTGAAGCCCAAACAGGGTCAATCCACCTGCGGCGCTGCGATCGGTATATCTGCAATGTGTCGTCGTTTAAGAGTGGCGCGCGGCTCCGCCAAAGTGGTGCAGGGGTAGAATGCCCGCTTCCCACTCAAAAGGCCCGGGTTCGAATCGCAGCTGTAGACAGATGGAAATCATATAGAGAGGCCGTCGTAGTTATTAAACACAGACGTTCACGACTGATTTACGCAGTAATATGTCACACCTTGTCGCATTCACAGTTCACTTGCTCGGCGTAATTGCGGAAGGCTAAAGCGTGAGGCCCGCGCGCTGGGTGCGGCGACTGCATGCGGCGTAAGCAGTTATCCCATGAGCACTTGCGCGCCCGTTGGTGGCGCTCGTGTGCTTGAAAAAGTTCTATTGGTAGAGCATCGGACACGTAATTCGAAGGTTGTCGGTTCGGATCGCACCGACGGAAAGGGTGCTTTTTTCTTGCACTTTAATTCAGTTCAATTTACGTCACAATTGCTGCACTACACTTATGACAAAAGTTAATGTCCCCTGTTATTTCCTTGGCCTAATTATCTGTGGGATTCGTTTGGTCAAGCTTACAAGAGAGAGAGATAAACATTTTAATGAAGCTGGAGATGTTTGCCTGGCTGTTCGCCTGACATGGTACTCCAGGTGCTGGGTGACGATTATGATATATACAGTGATACAAGTTTACAAGAGCCATGCACTGAAATCATACGCTGTTTATCTGCTGACCTGTGTTATGTTGTTCAGTGCTGCCCAAAAGGAATGCACAGACATACGTTGACCCGCAGGGCCACGTCGACTGCGCATGCGCAGAACTCATAGCGCGGCAGCAGCTGTGTGGCGCGACCAATTAACGCGACCCATTCGGCATCTGCCACTGAATATGCGCGCGCTAGCCAGCGGCAGTTCGGGTCACCGATGGGAGTGGCCCGGCGCCTCGGGGGAGACTAGAGAATGCCTCGGCGACAGATTATAATGCTGATAATAACACACGCCGGGCCGTCGTCTCGCTGCAGCGTCCCCGAGCGGCCGGGCCATACGGCGAGACACATGCCGCGCCCGGGCAAAATGAGGTGGGTGGCCCCAGATTAATTCGGGCCGTACGCGTACCTGCACGGGCGCTTTGTCGGATGGCCGTCCAAATGGCCACTCGCATTCGCACCCCCCTTCCTTTACTGACTTTCCTTTTTCGGTCGCTAGCATTCTTCGGCCGGGAATCGAACCCTGAACCCCAAGAACAGACTTGTTCCTCAGCGGGCAATAAGAGTACTGCGCATGCGCAATCAGCATGCCTCTGCGGGTCAATGTATCTTTGTCAATGTATCGGGTCATTGTATCTCATTCCTTTCGGCTAGCACCGAGCAACACAGTGGACCAGAGAAGTAGGGCATCATATCGCTGGATGCTACTGGTATAATTCAGAAGATTTATGCTATATATAGGATGTGAGGAGGAGGCATGCGGTTAATCCAGGGAAATCTATCTATCTATCTATCTATCTATCTATCTATCTATCTATCTATCTATCTATCTATCTATCTATCTATCTATCTATCTATCTATCTATCTATCTATCTATCTATCTATCTATCTATCTATCTATCTATCTATCTATCTATCTAAGATTAAACTGCTACCGAGACGAACTGAAACCAGCGCACCCACGGCCGCCGCAATGGAAAGCAATGGCCGAGCGTGTACTTTATTAGAATTCGTGCGCTACTTTCGTACCATGCGTCGTGTACCGACACGCAGCCACTGAAGCTGACCGAAGCGCACGCCTGGCTGGGGACGCTCGCCACGATATACATACACTCGACACGCATCTCCCGCTCGCATACCCTAGCTGTCCGCGCGTCCTCGAGTATACTACATACACCGCGCTTGCTCTTGGCGTCGCGTAATCCCCCGCCGACGCAGCGTCGCCGGTCGCGTCACACGACCGAGGACCTCGTCCCTGCGAACCCCTCTCCCGGCCGGCCGTGCCGGAGCCAAGCGCGCATAAATTGAGGCCGCCGAGAGGGAGTTCAAAGTCAAGGTCTCGTCCTTTCGCAGGATGCGACGAGGACAAGGCGAGTGTGTGCATGCGTTCGTGCGTGTGATTGCGTACAGACGCACGTGTACGTACGATATACGCGTCTTCGCGCGCCGTATGCGCCGGCAAAGCCGCGTGCCGACGGGATTATGCGAGGATAGGGATAAAAGTGCGGCTGGAGGATTCGAGAGCTTTGACCGCGTGAGCTCTGTGCACAGTACACATGCCCAGTCGCATAATGGAAACCGCCCGTGCATGTCCATGTAAGAGGCACGAGGCATGGCTTGCTTCGTGCTGAAAAGGGAAACAAAACGCCCAGTGTGTTCCTTGAAAAGAAAGATAGAAAGACCATAAGCTCAGTATCCGGACTTAAAAATTGCGCTGTATTACACGCTGCAAGCCCTGGGTGGTGGTGGTGGTGTAGTGGTGGTGGCGGCACGACACGTGAAAGAGGAGGAGGGGGAGACGTAATGGGCGACTTCCTTCATTACTCTTTCGTTTTCTTTCTTTTTTCTCTTTTGTTCTACCAACCGTGCGCGCGCATACCGGTTTTTGTTCCGCGCTACTCTATATTTCTCCCATCCGGCTGTCCTTTCACGCATATATTTACTTCGTCGCTTTTTCTTTACTTGTAAAGATCGATATTGCACCGGGCGAAGGCAATAAGTCCACCCCCCCCCCCCCCATCCCCTCACCCTCTCCCACACCCGGCTAACTGCTCCCCCTCCGAAGTCATTTTCGGTGAACTGCCGAACATACGTCTCCCGCCGTACACGCCGGCGTGCATATGAGCGTGAGCGCGCGCTGCGTACGACTTCTTTTTCTTGGTTTTAATAATGCATAATTCCGACATTAGGGATAATTATGGTCAGCCCCTATTAGTCGACGCCGTGGCGCGCGCGATGTGCTTGGGTTCTTCGGAACGGCATGCGAAGCGGCCGCCGGGCGAAGTCTTCCGCCGCGCGCGCCCTCTGTGCACGGTGCGACCGATGGCGTGGCGACGCTAGTCTAGACTATATAGACGAAAGCACAAAGAAAGAAAGCGTCGCGATGCACATGGCTTCGAGAGCGGTAGTAGTCGGGTATTAGACTAGCAGACGACAAAGAAAACAGAAGGAAATGGGCGAGGATATGGAGCAGGCTAGTGGGGAAGGGACGAGACGTTCAGCATGGCGTCGGAACTTCGTCGCCTCAAGTCAAGCACCCCCCTCAGCCCCCCCCCCCCCCCCGTGCTCCCCTTTTACTTCATCCTTTCGGACGCATAATGAGAGGAAAACAACAAGCAAAAATAGTTGCACAAGCCCCGCTTGGGCGTTGCTGACGGCGAAAGAAAGAGGGGATGTGGAATGTATGCTAGGTGGCGCGCTTATCGGAGAGACTGCCTCTAATATCGCAGATGTTTATCGTCGAAATGTTGCCGCCCCCACCCCCGCCTGTTCTCTCCCTCTCTCTCTCTCTCTAGTCTTCCCTTTCCTTTCTCGGCTCCCTGGAATTGTTGCGTTGGACCTTGGCAAAAAGCTAGTGCAGACATACATACATATGTGCATATGTATATTACATGGGGGCGGAGCGAATAGAAAAAGAGAGGAGGGATGGCGGTGATAACAAAATGTTCATCCAACACGCTCTCGAAGATCTGCGAAAAGCGAGGTTGTGTCGTAGTATTTGCCGTCACGTACTCGCGCATAATATTTCGCCGTCACTCGTGACACCTAGGACTAAGTCAAAAACTACCCAAAGCAGCTCAACGATCCTACATAGAGAACACGGTTTGAAAATGGGGAGCATGATGGAAAGATAAGCTACATAGTGTATAATCGTAATACGCCAAACACAACAACGCTTAACATGGACATTGTGTAGTATGTGAATGCGCAAGAAAGAAAAGAAGATACACGCATCTTCAAAGCTCTTGAAAGCATCTTGAAAACGACAGGACCGCCTAGTCCTATCGTTTCTCGGTATTTTCGTCCATCGCACGCTAAGATAGCTTTTAAGATACTCGTCAACTAAGTAGCCTGTATACGTCCATTCTGCTAAAGCTACATGCGTCAGGTAAACGTTGGATTGCAAGATGCGCGGAATGCGTTGGAATACGAAACGACGGTGATTTCAGTATGAATGCTATACAGAATCTATATATGGGTTTACACAATAAAAAGTTACATGTATAGACACAGAAAAAAAGGAAAGTGCTTTCAAGTTTTATTTTGTACAAACACCAGAATAGCTGGCTAAGATGTTAATGGGCTCTTGGGCACACACTGTTAATGAATTGCAATTCATGCGACTGTGAATAGGTGGTCGGAATCTGCATCGGCGAAGAGAATATGACGGACATTAAAGCGTTACAATTATGTGCGCCAGTCTGAGGAAAAGCGCAAGTTTTTTTAATTAGCGGGTATACAACTGAGTCACCGATGTGTCGCAAGACAAGAGACAAACTTATCAGTCACGCGTGCAACGTCACTTCATCGTAAAACCCGAAATAAGAACAATCAATGAAGCCACCGCTGCACAAAATGTGAGAATAAGCAGCGCAAAGCCACATCATGTTTTATAGCAGAGAATTCAATTCACAAGGTATTCAAACGTAAATGCGTACCTTTGCAGGCATGCATATTCTATATATACGTCTCCAAGTGCCGTACAAATTGCGGATTCCGGTATCTAATATACAAAAACACGGCACACACCGAATTCCTACTCATAACAGCTTGAAGTTTTATTGAGAATTCGCGCGATGTTCGCGACAAAAAAAAAAAAAAATGAGCCGATAAACTGTTCAGTAAACCGAAAATGTTCAGTTATTGCCATTGGTTTTTCAACACTGTCTCCATGGTTGACATCTCTATTTACTTACATATAGTCTTAGTCGCCTATAATGGTGCAGTATGTTTTTCTTGTATAGCGTTTATTTGGTCGCCAATTCTGTTCTTTAGACGTTCGATCTACAGCAGGGTGCGCCAGTGCCGAGGCGCTTTAACGTCCTTAGAAGTGCAAGAAAGGCGCTCTTTTTATTTTCCACTTTACAGCCTGCGTCACACTGATTTAGCGTCAATTTTACCCAAAACACCTCGGTATAAGAGTATGTCCAAGAACACCACCGTATACGTCAAGTGTTTGCCTTTCGCCCGCTTTCTATCAGCTTGGTAAGAGTATAATGTAAGCCGCTAAACTGAAAATCAATAAAGACTTAGCGACTGAATTATTCACCGAAGCTGCGCTCACATAATTAACATAGACCGCCCGAGAAATACAACGCCAGCGAACTTCGTCGCAATTACTCGGAAGCCCTGCTGGCGCACTCGTTAAGATTGCAGCTATACGGCTTATCGACCCAGTTAAGATTATGCAGGAGCTCCCTTCAAACGAAATCACGCTTCCTGGCTCAGACAGATTAACGAACTCCTACGCAACTTGAGCTGCAGTTAGGCCACTGCGGTTATAGATTTTATGCAAGTGCCCGGATATAGCTATATGCGCACCAGAGCGGCGCCAAAGACTAATCATTAGGCGTTGTGAAACGAAGCAAGCCTATTTCTCTAACGGATTTGTCAATTAACACTCGGCGAGGCTGGCGAGTGTTACGCGAGCCTGTTGCAACTCTGAGAAATGAAGAAAGCGGAGGTGCACGATTTCGCAAATGTTGATCGTGAAAAAGTCCATCATGAGACCGATATTTAATGAAGGCAGTGTTCCTATTTATAACAGCGGATAGCCGATGTCAGCGAACATTAACCAACAGTTAGCCAACACTAACCTATAGTATGAGGGTAATCTGGGGATAACTACGGTAATAGGTTTCGATGTGAAGTTATCGTTGTTAAACGTCATTACACTCCATTAAAGAGAGCTGGCGGAGAGGCCCAAGAACACGTTGTCTTTAAAAAAAAAATCACAGCATATCCACGGAGTGAATTATGATGAGTGGGCGAAGCTGCGGAGGTTCATCGGTAAACCGTGAATCTTCCGTGAATTCTGCCCAGTACATCATCACCGACGTGAGATCGGGCGCGTTTATACTAAAGGTTCGATGAGAGTTATGACGACTTGCAGCTCACTTTAATTTTACATGTACGCTCTGAATTTTCATTGTTTAATCACGCACAGGAGAAATCGCACACACGCACTACCTTGGAGGTCAAAATTCAGTGCCTATATCTACGGGGTGGTCAGTGAACGGTTGTGCAGCGCGAGCGGTCGGTTTTTTCAATCAAGACGCTGCCTGCGTCGGCGCCGCTGCGCCGCGAGGCAAGATAGGGGGGGGGGGGGGGACCGTAGGAGGACCATGAGGCGATGCGAAGCCGGAGCACTTGCACGTTCGCATTCCGTTCGCGTTCGTTGGGCATGCTACCGACCTCGCGTCGTGGAACGCGAAGAGGGACGCTACGCGCGTCGCTTCCATCTAACCTGGCCGTTAATTCTCACAGGGCGAGCGGGGAACGCGGTCGACAGGCGGGCGAGAGGGGGGCAGCGTAGGAGAGGAGAGAGAAGGGGAGGGGACGCGCATGCGCTCGAGCTCATCGCGGCGTTGCGCAGGAGAGAATTTCGGCATGTCTGGCCCGGGTTTCAGAGGAAGAGTGGAAAGGGGGAGGGGAGAGGGGAAGTGGAGAGGGGTATGGGAGATGGGAAGGTGAGAGGGTGAGTGGAGAGGGAAAGGGGAGAGGGGTAGAGGACATGGGGAATGGTGAGGGGGAGTGGAGAGGAGGTGTGTGGAGAGTGTATGCGCATGCGCACTAAGGGTGGTCACGCCGCACACCACCACCACCGGACAGATACTGCCGGCTGCCGGGAGATACGCCGGACAACGGAGACGTGACAAGGTTAGACTAAGAGGAGCTACGCCCCTAAAAAACAAGAAAGACAAAGACAAATTTGTTGGGTCCCAAAAGTGTGTTTTTGAAATCATGTACATGTCTTGCGTTAAGTAAACTTTCAAACTTTCAAAGATGGTCAACTTTGTGAAACGAACATGTACCATATTGCGCATACACTTAACGTATAAAGATATTCGAGGGAACTAAGAGCCGATTCAACATGAATTTTTATAGCAAGAACTGCGTTTTCGGTGACCGGCCACATTCCGTACGTGCTCACTGTAGTCTCTACAAGACGCCCAGACAATTCACAGACTCTGTGAAGTCTCTTATTTGAAGTAACGTTGTTCATTGCAGTGTACTCAAGCTAAACTTACGAGCATGCTGGCGCACTAACTGTTACGGCTGTTGTCGCTTGTGCCGTGCCGCCTACCTTGCAAGGTAGGCGGCACGGCACAAGCGACAACAGTGGCGCATGCGCCACTGACATCTTTCTTTCTTTCTTTCTTTCTTTCTTTCTTTCTTTCTTTCTTTCTTTCTTTCTTTCTTTCTTTCTTTCTTTCTTTCTTTCTTTTCGGTCTCCGGCTGTGGGCTTGCTTGCACATCACGACGTCCGCACACCACTTGGCATCTGTGCACCTGTCTCCGCTCTGTCATCATCTTAAGAGCCTCACCGGTGGTCCAGGCCGCGAGTTCCGAGAGATAAGCACACCGACGGGCGCTCCCGGCCATACGTCACACTTGTTTCACCTCCGTATATCTGTGTATCTATGCACTGCCACAGTGTTTTTTGATGAAGAGAAAGCTTACTAGTACTTAAATGTAGTGTATTAGTTACCGGAATCAAGGTAACTAATTCACAAAACTCACAGGGTCCTTTATGCATTCGCCGACGCGAAGGCGAAAGCCATCTTCTTTTTCTTCCCAGTCGATGTATTGATCCTCCCAACCCCTCCCCCCCAATAGCTTTCTACACCTAACGTGGCTTTGCAAGGCCTCCAGGATCGAAGGCATATGGTAAGCTTTCTGTACCTCATCTGGTTTCGCACTGCCTCCGTGATCCACCCACCAATGACCAAGCGACGATGTGATGACGTCATGTGAAGTCGTGTTATCAAATGCCGTAGTGACGTCATGATGGTGACGACATCACATGATGATTTTTTATTTACCACTCGCGTTGACGCCGCCGACGGTTAAGTTTCGCGTTTGATGAGGCACCTAACGCCTTCGCCTTAATAAGCACTGCCTACCTCACACAGGCTCATTCGCAGTCGAAGTCAGCGACGCGTATACGCTCATCTCAGCGAAGTAAACGTGCCAACAGCAGTACAAGCCAGCGGCTCCAGAAACCAAAGTGTCGCTGTCCATTTAATGGAATATTTCGCATCCGTTTGCAATAAGAACGATTCTTTATTCAGTAACGACTATCCGCTGCGCTTGACATACTCTTGTAAGGGAAGCCGCACCGCGTTTTGTTCAGCCTCCATAATGACATCGTAATGCGCATTTTTTGTAGGGCACCGCGCGGCCGACCATGACAGCGTTATCGGTCCACATCGTGCCTAGCACATCAACGTAGATGCAAGTATACAGTAGCCTTCATTTCATAGCGCGTTCTGCAGAATACGACACGAACTGCAGATGTCCGCGCGCTAATCTTCGCGAAAGCGGCAATAAAAATATCCGGTATTCACTTTTTACTGCCCATAAGGAAACCGCCCGTCCAGGAAATGTCGCTTTTTTATGAGCGAAATAGGGAATATCAAATGCCGAAAGACAAAACTGAAAAGGATATCTGCAGGCAAGCATGACAGATTGACCCCCCCCCCCCCAATTCCACCCCCATTTCACTTTCCCAACAGTTTTCTTTCTTTCTTTCCCCGCGGTAACTCCGCTCAATAGGTGTCGTTCCAAGCAACGCCGTGACACCGTCTAGCCAAAAATAATCGGCTTCTGTAGCTTCCAAAAGGAAAAAAAAAAATACACGAAATTGGATAGGAAAGACGAACAGAGGAAGTATCCGTGGCCGTGTAGCCGCCAAGCGAAACACGGACTGACAGTGAGACGGTATAGATGAAAAGAAAGCTACACAGAACCATTCTCCGAGAAAAGTCATTCTCGAAAGAAAGAGTAATAATAAAGGACCGTAAGCGACGCTTTGATGATGCCAGTTTCTTTTGTGGCCGCGTTACTATTATTATTTTTTTTTTTCGCCGCCCAGGCTGAGACTTCGGGAAGCAACACGACTGAAACCATTAGCTGCGCAGCTGCGGCCCCTGCAGTAGTGCCCCGACTCGATTTATTTATTTTTTTCCTGGTCTCCCTATCCTTAGCGCCTCTTATAATACGGTGCAGCGAATTCGTCGATGGGGTTGTCGCGCTTCTTAACGTTTAGCTCCACGGGGACGTGCAGGATCCCCATGGCAACCGGCCTCTCCAGCTTGCGCACAAGACCGGGCTTATCCGTAAGAAACTGTCCTATTTGTTACCCGGCCAGCTCAGCAGAAGTTGGTGGTTAGCAGAAGTCACCGCAAAACCACATGGGACGCAGAAACAAACACGAAGCGGCACCGTTTTTCTGATCTAAACAAGCCCTGAATTGTTCTCAGTATCGCTTTGTGTTGTACTTTTTTGTGCCCCACGTTCTTTTTCGGCTACCTTTGTCAATCATGAATCACTGGTCTACACCCACACTCTTCTAAGCAGTTGGTGCTTGACCCCGATATAGCAAACCTGCTGCCGTGCACTGGTTTACCCGGTCTCCGTCTCTGAGCGCCTTGGCCTCGAAAACTACGCGTTTCTGCACACCACATTCCGAGGCTTATTGCAACGTGACACCTCGTTCGCTTAAATTCTGCTACCGATACGTTTGTGACTTGTATGGTTAGCTTGCGATGACGTCATCGTGGCCGCCATCTCAAGGTACTAGCAGAATTGAGAACCTACTGTGTGTAAGTGAAATGCGTGACGGCAAGCGGCGCGTCTTTCGCCGAGGGACAAGATGAAAATGGAGAATCCGGGGATAGACGGTGACAGTAGAGAACAGAACGATTCACACGTGTTTATACTGCGCATTGACGTCACTGGCTCCGCCATGTCTGGGTACTATCCTATACGGTGAGAGGCTGCAGTGTACTTGTGACGTCACGAGCGGCGAGTGTAGATCTATAACGTTTGTGGGCAGCCTGACCTTGAAAACGCTCTCTTAACAGCTCGCTCTATATATAACTGAAACGTGAAATACAAGCAAAGTGTACGCGTGTGCTGTAGGGGATTTCTATGCGAAACTTACGACGTACTCGTTCGCAAACAGTATAGCGCGCGATAGTGCAATGATGGATTACGCAGGTCCCTCCCATCGCGTATAGAACGAAGCCGCAACTCACCTTCAATCACCGTCAACTCCTTTGAGCCTTTGAGCGCCGTGCTCTCTCTACTTCGACGTCAGTACACATGTGTAATTGCTTCTTGTGCGTACACTCATTGAGCTTCTCCGTATACATGCAGTACAGAACGGCTGTGTAGAATGTAGTACACAGCACTCTGTTCTTAGCACATGAAGTACATTGAATAACAGACGTTCGTACGGCTACGTTGTTCTGACGGTTCAGGTGCTTCCGTTGTGGGATCGACGATATACATCCATAGAACCAGTTAAAATAGAATTACACGGTCACTGAGTCAAGAGCGATAGCAAATAACGTGATTCTCGAAGTTATTATATAATATGTATACTCCGGCTTACGGCAGAAAAAAAAAAAAAAGAACGCTTCAAGTTTTATCTGTCGGTACCGGACGGCAAGAATCATCATTAAATAGAACAACGCTGGAATTTACAAAGTCCGCTTGTCATCTTTGTGAATTGCGTCTCTCCTCGTTCGTATACCACACTTGAAAATACATGTTCAGCCTGTAACTAATTCGGCTACTCGTTCTATTCAAAACATTCAGATCAGCCTTCCTAACTTAAACGTAAACCACTCATCAGAATCATTTCAAATCGCGAGGTGCATTATGTACTCCATGCGTTGCTTCGTGCTAGCTGTTAAACTTAAAGCTATACATTCTGCTCCTAATGATGATAATGAACAGGAAGCATGTTGCCAACGGTTGACGTACCGAGACACTCTTCTCAAGGCCACGTGGCTGCGGTATTTGGGCTTCGGATACGTAGAGCGCTCATCCCATCACTGTGGTCGTTTTTTTTTTTTTTTTTTCGTTGTTGGTGTCGTTGTTTTTTGCACAACATTATAGTTATTATTCACTTATGTCCTTGAAAATTTGGAAAAAGCTCGTGTTACAGCGTTTAAAACGGGAGCTACCGGTACGGCGGTCGAGTCATTGAAACGACGAGGAGTATAGAACCACGTATTGCACGAAACTTCGATATAGTTTATGACTTCGAATGTATTTCGTAAAAAAGTTCGCTAAGATTACGCGTGCGTTCTGAAACACGCGCTTGCCGGGGAAACTTCGGTCGATAGGTGCCACATAAAGCGTAATAAGTGAAAACCACCAGAACGTCTCGGGCCACGCGAACATTGGACAAATCCATTGCGCTATCTCCATCAGTTCTCTTGACATATAGATAGACGATTCGCCGCGCCACACTTCTTTCTGCGGCTAATTCTACAGCTACGAAACTATATATCCATGCATATCTTGCGAGGAGAGCCGCGACCCATGCCCAGCAACGGTGCACACAAACTCTCCAACCGCGCTCGAAGCAACGAGCGACTGAGAGGTTTCATTTCCACGGGATTTCGGTCGGTATAGAGAAGAAGTCTTCGCGTTTGCAACCGTTCCGCGGGCACCGAGCGGAGTCGAAAAAACGTTCGCGCGGCAGCTAGCAGCAACAGCGGCGCTACTCGGCGCGAGTTTAGAAAATGCAGCGATGGGGCGGCGGCGGCATCATTTCGCGTACCGCTGATGGCCCTGTCACGCGCCGCACCGTTTGCGTGCCATCTCTCGCGTACAAAACAAGTATATAAAGTGTGAAAACACCCGTTCCATATTCTTTCTTCTCCCTTCCATTCGGGCCGCCTCCTTTATCTCCCTGTAAATACATCTGCGACTCCGCATGTGTTCGCTGTATATATACGGCGTTTGGCTCTTTTCATGAGCGTGAAGGCGCCATTGGGCTAATGACGTATACATGCATGCGTCTCCTTCTTTCCAGCTTTTCCGTGTCGCCGTCGTCGTGTTCTACTCTGGATTTTATGTTTTCCTTAGTCGCGCGCATGCGCGCGTGTGTTATAGCGAGCGGGGCCGCGACTTGACTGTTCATAACGCGTCGGCTGCATCGTCCGAGGCTGCGTGGTGCTGAACGTATAATGCGCGTATGCCTGTCTCCTGACACGTGCGTTGGGGACACGCCCGTTTCTTCCGAGTTACGCACGATCTCTTTCTTTCTCTCTTTTTGTGCCTTCTTTCGTTTTTCTCCCCTATACTCACAGGCCGGACGACGCGTACGCGACGTCGTCGGCGCGGAATGCGGACACACCTATTTTTTCTCTGTCTTTTTGTTTTGTGTTCATCAAGCATCAGCGACGGAAGCTCCTGGAATTGAGTCACGAAGTTTCGCAATCTTCCGTCAGCTTATACGCCGCCTTGCATCGTTCCACGTACGGGTGCCCACTTTGGAGCGTCACTTTCCTATAAGGCATGCCCGTATTCCGCATAGAACCTTACTCAATTGCATTCCTGCTATCGTAATTTTCCTGTTCGTCGAGGCGAAATCTGTGAACTGCGAACAGCTAGGGCCTTCATTCAGCGACTGCGCGGGGGTGCAGGTTTAAACTTCAATCACGTTTGACTCTCTCGTTGAAATATGGGGACACTGCTTCATCGACTACAGAAAATACCTTTGAATGGATTAGTCAATGCTCTTGATAGAACGCACTACTCTATACGGTGTTAGTGCGTATGCTCGAATGCACCGGTGCTGTAAGGTGTGTTTCACAGACAGCAGCTGCTTATCGTATGAATCAACGAGGAGCGTGAATAAAACGGCAGCGGTTATGCAGTCATGTATCGGCGCTGGGCTCTAATGTAATTGTAGTGAAGCGTTGGAAGTCTGTAACGGGTCGCCCTCTTGAGCGCTTTCTAGTGGGTCGTCCCCTTCGGCTCTTCTCGGACAGCACGCTCCTCGCGCTCAGAGTCCGCGCTCTGTCTTGACTGTCGCCGTTGTGCTTCGTCGACTATAGTGCCGTCAATAAACGCCTTTATATAATGAATTTCAGAGACACATGGGCACCGCCATCTTGGGTTGTTAAACAATTTTTTCTTTATTTTTGTATGTCACGACGTGAAAAAGTCGTGAAACATCGAATGCACCAACCCAACCGTTTCCGTGCTTATGCGTCTACCAACGCCAGGACTACAACTCCATGTGTCGGCACCGAAGCTCACCCGTGAAAAAGTCTATATGCGGCGGCGACCGCATGCACGCTGCTCTCGCGCCAAAGTATCCCTTTGAATCAAAGTTCGCAGCGTGCGTACCGGGAGAGCACGCATCCAATATCTAACATTCTTCCCTCGAGACAGTTTTAGCCGCTTTTAGACTCTGCGTTAGACAAACAGTGCCTTCGGTATCTGCCCGCATTTTTCGCAAGACTGATGTATTGAAAGTGGGTGTGGCCCGTCTATAATGTCATCGCGTTACAAGAGTGCACCCCAAATGAAGACTTATCTTATATAACACAACTCAGGAAGCGCTTTGTGTATACAAGCCTGAACAGGGAATGAATGTTCCAGCATTGTAACCAACGTAGCAGCATTCCCTTTTATTCCCTCGAGGCAGTCTCTTGTTGAGTCTGGAATGTCGACACAGCTCTTCAGGGAACGAAAGATGCAAACGTTATAGTAATGTTGAGGATTGGGCAAGTTGGTTACTCAACGGGAGAAAAGGGGGATACAGGCGGGCCTGACAAAATGAACAGCGCTGACTTCCATTTGGAAGTTCCAGTTGGAAGTTAGCGTTATGTTCCTTTAGGCCGGCTCGGCTGTCTCTTCTTTCTTTCTTTCTTTCTTTCTTTCTTTCTTTCTTTCTTTCTTTCTTTCTTTCTTTCTTTCTTTCTTTCTTTCTTTCTTTCTTTCTCTCTTCTTTCTTTCTTTCTTTCTTTCTTTTTTTTCTTTCTTTCTTTCTTTCAACAAACTGTACTCCGCTAACAAACGTTAGCGGGATGTGCATGTCGCAACGTTCCGTTCCCTCCAATAAAGGTTTGTGTATAGAACAGATACTATCGAACCAGATTCGTTGAATCTCCTGTTAATGTTTCCAAAAAAAGGAAACTCACTCTTTGTAAATATATAGTTACAGACAAGAGCCGAGTTGTTTGCCGACCCGGTACTCAACGTTTCAGTGGCAGCGTGTAATCACACAAGAAAAGGTATACCATTTGTAAAGAAAAAGATGTTTATACAGAGTCTTCTCGCCGGCCCGTTCTGCTATAGGAAAGGCCAGAAGCAGACTCTGCGTGGCAATCAGGTATTCTACCACACAGCCACGCCAGGTCTATAAACTGGTTTGGAAAAACAGCCTATACCGGCGTAATGTCGGTGCAACGTCAATCGCGGTTGTGGTGTCGGCTATCTAATTTTACAAGAAAAAAATAAACACTACGTATGTACTCCTACGATACAGGCGTCATATCAGATTAACTTCTGTGATTCCAGTGTTGGCTCCGCCTTTATAGCAGTCTAAGAAACATTACATCTGTATTCCTGTGATTCAAAAAGCTATATTGAAGCATTACTCGACCCCGGTGGAATACATTAACGAAAGTTACATGTGATATTCATATGACTGCACCATAAAGTGCACTTAGTTTCGATAATACTGACGTACATGTACTAACGTGAGGGCTGACGTTAAGTCGCACCATAAGTTACCCTTTAAACGCCAGTGTTGTTAACGTGCCTGGTAAGCCCACGAAGTGCACATAGCTACTGCACTTACAAAAACAAGCCGATCCGCCTCGTAACGCTTGGCTCAAAGTCATAAATACAGCATAGAGAAAGATAATAATCTTTACTGAAAATGCCGAAGAGGTTAGCCTGGTTTGTCGCCTGGCTTGCTAATCCAGGTGTCGGGTGATGACTATGGTATACACAATGATCACATATACACAAAATAGTAAGTACAGTCACAAACGCACATATATACACAAAAGAGTCATTCACAAACTTTGGTTAAGTCGAGTGTTCCTCAAGAACACCAACAACGCTTTTGTGTTGCGCATCGCACAACCGCGCTGTCTTGCCACGGGACGAGAAGGGGCCGCAGCTCCAAGCTCGAGCAGCATAGAAGTACTCGCTGACTGTTTCGCATGAAAACGATTCCCACAACGCGTGGGACCTGCCCAATTTTTTTCTTCTCAGTCGATGTATTGACCCTCCCCCGCCCCCCTCCGAAAGCTTTCTGCACCTGAAGTGGCTTCGCACTGCCACCAGGATCGGAGGCATTGCAAGCTTTCTGCACCTGACCTGGCTTTGCAGAAACCTGCCTCCGTGATCGGCCCACCTTTGACCAATTAGGCGACGATGTCATGTGATAACGCTATCATGTGACTCCACGCTATGTGACGTCATGATTACGTCATAGTGAAGTCATGAGCATGTCATATGGTGCCGTCATCACGTGATTTTTTTCGCATCATTCGTGTTGACGCCGCCGCCGACGCCGACGGTCAATATTCGCGTTTGATGAGGCATATAAGGCTCTCGCCTTATTATATCTCTTCTGAATTCCCATACCACGGCTGTACCCCAATGCCCGCATGCAGCTCCAACAGAGAATACGGTAAAGCGCCAGTTCCCTCTATAATAATTTTTTGTCTCGGAAACTTTATGCGTGTGCGCGGTTCGCACATGGCATATGCTACACTCGCAGCAAGGGACGCGCGCTTCGCCAGCTGTTATAGCACACAGCGTGTCACATGCGGCATCGGATAGCGCACGGCAGCCGAGTCCCTGCATCCGGGTGGGCCTCTGCCCTGTCGGCTATGTAGACGTTATAGACGGTGAACGCGCGGCGGGTCGACGGGCGGTACGTTTGCAATGAGCGGCCGAATAAACAGTCACATTTCTCCCTTCCCCATACCATCCTCCCCCGCAAAGTCCTAACACACGGTGCGTTGTGTCACAGACGCCGCCCTGTCGGGTTTATATATACACATAAACGCACAGACAGACATAGGGTGAACGTGCGCGCACTCAGACACACACACACACACACGAACATACACAAGCGCACGCACACATGGTACATAGGAGTGACGGCTTGCAATGGGCGGACCCGTGGCGGAAGACTGCGCGCGGAGATTTCGTACGCCGCGAGTCGAGCGACTCCCGTCCGTCCAAACAGAGGGCAACGAAGCGGCGCGCGGCCGAGCACAGCGCGCACACCATGGCTGATCTCGCGTACATAGCACATAGCGACAGTGTACACAGTCAAACTTCCTCAGTTGTGGTACTTCGCTGTAGAGAAATGCTTCGTAATGCATGCGAAGAGGGCCTGTCACTCTCCGTGGATAAATTTGTGACGTCACGCCTCGCTGAAGAGCGCCTCGTGTGACGGCGCGTTGTGCAGAGCCACACACGCACGCGAGTGAGCGAGCGACCGACCGAGCGAGCGCGCACAAACACACACGCACGCTTATATATATCGTGTCACCATGCGTGATACAGTCTTGAATCAGCGTCGACTGCAGGACGAAGACCTCTCCCAATGATCCCCAACCCCCCCTGTCATGCGCGAGGTTATACATCTGCAAAACTTGTTTCCTTGTTAGTCAGTTTTAGAATATGGTATACACAAAGCTTCGCATTAGCGTTTGCCGCCACTGCGCATGCGTCATACGCTGTCCTCTTTGTCACGCACGTTAAGTGACGAAAATGGCGTATCGTAGGTATACAAGCAACGCTGACGCTACGAAGCCCCTTCTAAAGCTGCCTATTGTCTGTTCGCGTGTTTATTTGCACTATCCAATCAATTCAGTCATTACTATAGCAACTACGTATAGCTCACCGCGTGTTTATGCATGTGGTTTGCATGTGATTACAAAAGCCTGATTCCCATCTCAATTCGTTTCAAAGCACACAGGCCAGCCGAAAGTAAGGGCTTCGAACCTCTACAGTTCAGTTCCCCGTTGTTCCGCGTTATTTCCGTTGTCTCGTGCGCTTCATGGTGACGTCACGGCAGTGACCCTTCAAACCCTCACCAGACATAATCGAAATGCCACCCACCAAAACACGTGATGTTATAATAACTGCAAAGCGTTAGAAAAGAAAAGGACTACAAGAAGAATACAACATGCGCGCTAACTTTCAAGAAGTATTGTTGAAAGTTAGCGCTCGTGGGTGTTGCGTTCTTCCCTTGTGCGTGTCCTCTCAAGCGCTTTCCTGTTATGTCACACAAACAAGGCCGAACATCACCAATGGTCAAGTTCATCTGAACAAGTTCACCTGAAGTTCATAAACAGTACATCTGAGCTATGGTACAAACGTTCACCCCGGCGTCGGTACGACAAGTCCTCCCCTTATGTCCCACTGCCTTTTACGGAGTTGTTGAGGTGTTCTTAGACTAAACAGATACGTACAGGTGTCCGTACCTTCTCTTATTATTATCGTAATGACCACTATCACCAACGAGGATCGCCTCGGTGTGTACAAGTGCATAGCTATAGACAATGCATTGCACAGACATCGCTCAGGAGTCGAGGAGAGAAAGACGGCAACGCGCGCGCTCGCAAAGTGCAATAATGAATTGCTGCAGCGCAGTCGGATCCTGTTACTGCGCGGCACAGCGTGAGCCGCGGCGAAGCCCGGGCGGCACCCTTTCAAACTCCCCAGCGTGCGTGCGCGCACCCCCGCGCGTTCAACGCAAATCATGCAGTGGGTGCCAGAAAACGATTTGCACTGTAGCGAGGCGACGGCCCGCGGAAGCGAACACGATTGCTCAGGGCCCGGCCTGTTTGCTGCCGCCGCCGGCGAACCGCCACTTTCGGAGTGCATAGTGTGTGTAGTAGTAGAGTGTACCACGACCAGCGAAAATAAAAGAAAGGCCGTACCGCCGCCCGTTGCGTTTATGCTACTACTACTATTCCACTAAACAGCGCCGCGCTCCGGCGAGAGCGATGCATTCAAGGCGCGGTCATCCTCCAGCCGCCCACGCTTCTCAAGCCGCGGGTATACGTACGCGGAGGGAAGCGCGATTTGCGTCGAATTAACGCCCTACCCGGCCCCGCTTTCGAGGTGTACTGCTTGCGTTGGGCATGCCCGAGGTCGGACGCGGCTGAACGAAAAGGGGAGGGCCTCAGATCGGCACGTGTTCAGACTGGAACGCGTTGCCCATCGCATAAAACTGCGCGGCGCAGACTCGGCCTGTTGCGTAGCTTACAGATCAGTGCAAAACGTGCGACCGCTCGTTATAAGTCTGACTGAACGACGAAAGTTTCTCTTTAGTCGCGAATAATCTGCTTTGTATGGTTGGCGATGTCGACCACCCTATACGGAACAATCCGCATTTTTTCGACCCGCCGTGGTGGTTTAGTGGTTGTGGTGCTTGACTGCTGACCCGCAGGTCGCGGGATCGAATCTAGGCCGCGGCGGCCGCATTTTGAGGGAGGTGAAATGCTAGAGGATCATGTGCTTAGATTTAGGTTCACGTTAAAGAACCCCGGGTGGTCGAAATTTCCGGTGCCCTCCTTTACGGCGTCTCTAATAAACATAGCGTGGTTTCGGCACGTAAAAGCTCAGCAATTATTACTATTAGCTTCGTGTTTATTTTTTGTTATTCACTGCGCGCTGCAAGACCACTAAGTACAAAATGAACAGCAGCCGCTTACCGTGGCCCCTGTTGAATGTCCTAACTTCCGCGGTTCTTTGGTGAATCTATTAAAAGAAAGGAAGGTGATATTAGGTAAATTTAGGATGAAAGATACGTGCGCAGCACGCGAAACGAACCACAACTGAAGAACACTGGAAAGAAGGAATGACGGCAAGTTCTTTGTCTCGACCGCAACACAGGCGATGGATGTTAGCCAGTAAAATTAGCCGAACTGAGGATTGTATAGAATAACCTTACGACGGTGTTGTCCAGCTTGACTTACACGATTAGTCACGCACAAGAAAGAAAAAAAAAATCAAACATCGCGCCCTCACGCTTGTCGCGCCATCATCCGTTGATATAGCAATACACAGAAGACCCCCTTCGACAACAGTATATAGGTCTCTTTCCTGTCGCGTCGCATCACACTGCAGAAACCGCCAGCAAACAGTGCTCTAAATTGGAGAAAACCTTGCGCTAAACGCGCCTCTACGAATTCAGTGTTTTAGAACGCCTCACCTCGAACTTGTTTTTGGTATTTCTCGATTCCGAGAGACAGCGCCACAAAAGACGGGACACCAGGAAACAGAAGGACGAGCGCTGAGTGTCAGCAACTGTATTTCCCCAAGCACGGTTTAAAAAAAAAAAAGAAAAAAACTCGCGCATGGGATCTAGTCAATCTATCAAGTGACGATGCTCAGCTGCAGAGCTAGCATCTGTTTGTCTGTCAGTGCGACAGATCTAGCCATTGTCTTTCGCGGTGTGGCGTTATGGTCGCGCTGTTTACCGGAATTAATGCATTGTGTCTTAATTGCTGTCGTGTTGCCCGTGACCTTTGATGACGAATATTTGACTTTTCAACTACGCGTCTGAGCCAAAGTGGCACATTAACGTGCCGCGTGTAGGCCAGCGTTGCGTGGGCAAAATGAACCGCATCAGATAACCATCCCTTGGAAGTTACGAAACCTGCTGTTTTCGCACAAGCAGAAACGTGACGAGCAAATTCGAGACATGTGTTGTCTCACTGAAGTGGATGTCGCAACGCGACTGGTGTGGCCATGTTAAGGTGATGTATAGCAATAACTCGAAGAATCTCCAGTTTTCGTGTCATCGAAAGCAGCCCGAACAGTTTACGAAAACGTAGTTGAAGAAGAGTTAAAAGTGAACCGAAGTGCAAGCAAGCAGCACACAAACATCGTTCGGGTGAAGTACCGTTCCTGTTATTCTTTCCTTCTATACGAGTTGTAAGAAATGCTAGTTTGGAAGCTGGTCGTCTCTGAAATGCGTATCTCAAGAATGCTTGCGCAAGCGAGCCGTCGTTTGCAGGGCGGCATGAAGACTAAGACAAACAAAGAAAGGAAAAAAAAAACAAAAACATTTGTAGACGCCGACGCCTCGTCTCAAACGTTGCCTCAAACAAAGCAAAACAAAGTTTATAATCTAAGATGACCAGCGAGTTACTTCGCGCGTGCACGCGTACGTAGGAATATTAGGAAAGAAGACAAAAAGAAGAAAGCGAATTTCGCGAAGCAACTTTCGCCAGCCTTCACCGCTTTCCACCCGATTTTCACAAACACGCAAAATCATTTCTCCTTCCAAACTAGTTTTTCGAAGGTCCTTATTTTCCATTATGCCTCTACAAGAAAGAAAGTACACGGCGGCCCACCCTGAACCATGAAGGGGAGGGGCTCACCGTTCTTTTTGTTTCCTTCGTTCGTTCTCTCTGCCTCTGTGCATCTCGATTGTTCATCGCTCTCTTCTTTCACTTCAGCTTTATGGGCATTTTCACGACAAGAAAAACAACAGACATCAAAAAGTACCCTCCTCTTCGAAAGTAATGAGAACGAGAGAACTACCGCAAAAAACGAAAGAAAGAGAGAGAGAGAGAGAGAGAACTCCACGAAGCGTCCCGCCCAGTGCTCCGCGCCCAACCGGAACCAATCCTAGGGAAAGCCTGGGGACGCCGCGGACCCACTACTTGCAACCTGGGGAATCCAGTTTCGCCAACTGGGGAATCTGGGGAGGAGACGCCTAGGGAGACCACCTCCTCGCCTCTCGTGCCCGCGCTCGGCAGATGCGCTGAGCCGGCAACGAGCCGCGTCCGCGTTTGCCAGTTTCTCGCCGGCCTGCGCAGAGACCGGTTGTGTGTTGCAGTCGGTCCTCTCCTGTGTTGAGCTTCGCGAGACTTGTGTGCGAAGTCGCGCCCTGACGAAGATACCCGACTGACCAAAAAAAATTGCGGATTCTCTCCCACCTGTTGGATTCTCAGCGAGTACTGCTGCCCCTCTGTGTTTGTGTTGTGTGTCCCTTCGCTCGTCGAGGATAATTTTTTTTCTAAGACCACGTATTTTTGGGAACGTGTTGCTTCTCGTGAAAAATCGACGCCTGTGGTTCCTCTCTGAGAGGGAACAGCACTGTGGGCTCAGCGCGACGAAGGCAGTTCGTCGGCGGGCGGTGTTGGGGTGTTTGTGCCACGACTTGACTGGTCATCACGTGGGATCTCGTCTTGGAAGACCCCGGATTTGAACTTTCAATTTTTCGGTGAGTACCAACTTCATCGCGCTTCATCAGCGCGCCCACTTCACTGGAAGCAAAGTTTGTTGCGGCGTTCGCACCGGCGGATTTTGCTTCTAAACATTGCCTAACATCTATGCACCAACGCCGCATTACTCGAAGTTCCTTTTAATACGACCGTCCGTTACGAAATTTATCGCTACGAGCCTACGACACAACCGCCTCGCGCGCGGTGACACGGCTGAAAGCGCTGCTCTTAACAGTCCTTGCGATCCTTTTCTAAGTATTTCGCGGGGTACCATACCGTAGAGCAACCGTCCTTACTTACGCAACAACTTTGGGACCGTACACGCAAAAGCATCTTACGCTCGCACTTCTGCTAAGCAAAATTTCAGCGTATGTTGATACTCGACGTATTTATTATCGGCAAGAATGTTACAAAGCTGAGCAACTTTGCAGGGATTCATAATAAAGTCGGCTGGCGTTTGTGTTTTCTTGGCTTTCTTTCATAATTTTTTAGCGTCTTTTATCATTATTATCGTTAAATGTGGCCGGCCGATAGGAAAGTGCACAGGAACTAATAGCTCCGATTATTCGATTTCTAAATCCCTCTTTCTTTTTTCTCTTGTCGTCGTGATCTAGTCTATTTGTTGCAGAAAAGAAACGCTTTCTTGCGCAAAAAAGCGCTGATCCGTTACACTGTAGCCCCCTTCTTTATTACTAAGACCGCAAAGCACTTCGATACTTCTTTGCCAAGACGCTCAACTGGCACGACGTCTTCACCAGCCTTGAGGGAAACCCCATCACCGCGCGCGTTTCACGGTAGCGACACGGGGTTTTGAGATTCAAATGAGGCCGTACTCGTCGGGCGGAATTCATGACGCCGACGACATCTCAGCCGCGCACTTCGCGTGAATCAGCGTCGGCGGCGTTTTTGCGGGATGCAAATGATGCCCTCGAATGACCGCTGCGACGCCGGAAAAAGGTGCTTACGCACTCATAACTCATACAGCGAGGAATTTCGAGCAAAACATCGCCGCTCCGCATACATTATATATATCTATATATTTACATACCCCGTGTCATACAATGTATTCCTTAGCGTTACTAAGTATTTATTCTGTCGTACTGCTGGACAACCATATAATAATAATTGTTGGGGTTTTACGTCCCAGAACCACGATATGCTTATGCGTGACACCGTAGTGGAGGGCTTCGGAAATTTTCCCCACCTGGTGTTCCTTAAACGTGCACCTAAATCTTAGCACACGGGCATCGATCATTTCGCCTTCATCGAAATGCGGCCCGGGGTTCGATCCCGCGATCTTTGGGTCCGCAGTCGAGCACCATAATCACTATAGACCACCGTGGGGGGTATTGGACAACTATTTACTGCACGTTAAGTGCACTCTAACATGCATTGACTCTTAACGTTTTGACAACCAGGCGTAAATGGAAGATCGGAACGAGTCAGAAATCGGCTTGTCTTGCAAAACAAATCGCTTTTCGGCTGCTTATTATTAAGCAGCCTTGTCCAGCGCGTCGTTTATTTTATTGCTTCGTTTTTAATCGGCAACAGCGGGCAAGACGACGGCCAGACGTCGAGGCTTTAATCTTTCGAAAAACACGGGTTCATTAGTACATAGCGTAGCGACTTTTTAAAAAATGCTCTCGCCCTCTTTTGTTCCGCGCCGCAGTCGCTGTATAAACGAACATCGCTCCCCTGTTTTCTCTCATTTCAGTTCCCGCGCCTTCCGTAAAATTTAGCGTCGAGGATTTCCCAGCGCGAGCTGGGGATCGGCTTCGCGGATGAAAATTATAACGCCGGCTTTTATGAAACGGCCGGACCGTTGTGTTTATATACGCATCTTGAATCCGAGCGCGTTTTTCGCGCTGCCGCTTGCCCCGCAGTCTTTAAGGTAATCGAGATTAACGAAAGATCCCCTCCGTACTACGATTCGTTTCCTTGATTACCGCGTAACCATGGAAACCGCCTTGACCGGAGACAGAAGATCGGAAAACACGGCAAATGCTCGTACATGCGTTTCGTGGGACTGTCGTAATGTTTTCTGCGATTCCCTTTCCTTCGTCGCACACGTTTGGTTTTTGATTCTTTTTAAAGGAAAGCTCTATGTATCTGAGTAAAGCGTTCTTTGCCCCTTAGGCTGTTTTTTTTTTAATTATTATTCCTGTGTTCTACGGTCCAAACAAACACACGACTTTGTGTTGGCTTAAAAAACGGCATTAATCACACACATATTTTCTTTCCTAGAGGCAAACTGCCGGGCTAATGACCCTATACAGATGCCTGGAAGCGGTGGAGGCTTGATTTATTATTATAACGGTGTGTGCGTACCACTGAAAAAAAAAAAAAACGTCGCTGTCAAACTCCATTTTTTTTTCTATTACTTCCACCTAACTTATGCTCGTCGAAACGCATTTTCAGGAACTCTGTTTAGAAACAGCGTTCCGTTTTCGTAAACACTGATTTATTATAGTGAGCGTATATAAACGCACGCAACCAGCCGCCAGTAATCGGATGAGATAAACTGTAGTAATGAAAATAAAGCGCAGGCAACCACTATTTGAATTGTTTTATGGATACGACCGATGAACGCACGGACGTACAGAGACATGTTATGCGAAAAACAGCAAAACGGGAAAAAAGACAGACAGTGGGTTCTGGAGAACACGTATCGAATAGACCGCTTGCGTGATAGGCCATGTCGGGCAGCGCATATACTGGCAACAGGAGATGCTTTATTCAGGCATATCGCGCTACAAATACGTAGAGACTGCGAAGCAGCATTGAAAGCTTCTACAAGCGCACTTTTTTAAAAAAAACATAGCGTCAACGATGATGCGCAAAAGCCGATAAGGAGCCTATACATGCAGTACGGACAACGTTTTGCGCTGATGGCTGCGTCAGCTGGCTCCGAAAACACCTCCGCGCTCTTGCGTAGTTTATCTCGTAGGACAAATAGCTTTTATAAAAAGCTTCCTGATAATGCTATAAAATCGTGCTCGGCTGCTGACCCCTAAGTACGCGGGTTCGATTCCGGCTGTGGCGGTCGCATTTGGATGGAGTCGAAATGCGTGAACACCCGTGTATCAGGTTTAGGTGCACGCAGAAGAACCCCAGGTGGTCGTACCTCGTAATCGGGGTTTTGGGGCACCTAAAACCCCGGAAATTATTATTAATGCTAGTAGTTGCAAGAGAACACTAATGGTGTTTTTAGTACGTCCGGAGATAGAATACAATGATAATCCAGGTTTGTTGTCATCTGGAAGCCCACGCTTATGTTGGCACTAAGGCTTATAGCCGGTGTCATTACCAGATCTCTAAATAACAGTACAGCTAGAAAATTTGCCAGCGCGAAAATTTATGTGCCTCTATAAACGTGCAGCGTCAGGCATGCTACATATATAGGAGCTTTTTGAATCGTGCTTTCATACTTATTCCGCGAAGACTGTTTTTCCGGAGCATATATACAGCTGCTACTTTATTTATGAGGCAAGCATCGTGAGAAAAGATTCACAACAGAAGAGCAGAACGCAGTATAGTGCTGTTTTTGTGTTTATTGTTATTATTAATGTTTCTACTACTACTACTACTGGCACTGGTAAAGCGGCCAGCAATACTGCATACTGCCAGAGACCCGGAAAGGAAAAGCAGGAAAGCCGGCCGCGGCCTTTGATTCACCACCGCCCTTGGGAAATTTCGCACTCGCCGGTAAGAAACTTCTTTCGCGTACGTGTGGGCATTTCCTAACCGCTATTTTTAGCAAGCCGCCGCCGCCAAGCTTCCCAACGTTTAACGGTCTCGAAAAGAAACAAAAACAGTCGATCTCTACGGCTTCGCGTAAAACCGGCTTCGAGGTCCACTTTCTCGTATTTTCCGGAGAACCTGCATATATTCGCTATCCGAATGACTGACCAGGAACCTCAAGGAAAGAGTATCTTTAGCGGCTTCGCTTTATTGATACATATTTTTTTATTGCGCGTCTTTCGCAAAAGCGAGCACGCAAGTTGTAACTTCGCACGCGTGCTTCACTTCGCGCTCAGTCTCGAATTATTGATTAGTAATCAAGGGTCTTATTACTTTTTTTTTTTCACGTGCTTCAGTTCTTGATTCTCCGCTCGCGCTGACGTTTCACGGATGATACGATGACCAGCTTATGCTGTTTTATTTTA
Organism: Rhipicephalus sanguineus; assembly: GCF_013339695.2. Classification (NCBI taxonomy): domain Eukaryota; kingdom Metazoa; phylum Arthropoda; class Arachnida; order Ixodida; family Ixodidae; genus Rhipicephalus; species Rhipicephalus sanguineus. The sequence goes on along the minus strand of NC_051181.1, from coordinate 142,527,322 downwards.
TTGATTTTTTAACCACTTTTTCTGTATTTGGTGACATTATTAAGCACTTCCTGTCGGGATTTTTTTTATTAATTTTGCCTGCTTCGTAAGAGAGAGAAGAGGAAGGTTAACCAGATGGTAGTATCCGCTATGCTTCGTCAAATTTTACAATTTTGTGCGCACTTTAACTCCAGGCACTATTTCACGTGGTATAGAAGTGTGTTTGAAAATAAAAACGCGAGAGGAGAGACTGCTTATTTAGAAGTTGCAGTACTGGTGCACCGAACTTATCTTCCGATAAACGAACGCTTATCTGTCTTTCTCATCCATTCGTAGTCCTCTTGGTATCTCTCGTCGAGCAGCCGCCGATAACCTCCAAAATGTCTAAATGCCTCAGATGTCCGTGATAACAGCCCCAGGCGTACACTTTACGCTGGGTATAGAGACATTTCGCAATCAATGCTGGCGTATGTTTTAGGTTTCAATGAGCTACTGAGATACATTTTGTAAACATGCCGTGTACCTACGCGTAAACGAAAATACATTAATCCTTAAACCATTGGCCTTCCATGTGGTGCCACGAACTAACAGCTGACCAACAAACCGTGAAGCGTATAAACACGAAACGGGAGGCTTTTCTAATCGAACGCAGATATATTGCGACCGGAGAGAGATTTTTCGGTGTGCCCGCTGAAAGGTCCACCCTTCTTCCCCTGCGGCGCGGTTTAAATCATTCCAAAGCGTCCCAAGGGATCCTCCTGCGCGGCGTGCACGGTCGGTTACTATTAGAAGCTTACAAAAAATACAAAACACAACACCCTCACGCGCCATTATCGCCAAAGTTTCAGATGCCCGGGCCGACATCAACGCAGTTTCCGCCCGGAGCGCCGCACGGCAGTCGAAATCCGGTCTCTGCGCGGCGTTCGCCGAGTCCCGCTTTTTCGCATCTATAACATGCTGCAGTAAAATGGATAGTTGGGTTAGTTGGAATATTGACACGGTTGACGCAGCGCTGAAAGACAAGAAACAGAAAGCACAGGACAAGCGCTGTCCCGCAACTAACATAGTTAATGTGAAAACACACACACACAGACAAAGGAACACAAAGCCGAGCTTGGCAGACATGCACAAAGGTGAAAAAAATCAAAACGGTTAATCTAAAATGTCACTTAATATTACACGTGTCAAGCACATACGCGGAGAGTCTGCGTATATGCTTAGCACGTGTAATGTTAAGTGACATGTTACATGAATCATTTTATTTTTTTCACCTTTGCGCATGTCTGTTTTGCGTGTGCGTTCACATTAAATGTGTTAGTTGCGAGACAGCGCAGCTTCAACCGTGCCCATACCATACATTCCAAACAGTATACGCATGCGTTCCGCAGTAGGAAAAAAAGGTGCGATCCACGCACGGACGCCTCTGGCGCATATATTTTGTCTCCCACCGTGTGTTCGTCCGTCCCTGGGCGCGCATACGCAGCAGAGGCGTGCTGAAACTAATTCCCGTAATTTGTTCCTCGCGTTGAGCGAGCACGCAGGTAGGTAGGCGAGCGGCAGTTTTTACCGTGCGAGAGATATGCTGCGCGATTGTTGAGCGTGAGTTCCGTGCTCTTCGCTCGTGATGAGCGTCTTTACGGGTCCCGCGGCCGGCCGGACATGCGGGCAGCCCCGCAAACCACCGACGGGCATTTTTCCGCCGCAGCGGTGGTAGGAGAGATCCGTACACATTCGTCGCAATCTTTTTTTCTTTCTTTCTTTTATGGAAGAAGGGGGGTTGAAAGGAGGTCGTGGTTGAAGCTAGGCGCTAATGGCGGCCTGCCGCAAACCGCGCGCTCTGTGGTGTGTGTGTGTGTGTGCTGGCTGTTACTGCTTTCTTCTTCTTCTCCTCCTCCTCCCGTCATCTCTTCGGCCGAGGTCACGCAGAGCACGCACTCTTCTTCTTCGCGTTGTGCCGGCCGCCCCCTTGCAGTGCGGCGTTTTCATTCTTCCTTCCTTCATTCCTTGCTCCTCCAAGGCTGACCCCACCGAGGCTTGCTGTTGCTGCAAGCGTGTGTCTTTGCTGCTGCACGCCCCGTCCTTGGGAGCCCCGTTCGTTACGCGACGAGTTAGCTTCCTATTGCTGTGGGCTGCTTCCTTTCACTGTGGTGAAAGCCTTGCGATAGAAGGCCGTTGAAATGAACGGAGAGAGTAGTGGTTGGTACGGGGAGGGGCAACATCCTACGACCACGTGATCTGAAAACGAACTCGTTCCATTCTTTTGTTGTTTGTGTTTTAGCTTACGTGACTGTGTACCGTTGATTGTATAGCGGCAGCAAATTGGGTGATGTGCGGCGGCGGCTTGTGGAAACGGATCAACGAGACCTCCTCTTGATAGATTTACTTTCGAGTCTTGAGCGCGAGGAAGTGGCGGAAGCGGTAATGAGTTGTCGCAGTTGACGTTTGCCGTGTTACCAAAAAAAGATGGAAAGGGAGGGTTCTGTAGTGGAAGTTTGTATGCGTGGCACTGAAAATCGAAAGCTGCGTGAAGAATGGTGCGTAAGGGATACAGTCCCAGTTCGAAGATGTTGAATTTCGGCACCACCTAACCTGACTAAACACGGTTCCTCGTTTTTAGTATTTATATTTATATATATTGCATTATGACCAGTCGCCAGTTTTCTTTAAAAAAAGTGTTCCGCAGCGACTGCCCTGACTGATTTGTATTGTGGTTTATTAAATATTTAGCAGCGTAGTCTATAGAACTCAGATTTAGAAGCAGGAGGCCTACAGCGCTCGCACCTCGCTGTCTGCTCTGCATACAACTGTTTAGGTACTGCGCACGCACGACAACCCTCTTTATTAGTAATGCCAAACCCCCTTGCGCACAGCGTACGCACCCTTTAAAAACCGCAACATGTTGCACAATAAAACCGAAAATAAAAGTACCGCCGTGTCAACGAATTTATTGGTTGCGGCTGACGGTGTGTGTATACATAGAGAGTGCGCCTCAAAACACGCTCACGTCAAATAACAGGTGACCGTTCAGGTCTCCGTATAAGCCTTAATTACGCGGACGAGTTTGCGCTCAAAGTGGCATGTTCGGTATCCGGAAAACCGTTCCACGTCTACGGGGCTCGTATACGCATGCGCACGTATACGGGTATTTCGCGGAGCAATCCGCGGCCGAAACGACCACCTACAGCTCTCGTTACCTAACCCCTGAAGGCCGGGTCCCAGCTCAAAATCTCACCGCTCCTTCAGTGCCTTGGGTTTCGCGACCCTGCTGGCTGGATTAATAGCCTCGACGAAGTCACGCTGGCGCTCGGTTATTACGGAGGCCGGGCACAAAAACGACGTTCATCAGTGACTGAGCATGCGCCCGTCCAACAGCGGTGACCCATCCGCGCAGTGTAGGAGGCGTGAGCGGTCGACCTAGAGTCACCCGTGTTAGACGAAGAAAGAAAGCGACTGCTTATTGTAAGTACCGTTCATTCGCGTATAAACGCATAAACGAAAGCAAAAGAAAAATAAACGGCGACGCGCCGTGTAATTTGTTCGGTGATCCTCTTATTTCCCCGCAATATATAAGCACACACACACGTGCGCGCACATAACTTACTCTCTTACGTTTAATCAACCTAACGTTTAACATTTATGTCCCTTCGACCGCTCTCTGCTGGCTTAGTCCCTAAACATTTTTTTTAATTGGCTTTTTCTAAAATGTAGTTTGGAAAATTTCCCCTGTTCATTTAGTTTCTTTAATTGACTTAAGCCCGCTGTACCTCAGGATGGTGAGGGCTACCCCTACATTATTTTTCTTTCTTTTATCTCTGGGCGTGCGCACACACACGCGTATATATATGTAGTGTAACGATTCACGGCGCGATTGTTCCGTCAGAAGACGAGAGTTGCTGTTTGTTGTCATCCAAAGTGAATTCATTAGCCCTAAGCGAAATCGGCGCTCCACGTGTGAGGAAAAAGAAATGCAAGTGCACACAATGAAAATTAACATATACTCATTGATGAAAGCGCGCGCAGCACCTCAAACCATACAACAGGCCGCTACGGCATCAAGAAACACGCTAACAAACGAACGAGAGGCGCGCACAGTTTTTCTCTCCACACCGGTGAAGAAAGTTCGCCCCCATCTCTGTGATCCAACTTAGTTGCGGGGGTTGCGAATCAACTCAGCGATTGTCTCCAACATATCGTCACGCCGTGACGCGGCCGTTCGTTCGTTGCCATGATGGGGTTACAAGCCATACGCAGAGGTGCTTGATGCGTTGTATCGCGTAATAACAACGATAAGCGAGCTCCGGAGTTGGCAGGTACAGAGTCGGAGCGTATACTTACTAATATACGGGGAGGCCAAATTATTTCCCGAATCTGGAACCGGGATCTGTACTGCAGGAGATTGGAGCGCACCGTCTTCTTCTGTGCCGCATTATCGTGAACTGCTGCGGCACGGCAGTGACCATGTGTGTGTGTGTGTGCGCGCGTCGTCCTCCCCACCCCGCATACGCTGACCGCCGCAAGTGGGCGCCTCTGTTGCGGAGATTAATGACGCTGCGTGGCGCTCATTTTTCAAACGAACGCCTCTCTTCTCGGCGCGTCTAGCGTGACTTGCGTTTTTCTTTTTGGACGACGAAAACATCGTCGTCCACAAGGAAGCACTCCCCCCCCCCCCCTTTCTCATGCGCGCAGTGAGCGTGACGTTTCGGCGTTATCGCTCTTACCGCTGCTGCTGCCCCTGGTGAAAAAAGGAGGGAGGAGGGAAGGGCCTGAAGCCTCGTATGTCCTCTATAAGCGTTGTATATAGCGAAGTGGATTTTTGCCATCAACGCATATAGAGAAGACTCGGCCGTGGTGGAGGCTTAGCTAAACTTATGACCTCTATTTCCTTTCTTTTTTGCACTTGAGGCGAGAAAACACTTGCTAATTTCCCACCGCGATCTTCTTTTTATTCTCTCACTTGAGAACGGGCGGGTCGTCGTTAATTTCAACCATCCGGGAACTATTTTTCCGACACTTTCTTTTTTTAAGTGGCCTGGCGCGAACCCCTAAACTGGAGATAGAACATCAAGTCTGGCCTTGCTTTTTATTTATTTATTTTATTTCTTTATCTTTAGAAGCGTTCTCGCGCTTGCAGCAGCTTTGTTATTGTCTATGTCTACTGGATTCACATTAACTTCAATCCTAGCAAAAAAAATGGCGTCCTTTGTCGCCAGTAATCATGCCTGTTATATATGCGCCCTTCGCGACAAAAGCAGCATTTTTCTTCCTTTTTTTTTGTCTTTGTGTACTCTTCCTGTGTATTTATGAAATAATGTATGTTTGTCGCGCTTGCTGCATTTGCGTAACCAGGACAGGTTGTGAAGTGGTGACGTGCAAAAGCTAAGCAATGTTGCGAAAAAGACTCGTAGCTAAAGGAACGAAAAACACGTGTGGCTCGCTTGCCGTACGTGCGTTGTGCTCCGGCACGTCCTCAAGCGTTCAGCGAAAAGCAGCGTTCCGCAACGAATTGTTTGCAACGAACTTCAGTAACACTTTCTCTTTCATCTGTTGCCTTTGCGTGTCGTCTACGTTCGCTATGCTCATTTCTATAGCAGCTTTATTAAAAAAAAAAAAAAAGCTTGCACCGCATGCTAATCCTATAATGCATCATTTGTCTTCATTTCGTACGCGTGGAACTTTGTTACAAAGCTACAGCCTCGTCGACTTTGCGTTGTGTACTTGCTAGTCAGCAAACATTGGAGTAAGAGACAGACGACGCAAGAAAAAAAAAAAACTCAACGACTGCGTTTAGACAACCCTAACACGGCATTTTATGTGTGCCTTCTGCTCGGCGCAATAGCAGACGACGCACAGGGGAAAAAAAAAGAAAAAGTTGCAGGAGTGGTATTGAACAACCACGCCACCGGCGTACTGGGCCTTCGATTTCCTCGGGAACTAAGTTTAGATGACCAAGCGTGACGCAATTGCCATGTTCGATCTCCCTTTTATTTGATTTATTATTTCATTTGTGCCAATACTGAGAATACGAAGAATTCCAGCAGGGACCACAGACTATAGTGCTCGGCGTAGCCTGGCATTTTCGAACGGCCTCCTTTGCGGTGCAGCCCCTCCCCCCCCCCCCCCCCCCCAACACACACACACACACCGTCTCCCCTCCCTTCAGCGCGCTGTTGTACGTCGCATAGGTTGAGTTCGAACTTCATTCAACTTCACTTCGGGACGATTTCGAAAGAAGCCGCCTCAGTTTCGCAAGCTTACGTAGTGGGGGCTGCGGCATATTCTACGCGCTCGGGATGACACAATACTGAAAGGACCCGAGGAACGGCTTTAGTAGAAAGAAGTGCGCACGTGTGTTTGTGAGGTGATTTCAGAAACCACCGCGAATGGCGCGCACAAAGCGTCGCTATATATTTGCAACAGCGGTATGTAAGTAAAGTAACGATTTCTCCGAACGAAAAGCAAGGACAAAATACGAAGGAAGAATGTGTATATAGAAAAAAAAAAGAAAAATGGCCATAGAAGCGAACGCCGGAGTAGTGGCAGTCGTGGGGAGAAGGGGGGGGGGGGGCATTTTCCAATACATCAATGAAATTTTTCGGGGATGAAAAAGCGCCGTTCCTCAACCCGATTGAGCTGTGTTTCGTCATTGGACAGAGTAAGAGGGTTACATTAAGGCAAGCTCGATAACCACAGTTCGCTTTCGTCTTATGCAACCCTAGGAGTGAGGGAAGCTAGCGCTTGCAACACGAACGATAAGCTCACACCTTTGTTACGTTCTTTCGAGGGAGAGGTATTGGGGAAGGAGGAGGGGAGAGGGAGGAGGAATGGAACGGAGAGGTATATGGGGGAAGGAAGAGGTTGAATGGGCGCTTGTCTTTTGCATATTATACACGCCACGAGAGTAGTAATTTTCAGAGCGGCACAGTGGTTTCGGCTCCCGAGCAAAAAGGTACGCAGCGCTATCTTTTTTTAAAATGGTAACGGCCTATAGCTCGAGTGCATGGCGTGTCGAGGGTAAATCAAGGAGGCGACGAAGAAACAGTCGCAACACGTGATGAAACGGCGCGTCCGACGAAATATCAAAGTCGCGAAGAGCAGCTCAGCAATGTTGCGTGGGCGTTAGAGGCTCTTACTTTTTTTTTTCTCTCTCGCTATAGTTTTCGCTCGGGTCGTGCACGCAAGAAAGTTTCTCCTTAACAACTTTTCTTTTTGTTTAGGAAAGGGGAGCTGTATAATTAATGGGGGAATAAAACGTGTGGGAGGCATAAATTACCGGGAATATCGTGGAGCCACTTGGCAGCCATATTTGGTCTTTTCGCAGCTTTTTGCGAGGCCCTCGTTAAATTCTTTCTATGTGCGTATCTCAGGAGTGCCGGAAGGAAACTCAATTAATTAATGAATTAGTTCTATTTTTAACAGCAGTTTGCCGTTGTGAGAGGAGCCTTGGAGGAAAGTTACTACTCAAAGGCTCAACGGAATCCTCGGCACCGTGTTTTGGCGTTAACAACAAAAGTGACATTGTCGTCAACAAACCACAGACACGCATATTGGCGTCGCTGCATAGTTACAGCGTTGTAAAACGCTAGGTACTGGCGTTTTCAGATAGCGAAATCAGTCGCAGCTGGAGATTTAACTGTATAATTGCACGGCTTTCCTTTCGGTAATCAAGAACTCCCGCACTCTGATTGTGTTCTTTCGTATACATGGTTTGGGCTCTTTTGGATGCCTGTATGCCAGGCAGTGTGCGTCCCATAACATTGGACGAGCAAAACCTAAATCTCTCCAATGTAATGAAGTTGGAAAGGAATTCACACAAGCGGCAACATGTATCCTCCATACGTGCAGGACCGGAGATTTAGAAGATGACGCACTGTCTATCACCGAAGCAGGCGCGGATTCGGCGCCCGCTGTAGTCAGGTTCGCTGGCCAACTAATTCGCGCTCTCCCTTCCAAGGCACGCAACAAACTGATATAAAGAAACTGTCATACAAAAGGTCGCGCAGTCTCGTCCGAACGGTAAAAGCGAAACGAGTTGACGCGAACCCACTTTGCTTGACGCAAGCAAGAGGCCCCGTCCTCAACCTCTGACACTCAATCGCTCTCCCCCTCAGCGAGAAGCCTCGCTAACGCCGAATCCATGGCCCGCGGCCATGGAGACGTCTCGGCGTTAGTCCTCGGTCGGGGTCGAGGCGTTGACCTCGCACGGCCGCCCCAACCGAATCGCCTCTCCGACGCGGCGATCTTTTCTATACGCTCGTACGAATCAGAGGAAGCGGGCAGCGCGAGAGGAAAGAGAGAGAGGAGGAAATAGAGGGCGTCGAGCAGGCACGTCGGCGGCTGTTCCGATAAGCCGTGCGTCGTCGAGAAGAGAGTACTCCCTCACTCTCTTTCACTCACCATAGCGCGCTCAAGTCAATTCATAGCTTTTATTTGTGTGTGTGTGTGTGATGGTGCATTCATTTTGTATTTGTTTACCCGCTGCTGCAGTCTTCCGCTCTCTGTTTATTTCTCGAGCGAGTAATGTCGGCGTAGAAGGTTGCTGCGACGGCGTTATGGAGGCGAGAGAAGGACCGTGAGGTCGTCACATCGCGAGCTCGACACTTCTTTTACGCGGGCCCGGCGGAAGTCGTTCATCAATCGCTGTTGCTACTCCTCAGCCGCCGCCGCCTCTAGGACGCGCCCCGATGCTGTTCCTTTTTATTTCTTTATTCTTCTTGCCAGCGACGTGCGCGAATCTTGGCCAGTCGAGCAAGCGGGCCACGACTGCTTTCTTATTTTGCGACGCGCTCCACGCTGTATATATTTGTAACCCCTGACTCGCAGGTTATCGCGCTTCGCATTTCAGTGTCAAATTAGCAAGCTTAGGTAAGCGCGATCGAGAGGAGCACAGGGCACGTGTAAGCGAGCGTAGCCGAGTGCTTGTCTAGACTTGCTTTCTTTTTCCGTTGTAAATAGGTGATATCCGTTGCAGATCTTGGGGACGACGCTGCGGGCCTCTGGGCCTGTACCCATAAACCTACATCCGAAACTGGTTCAGCGTAAGCACTGACTGACCGCGACAGTAAGATGCGATCGCAAGTCCGTTAAGCGTTCAAATTAGGACGCATGAACCTTAGTTTCAAGGGCACGCTGACGAAAGCGTTGAGTTTCGCTGCATACAACTATATCACAGAGTGGTGTCGTCAAGGTCAATGGCACGCTCCCGCACTGCCAAGTTAGTAAGGCTATAGATCGCATTCAAGATGTATCGTTATAATCAGAGGACGCTGTATTATTAGTATCGCGTTAATCACACAGTTTAATGGGACTTATATCAGTGGGGTCAGTCTTCTGGCTGATATGAAATCGCCAGCGTGTATTGCCCGTATAACGTGAAGCGCCCGTAACACGGCAAAAGAAGAAATATTAAAGGAAATGACCGCATAGAGAACAGCACAAGCAAAACACTCAGGGTAATGCGGTGGTTGTGAACTTAACTCGTCACCGCCTTCCTCATTTGAGCTACAAGAAGAAACAAATCGGCGTACGCTGCCATTGTGTCGCAGCAGCCATCGCTCTCGCTCTCCGGCGTTTCGTGCCCGGCGTCCGTCTTCTTCACCTTCAGATCCATCACCTTCCTCCTCCTCCTCCCCTTTCTGCTCGACGGTCGCTAATTCCTCGAGAAATGCGTTTGCAGCGGCAGCGGGGTGTTCCTTTCCGGACCAGCAGATTGGAACGGCGCGCACGCACGCACGCACCTTTCCGAAACACCGGTCCGCCTCCGTTGCCATAGTAGAGTCCCTCTCCTCCACCCCCTTCCCCGGCTTGAACTCCCATTTTCCTCCTTACCCCTTCTCTTCTCCTCTCCTCCAAGACTTAACTCGCGCTCTGCGCCGCGGTGTTCGCTCTAGTGGTCGCGCCGAAGGAGCACACCTGAACGGTCGTGCAGGCCCTGAACCGAGTCTTACTTGGTTTCACTTCACCTTTGCTCCTCTCTCTATTTCTCTCCGACACGGACTCACAACCACGCGCTTAGGACGAAGTACACCCGCTCGCGTGACCCTGGCTGAGCTTGAAGGTCATATTCAAGCAACGAGCCGTTTTTTGGGTTTGCACGGGGTAGTCCACGTCAACACCTGATTGGTGTTCGAGACCTCATAGAAGCTGATGTTTAATACGTAATTCGAAAAAATAATTACTGTGCTTACGGACACCACGAATTGTGACGTCATATAACGGACATTTCCTCATGGAGTAGAACAAGTTCGTTCCATTTCTACCGGTTTGAATACTAATGAGGTGTTCACATTAGATGTTGCCAACCCTGTACATGGTGGATTAGAGCTATATCGCTCTAAAGTCGGAGGCATGCGGAAGGAACGAAGGTACGCGGGCGGCGTTGGTGTAATCGCGGAATGTGAACGAATGTGCATAGACAGTAGCCGACGGTCTCGCCAGACAACGGTAAACGATTGGCCAGCTAAAGAGCGGGAAACAAAAAGTAAAGTGGGAGAGATAGAAAATGAAAATATCTGAACCAACGAGGAATCCCTGCCGCCCGTTTTAAAATTGCTCCCGTGCATAGCTGCGGCTCCCTTGCTTTTGTTACAAGCCACGTCTTTCGCGGATGCCTATGCAGCACTCCCCCGCACATTCGCTTCGTAATTTCCTCTCCTAGACGTTGCAAATTTCGTCGTGATTTCGTTTTGCGATGTTTTATTAAACGACGGCAGCCGACATGTCGCCGCAAATCTTGTTCCCCCCAATAATTAGTCTTCGATCGCCACGTGGGCACCGACCCAACGGCGTTCGATGCGCCGTCTACCGAGCTACGGCAATATATATAAATTTTCACTCTCTCCCTTGTCTTCCTTTCCTTCCTTCTTTTTCTTTTCTTTTTTCACTAAGCGTGGTACAGGGCCCCTGCCCACTTTACGAAAAATTTCAATTTCCTGAAGAATTCTTCTAGCGTCGTGCTTCTTTTTTTTTCTCTCTCTCTCCCTTTCTCGGTCTAGAGAAAGGCTAGTTACTGGGTTAAAGAATATGCCAGGCATGTTTGCTGTACGAAGTGAGGATATTTTTTATTGTTGTTGTTGCTTGATCAGTTTTTTTCTTTATTGAGGGCCCCTGACAGGTCGGCTGGAAACACGGGCCTTTCGACCCAGGCAATATCGAATCACCTCTACCTGACCTTTCGAAGGCAGTAAGTAGTTCGCGAAAAATCTGCCGTCGGAGCTGACGCGGAGGATATAAAAAAGAAAAAAAAGACAGGCCGCACTGAATTTTCGTGGTTTGTACGCTTTTTAAGCATGTCGCAAAAGTGCCACTTATAGGTTATTGTTTTCCTATAAACGGTTACTCAATGCTTTAATTTGTATTCATTCATCGATTGTGAAGTCTTCAGGTGCACGCAACTCCTTTCTAACCGTTCGCAAGTGTGTATTGATTAGTAGTATCGTAGTAATAGTAATAATTAACATTTATTGTCGCGCATGCGGGGCGCAATAAGTATCTCAGGAGTATGCGGACACCAGAAAGGCAAAGAAAAAACTGGCCTTTGACGGGCAAAATGACGCAACGCTAGCGTACTTGTATATATATTTTCCTAGAAGTAATGTTTGGATATCGCCTAATTCCGCCGTATATATCGCGTTCTTCAGTGAGCCAATCAGACGTGCAGTAGTAGCGCCCGACTCGACCAAACACAGCTGACAAAGACAGCGAGTTGTGCAACATGTTCGCCGACAATGTACCTGAGTTATGTACACTATATACCACCGTTCTCAAGTCATCTCAAACGGTCCTAACCCGCCGCTGTGGTCTATTGTGCTCAACTGCTGACCCGAAGGTCGTGGGATCGAATCCCGGCTTCCGCGCTGAAGGCTAAAGGCCCGTGTACTTAGATTCAGGGGCACGTTAAAGAACCGCAGGTGGTCGAAATTTCCGGAACCCTCCACTACGGCGTCTCTCACAATCATAACGTCATTCTGGGACGTAAAACCGCAACAATTATTAATATATGTCAGGCGCTCTCCTCCGCAGTGAGTTATATTTCGAGCCGTCGGTGTTGTTATTCAGTGAGATGGGCTTACAAAAGCTGGAAGCCGAATTCTTGCTACCGTCGATCGCTGCTGATTTGCCGCTGGCTACACATTACGTCAGCTTGCTTGAATGCTCCGTCCCCGCCCATTTTCCTACTTTCATTAGTTGTGTGTGTGTCTGTTTGTGTTTGTGACAGAAGGAGGCTTAGCGGCAGTGATTGGGCGCTCGACATTGCGACCCCACCGGGAGGGCCGGGCGCGCGCGCGCGCGCAATTATCTCCCATCTTTCTGGTCCCAGCCGTCCGCGCGTGCTTGCCGTAGTAAAGCGACCGCGACGTCGAAATAAGCGACGAAACTCCGTCCCGTGCTTGATGCGCATCTTTGGCCGCTGCAGAGGGCCATCAGCAAAAGTTTTGCGCTGAAGGCATTCTCCTCGTCGGTGATGAAGGCGCTCATTTGTGCCGCGACCCCCCTATACCTCCCCAGCCCTGTCAGTTATACGGGGCTCGTTCGCCTTTGCACGCCGTCGTCGCCTTCGTGACGGAGCGCTGTTGTGTGGAGTAAGTGCGCCCACTTCCCGAAGACCACCGGGCGCAATTAAGCGACGCCGCCGCGGCCGTTTCCATCAACGAAGAAGGCCCACAGAAAAAAAAAAAACCTCGCGTGTCTGGTCCGCTCTCCCCGCCAGCAGCGCCCTCTAAACGCCGCCCGCTCGCTCACCCCCGGCACTTTGCCACCGAGCGTCGTGTCCCTACCCCAGCTCTTCATTTTGGGAACGTTTGTTCTTTAAACGCTTTTATACCACTTTTCCCCGGCCGCCCGCTTTTCTCTGTCATGACGGACTGCTTGGTGGAACGCGTACCTTTCCTTCACCGTTGGGGCGCATTTCTTCTTCCCTGTCTATCGCGGGGGGCTTGGTTCGGCTATGGAAGGCCACGTGGATCTTTCGTTGAGGCTGCAGGTAATTCTCGACCCCCAGTGTGAGTAATCGCTTCCGTGGCAAGCCGGTAATGCCCTCCCTCCCTCCCTCCCTGCCTGCAAGTGGGATCGCTCATCTCTCATCCTCTACCATCAGTCCTCCTTCCCCGTTACTACATTTGCACAAATGGCGTTCAAGATGGCCTCATGCAGGTTATTAGCCAAGTTACTTTCCTCACCTCACTGTCTCGCTTTTTTGTTTCTTTCTAAGCCATATACTGAAAATGTTACTGGGAACGGCTACTCCGCGGCGAGCCGCACGCACCAATGCGGGCGAGGCGGGGTACGAACGGTCCTAAATTGAAGTGTCGAAACGAAAGAAATGAAGACACTTTCGTACATGCGGTGCGCAAGAATGCGTTTCCTCGGAACTGTTCGAAAACCGTGGTACTTCAGTTCGGGTGATGGGTGTTTTGAGCGCACATTCACCAGATGGCCGTGTTTATAAAGCAGCGGCTTTCGATTTGTGCTTCTATAGAAGGAAGACGGAATCAAAAGCGTTGTGTACCTTAACCCCGGCCGACAACAACAGGTGCGACTTTTCTCTGAAGCTTGCTGCTCGATTCCAAGCGCGGAATTGTCCCCACGTATGTTTACGACCTCGCTGAAAGCGCGGAGATGGTTTCCCATAGTGGGTTCGCCGTTGCAGTTTTTAGCCAGCAGTGTTTATTATCGTCCGCATACTGATAATAGTAGCCGTACGTCACGCTAACAGCTGCGGACGACGTTAAGCGTCTCCCACATACAAGAAAGACACGAAATGACTAGTTGCACCACTCGAGAGGGTTTATCGATGGCGTCATCAGTATTCATTCACATCCCTCGCGAAGCCACTTTCAGCAATAACTGTCGCAGAATTTATGGCGACACCTGGCTGCATGCTGTAACGAGCCCACAGCCACTGCGCAAAATACAGAAACCGATACAAAATGTTGGCCGTACGTTCGGCCAGCGTAGTCCATGGCAATGTTAATCTTATGCCAGACAGATTGGTAATGCACGTGTTACACGAGTATACCTTGTGGAGCGTAGGCGCCGTGAACGATTCTGAATTGACACGATAACGTAAGTATAATTTCTCAAGCGTATAATTTAGGCTGTTCTCAATCGCACGCCAGAGTTTTGGATCATATACTCATTGATTCCCGGATTACTTGCTTAGGACGCGAATAAATATAGTTCACTGGAGAGCACCCCTGACTCACAAACTTCTCTCCCTTATTCTGCATACAGAACTTCCTTCCCCCTTTGACTCCTGCTACGTGAACGGCTCGAGATGCCAGCTGCATTCGTCACCTCAACAAGCCCCACCCCCTCTCCTCACCCCGAGTCATTTATTTTTGAAACACCACGCGCTTAAGTTTGCCATTAACGAGAGCCGACTCGGCGTCGTCGTGTTTAAGACCGCCCTAATCCCGCACTTCGTTGCCATTCGTGCATGCATATACATAAGCGCAGACGCAGACTCTTCATCAGGCTTGTAAGCCTCTTTCCTCTGCGCGTGCAAAGGATTAATGAAAGGAGAGGAGGCTGTAAAGGTGGAGGGGAAAGGGATATACTCAATAGCCGGTTCACAGTTATCCTCCGCGCATGTATACCTGCTGAACGAGCGGTGGTACGTAACTCATCCCGGGCTGAACGCTAAGAGGCGCTCGCCGCACGTCGTGTACGCCGGTCAAAGTGTGTTTGTGAAATAGGGCAGGCGACACGGACATAACCTGAAAGCCGCGGCACGGCTCTCTAATTACGTCCGCACCACACCTCGCTTTTTAGCGAGGTCCTTGCTTGGCTATTCACCCAATAGATGGCTTGCATTGACGTCACTGAAACCGCCCTGTTGGAGCACCAGCATGGGGGGACGCGAAGTTTGAGACGTCGCATTAATGTTATCAAAACATTACACGCAGGTTCTTTCGTTAATCACACACAGAGGCGTTCCTGCCACGCCGTTATCACATTGAAGCGAGTTAACCGCAACTTGTCATCAAAGCCGCCATCGTGGAGTATACCGGTACGTCCAGAAGCTGCCTCCGTCACGTCACGTGCAAGCTATTTATAGGATAACCCGGGCTCTGGCGTCAGGCGGCTCCACTGAATATACATGCTGGACGGTGAACGAGATATAGCCGCCGTTTGCGGGGACGCGTCGCTGGTCGATGATGTTGCGTGAGGCCGAAGTAAGCGTGTACGTATACGTGTACATGCGTAATGCCGGTGTTGGCAAGTGTGTACCACGCCCTCGCAACCTATTCGGGTTGCTGTAAGAGCGGAGCTTTAATTGCATCGGCTGAACGTCGCTCGCAAGACTCTTCGGGCTCCGCACTCATGTAACACGCGTGTCCGCAGTGTCCAGCCGCTTGTGCGTGTGTCGTATACGTATATGGATGCTGTACATACTGCACAGTATAACACAACACGTCTGCTCTCGCGAATGCCGTTAATTGCGCATCTCGCTGGCCCCGGCTCGAAATTTGTCCCCTTCGCGGAACGGCGGCGGCTCTCTTCTTGCGCAGCGCTGATGATGTGTCGAGCGCGTGGCCGGGAACGGGGACCACCCTCCTTTCATCCCCAACTTCGTTAAAAAGAAATACAAAAGAAAAGGTTGATAGGCGGTGTCCTTCCTCCCTAATGGACGTCGTCGCGAGATTAATTTATTTCAGAGCGCGCGGACGCATCACGCGATGCCCGCTTTGCACGACGTTCCCAACAACTTATCGCGAGCGCAAAGCCGCTACTGAATCCCTCTTTTAAATTTCCTCGTTTTCTTTCCCGTATGTGTTAAAATGCAGGGCACGTATCGGTGACAACGATTAACGAACTCTTGCGGAAGTACTCGAAAACTTGGCTTTTAACTCTTTCTTGGATATCCGTCGTCTTTGCAGCCACCTTGGTTCACGACTTGTGTAGGCAGGTTTGAGATGCTTGCTGCCTGTTGTCCGGAGCACTCAGCTCCCTCTCGCTCTCTCTTTCTACATATACTCGCGCTTTGCTCCCTTAAAAAAATTGATCCGGCACTCTTCGTTGGAAAAAGGTGCGGTCTTGCCCTTCCTACAGATCCTCCTCCGGCTAATGATTACACGGTTGCTGCTATCACCTCACACAGAGATCAAACGAGCCGTGAGTGGTGTGATGAGTTTTCTGGGAAGGGGACGTGGTGCAATTCAATCCATCTGGCGTGTTTAAATATTTACGGTCGAAGGTGACAGACCCCGGAGTGTGTGCGTTTATGTGGCAGTGTGTGTGTAAGCCTTGATTTGCGCGATAGCTGCGGAAGGCAACGCGCTTACGAGGGTGCTAGAAGCCATGACCTAATTTCTTCGTTCTAAGGTTTACATAGTTCCTGTTGGTATGCCACTGGACGCCGTATAGACACAAAAACGCTGCTGTGGATACGGACAGCTATGTCAGTGGCCGGCTCTTCAGATTCTGAAGGTTCTTAACGTGCCTTGACCATCCGCCTCTATGCGTAGTCAGAAACGTATGCGCGAATTCCCATTCTCTACGGCGCTTGACCGTCAGAACACCATTCCTTACAGCCTCCTGATCCGCGGAGCGTTGATTGCGAGATGTAGCTCGTGGCTCATCGGCTGACAGCTAGCCAGCGTGCGGCCACCGGTGGTGGTGATCCATGACCCCCGGCGTGGCCTGTACAGTAAGGGGGCCTTGAGCTACGACGAGGAAGAGACAGAGTGAGGAACGATTGTGTGGCCTGAGAGAGAAGCGCCGAGTGCCATGGTAGAGGCATCGCCTTGCCGCTGACGCAGGTGGCGTTGATTAAGAGAGGGGAAGGGCCTCTCGCCGTATTGACGGTGCCGAATTGGCGATGAGGCTGGAGAGGAGTACGAGGCAACAACGGCGGAAAACTGCCGCGCTGTTGCCTCCTTGCTTCACCCCTCCATATATGCACTCCATCTTGGCCCGCATGGTGAAGCCTCGTGTCCGGCGGCGCCGCACCCTCTTCTTTCCGAGACTCCGGTGCGGTCAGGTCGCGGAGGGCAACGCAAACGCACACAGTACGGCGGTGAGAGGAAAAGGGAGAACGGCTGTGGGCCTATGCGAAACGTCGCCGCTGCATGCTGTATACATACATATATACGGTATACACACGTGGGCGTGGCGATTCGGGGCAATGCCGGTGGGGACGCGGGGCTATGCTGCTCTTTGCGTGCCTTCGTGTGTGTCTACGGGTTCCGTATGGCGTCCTTCCAAGTCGCCCGCATTTCGTGCTCTTTCTCTTTCTTTTCCCGCCTGGGGGGAAATGGCAACTTGTCGGCATGTGCTCGCCCGTAGACCCCGCTTCAGTTTTTCTTACCTATTCGTAGCGGACAGTGAGGGTAATGATTCCGGTCCCTAAGTGTGTCGAGCTCGGCACGCAACGTTTTTTTTTTTTTTCCCGTCTCGGAAATTACAGCGTGGATTCGGCGTTTCTCTGCATCCGTTTTCGACGACTTCTCGCCCACATGGCCAAGGTGGTCGTATGGCATTCGCTGTTGCTTCCGACTGCGTCACTCGCTTTTGTACACATTTTGTATATATTTATACAAGTTCCTTCGTCAGGACCGAGTGACATCTGTGGTGGTATATGCAATGAGAAAGCTCAGCCGGAGTCAATGTCATCAGTTGTTACGAGGGATAAGTGCAGGAACTCCCCGTATACTTCTTATTTCGAGCTGGCTGTACCGTGAAATGTAAAGCGCTGAGTGTTATTCACCAACTCAGCAATACTTGCATTTAGAAATACTGAAGGTATACAGTGTACTATAACAGGTCATTGTTTGGCTCGTGCACAAGAGCCTTCTGGTTTCCATCTCTAGCGTCCGTCTCTGCGCATCTAACTCTTTCTACAATGAATGCCCTTGCATCACTCAACAGGGAACACAGCTATGTAATCCCAACTGACACTGAAAGCGCGCTTTCTCTTTTTCTACCTTCATTCTACGTATGCCCGTCGTTCGAAAGCGCTATTGCTGCCAATTTCCGGCTGCAGTATCGCATCCTTTCTGGCCTCTCCAAGCACCTCGTGGGTGCGTGCGAGACGCAACGTCACTTTCTCTATCTGGCATTTCAGTCGACGCCCGCTCGCCTCACCTTATCACTTTTCGCGCGCTCGTTTCTTTTTCTTCTTTCCAGCAGCGTGCTTCTGTTTGCGCTCTTTCACTCTCAAGTGGAATATACGGATGGAGAATGAAGAGAGGACGAGGATATGGCATACGGGGGCGCCGTGTCTTCTCAAGTGCAGATGTACACATTGAGCCAATACGTAAAGAAAAAAGAAAGGAGACGCCCGTATTCAAGATATAAGGTGAGAGACACGCCCTGTATCGGTGACGGCGCGCGTCTATCAACTTTTTGTCTTTGTGGACATTTTTTTTTCACTTCCTCGCTTCAAGGGGTGTTCCTCCGAAACACTGTCTGTCGTTGCTTCTTCGAGGAGCGAAAAGAAGCGCTTCGGAGGAGTCGCCCTTCACGGAACGTACGTGTGTGTGCGCGCAGACAAACTCGGCACACTCTAGAGGCACACGCTCTTTCCGAGGAGGTGGTCGTCGTGTACGAGGCCTGCGCCCCGAGGCAAGAAGTGCAGCAGTTGGAGAGGCAGGTTCGGTCTCGTTCGATTGCGTGTTTGCCCATTCCCTCCCTCCCTCCCTGCCTCTTTCTATAGTCGCCTATTTCCTTCCGTACCCTCCGCAGTGCAGTGCCACTCCTGTTCCGTTTGCGGAGATCTCGAGAACGTGCGGCACCTGAGCTCGGGAAGTGCGAAGAAAGAACATCGAAGAAAAATAAGGCGCGGACGAATGAAAACCTTGTTGGAGGAGAAGGCTGCCGCGGAGTGTTGTCTTAGATTTTTGCCGCCGCGCCTCGTTCCTCCCGAAGCATGTCGCTCATAACGCACGCGCTGTAGACTGACGGGACGCCCGTTTATAAGGAAAAGGAGGATGACGTCAGCGACGACGTTTACGCTGACAGCCCTGCGCTTGATACGTTTCTATTCCGAAAGCGCGGTGATGCTTCGCGTCGCGATAAAATGAATAACGTATCTCGAGCTAGTTGATTGATCATCGTCGCACAGCAAAAGCAGCGTGCACTTCACGAGGACATGGCGCCCGTACCTCGTCTTGTCTTTGTGTCCTCGTGAAGTGTGCGCTATTTTGAGATAAAACGCACGTTCATCACTTCCTCACTCCGCTACTGTTGTGTCTGACACGATGGGCGCTTGAGAACGTTTGGCATTCCTATATATCGGAGTCGGATGCGCGTGTGTGTACACAAGACGAAAGCCGCGCGCACCGTATACAGATAACACAAGGCCTCTCTCTTTCGTGTTATCGCGATTTCGTAACCTCCTTGCTTGGCAACGCATAGGAACGTAAAGCATCCGTTCACCAGTGTTACGCCGCGGTTGCTCCGACAAAAAACTCGCTAGCCGCAGCGTACGGTGCACTTCCATCCAACCGGAGAAAACAAGTTCTGCTTAGAATGACACAAGGCTGGGCTATAGACGATTTTCCGCAGCGGGGCACGGGCGCTGCCATGTTTGATCACGTGATCGTAACTGGCCTTCCCCCAGCCATCGCCTCCTATATTAAAGATGCCTGCCGCATCACCAAAAAACCAGCTGCCAAACCCTCTCCTTTTCCTCCTTTCCACTAGTGTCGGTCGCTAGCGCCACATGTGGCGGCCGCTCCCGTAGTTTTGACATTTGGCATAGCCTCCGAAACGACCGTGCAAAGTTGCCGATCTCGAAGAAGATGATGATGATAGGTGGCTGTTCCCTTTGAAGCCGGGTAAAAAAAAAAAAAACAAGGAAGAGAAAAAAAGAAAAAAAAGACCAAGAAGGATGGATAACGAAGCACACACTAAGCCCGCCGCCGTGATAATAGTGTCGGTCGCGAGCGCCACCGCTCGGCGCTTGTCCAAAACTGAAGGCAGGCCGGCTCCGCTGGGAGCTCGAGCCATTCCTCAGGCATCTTTAATATAGGATGCGATGCCCCAGCCAACGCATTGGGCCAGCGAAGCGGCCGTGGCCGTACTACACAAGCTGGTTGCTGCAGGGTGTAAGCAAGTCACATGCTTGCGCAGCAAAACATAGTTCTACATGTAATCGCCTCAGAGTTGAAAACGTTGAGACATTTGCGTTTGTTTGGTACGTACCACGCCACAACGATAAGGGATATGTTTAATCTGCGTCGTATTTATGGTGTATGTCTTTAATTGTTGTATTAGCAACCGCCAGTAGCTGGGGTTACAAGCCAACATGGCAGCACCCACGCAGACGCGACACCCCGCTTCGATCCGAACTCGCGCTTGCTACTCGCCCACTGTCCTCACAGCAATAAATAAATGGCAAAATCGGCCATCGCTTTGTGTCAGCTCACGCTGGAGAAGAAACGTCAGGTATGCTTTGTCTTTATTATTGCGATCAGCTGTGTTTATTTAGCCATGCCTGCTAAGCCTTGTCTCGGACTATATGAGAATGAATCTTGGAAATACTGCAAAATACCGACGAGTACATCGCTCTCGAAGCTTCAGGACGCGAATATAAAGCAAATAAATGCGTAGGTTTTGAACTTACGGGCCACACAGCGCAGGACGACGACGTGATAAATTCGAGGCGGAAGGAAACTACATCCACAGGTGCCGCCATGTTTACTTTTCCGGCGCTGCCGCCTGCGCCGTCTGCTCGCTTTTACTCGTGTGCGCGCAGACGCTATGGGAACGCCGAGCAGACGACGCGACGCGGATGGAGACATATTGAGCAGCGCTGCCAAAGGCCACGGCAGGGGGATGGCCATGGAGACGGCCACGGTAGGGGGACGGCCACGGTGCGGTGGCGCCATCTAGTTTGATTTAATAAACCAGCTGCGGAAAATCGTCTATACTATATAGGAATTCACCATTCACACATATACAAAAGCCTACGCGTACAAACATGGAGACAATGAAGTGACACAAGTGTGTTCTTTGTTTCTCTTCATTTTTGGTGTGCATGTCTGCGCACCCAGACATTTTCCTACTAATCTTTGTGCTGCCGCTAGGAAACTCGTATTAATAGTTCACTCTCACCGAGGCATACCGTTTCCTGTATACGCATAATTAAGTAACGTGATGCAGTGCGTATCAAATTCCAACACTGTGACAGTGTTCGATATAGCGTCAGCGAGCTAGCTACAGCATGAGTCGTATTACAACAGTCTCTGGCAATGTTTCGTCTAGTAGGGAGTGAAACAACAGGCGATGCCATGAGATGATGCCACGAGGAAGGAAGGAGCAGTGACTCCTTCGGATGGTACTGTGGCTCCCAGCGGGGGGAAGCAGGGAACGGTGTCTTCGCGAAGTCTATTAACCGGGAGGTCGATAAACGCCCCAGGGTCTTCACCTGTGCCCATCGCCATCGATCATGCATGATCCATCGACCTCAGCGCCTGCGCGGTTCTTCTTATTCCCGCAGCGCCCCCCCCCCCCCTTCGGCGGATGCCTCCATGAGAATGGTGAGACGCGGTGCATCATATGTCCGGATATGTGCCGCCGCGAGGCACCGCGCGAAGCTGCAGCGAATTGGATTTCTTTTATTTCCTTTCTTCGACATAATAAAAACACTAACGCAATCTCGCGCCGAAGAAGGCACCTCGACACCTCACCGCACGCACACTTTAATAGCTTTATCGCTTTTTTTTTTATTCATCCGGCGAGATTCTTGTCCCTGGCGCCGGTGATTGGAGGGGTGTCAGTTCAGGCAATATCTATATACGGCCTGGCTTGGGTCTCGAGTAATTATATCCTCACAGCGACGTCATATGAGCGGGTCGGCGCTGTAAGAGATGTGGCTGATTTGGGCCACACGATAACCTGAAATGCCTTACGCTTATTATGGATAATAGTATGTGCACAGTAGTATATAGCTCTTGGACGTAGAATGTTGTCTTTTGAATGTCCTAGAGGTGCCTCGATTCGAGCTCTTTTTTTTTTTTTTTGCCTTTCTCGCAGCCTGCAACGTCTTCGAAACACGTTTGCTGTATACTTAGGATCGACTGAAGGCTGGCTCATAGGAATATTCAGAGTGTGATCATAATCATCCTCATCATTGCCTTCTCTCTTCTTCCTTCTTTACGCCCCTTCCACAATGCAGAGTAGCAGGTCAGAAAGTTGATTCAGGCAGACATCTCACCTTTTCTGCCACAATAAATCTCCATCTCGATATAGTGCGTGCAGCATGCGAAAAGATTGACACTGGCGCGACGGATGAGGACGGGCTTCGAGATCTGAGTGACGCATACAGTATTGTGTTATAGCGTCGTGTGTGGGACGCCAATGTATAGCTTTCATAGCTATCTGCAGAGGATACAGCGAGTGGCGTTAGCCTCCGGGCCACTGCGGCTCAGGTCACTCCTCTGTTCTCGGCTTGGGGTTGCAGGCGAGCGCGGAATTCCCGCGTGACCGGACGCTGCATATGCAACGCGTATCGTAGATCGTATATCTGTCGGCGCACGCCACGACAGCGTCGAGTCACCTGTTATACGACAACGTGCGCGTCGACCGCTAAGGGATCCCGACGAATGCAAATCGTGCGTCGGTGGCGTTCGTTGCCCGTGCATGCATTCTCGTGGTATACTTCTCAGTCTTCGTTAAGGGCCCCCTTTGTCGGCGCTGATCCGCGAATGCTAATGTTTCGACGCCTGATTTGAGTGTGCGTATTGACTGGCGATGCTTGATGCATGTGAAATCAGCTTCGCGATGGATTGTCGTCTCTCGCAGCTCCGAAGAGGTAGTGGCCTTCTTGATCGCGTGGGACGCTTGCCCGCCGCTAGTGAATAACGTAAATAACGGCCGTGACCTTGAATAGTCCCCAAAGAGGCAGGCAAAATATGCAATATGCAACGGCTATGCTCTCGCGCTCATGTGAGTTAATTCCGCGTCTGCGGAGTCGATTGGACAAAGGGCTCGCCAGGTGTCTCGCTAGTCGCCGTGTTGGGGCTCGCGATATAGTTGGCCGCGATTGCTGCGATGTGGTTTTTTGTGTTCAGCTGGACGCCCTCGACTCGCTCCCCGTTTCTGCCTGATATGGCTGGCTTCGATAAGATACGCGTGAAAATGAACCGTCACGTTATTGATCTGGGCCGCCTTCTATATGTATAGAACGCTTATCGCGTGTGCTATAGGTTAAACCTGTTTATGACCACTACAGTAATAAAGAAGCAAGCAAGACCTATACGAAGTCTCTGCTTTCGCCCGTTAGGCGTCAGTGATATTTTCATCGCGCACAGAGAATTCTAGCCCGGTGTCCGGCAGGCTATCTAGGCACGCCTGCGAGAGAGAGAGAGGGAGGAGGGAAGCTGTGTGTGTGTGTGTGTGTGTGTGTGTGTGTGTGTGTGTGTGTGTGTGTGTGTGTGTGTGTGTGTGTGTGTGTGTGAGTACGCGGGTCGGTAACTGCGCGCTTCGAATATTGCCCGTTCCAATGGACGGCGGAATGTGCAAACACGTACTCTTCTACGACGGCCGAGACGGCAGTGGTCGCTCGCTAGCGCTCCTTCATCTCTTTCAAAGGGCTCACAGGGAAGAAAGAACGGGAAGTCAAACATTGGGAGACGGAGCATGAGGACGAAAATAAGGCTAAACAATGTTGGCTTCCTCGCTAAGGGCGCGCGCCGAGTGTTCTGGACGCCGGCGTTCAGCTTTCTATACTTTAGCAGTGGAGCAGCGCCTGAGGGTTTCGTGTGTGTGTGTGTGATCCTGTCCTAGCAAGCGCGTGCACACACAGACACGTCCGGTTTGGCTTTCAGGGGCGGCTCTCTGTTTCGGCGACGCGGTCGCTGTCGCCGCGCTGTTGTTTGCTTTTACAGCCAGTGCGCGAACGATAAGGCACGAGCGGCCTTTTTGCGCGGCTCCTTGGTTTCGCGCCGCCTGTGCAGTCCGCGGAGTCGGTTATTTTATCTCGCCGGCCGAGAGTCTAGCTGCGTTGTTTGTCAGGATTTTCGAGTTCGTTTTCTTCGATATGGCTTCGTCGTGTCCCCGTTTATGTGACCGCCCCCTGCGGGGCATCTTTCGCCTCATAGCGGCGACCATTCAGTGAGGCGAATGCTATAGAAGCCCCGGCACATGCACATTCACGAAGCGATTCTTACGCCACGTCAGCTCGCGACAAAGTGAAGACGGAATGCGGACCGCCGTGGTAACTTAGTGATTAAGGTATAAATAGTAAACTTGCAAATGAGTTCTGCCGAATCCCGCAAGGTGGCGGAAGGTTAATAAAAGGGATGATTGACAACCACCCAGTTTGTGTAGCACGAAGTCACGTGGAAATCCATACGGATTTCTCAGAAAGGAAAGCTTCTAGTTGAATAATAATTCCACCTATAACTCCGGGGATCGAATCCGGGACCAATGCCATTCCGGGGTGGTCGCCCTACCAGTTGAGCTAGCCAGGATGCTATAGCAATTGGCAGCGCGAGGGCGAATTAGTCAACAACTCGAAGCAGCTCGAAGGGTGCTTTGTCAAGTATCTCTTTCATAAATGGTAAAGTTAGGCGCCAAAGACACATAAACATGACGTTCTTGCGTGTTTTTGGCGCCTAAGTTTACTATTTATACTAAAGAGGCACTAACTAGCCCAATAGCAAGCGCTACTGTATATATTTGCTAAGGCTTCGCGCTGCTAAGCTAGAACAAGCGGGTTCTATTCCCGGCCACAGAGGGCGCATTCCGATGAGGCCGAAATGCAAAACAACTTCCTTGTTCTTAGATATAGGTGCACTACAAAGAACTTCGTTTACTCGTAATTAATCCGTCGGTTCTCACTACAGCGTGCCTCATAATCATATCGTGGTTGCGACACGTATAAACACACACACATATATATATATATATATATATATATATATATATATATATATATATATATATATATATATATATATATATATATATATATATATATAGCACGTTTAACGATGAAATCTTCCTTTGCATACGTGCCGACAGCAATATCCATGTTTGTCGGGAACATCTTGAGAAATAACGTTTTACGAAATATAGTGCAAAAGCTTCACTTATATCTCGAGAAGGTGTATCTCTACGCCTACCGAAGTCGCAATTTCGCTGTACCCGCATGGGCGAGGCATCGAGGTCCCAGCACTGCGGGCGTTCGGAAGAGATTTGTCGTTCGTGCACTTTAACATTTACGGACGGCTGCCCTGCCACCCGTTCCGCTGCATTTGTCACGGCTGTCCAACGTTTAATATTTTCTCGTACGCCCCTAAATCCGCACTTGTGTATACTGCGCACTCTGCGGGTTTTCTCCGACGGTGCTCGCCTTCCCCTATTTACATATTTTGTTTTCCCCGGCTTATATAGATGGTCGTTCCCCCACTTGTATATACCGACCAGGGGCGTAGCCAAGGGGGGGGTTGGGGGGGTTCAAACCCCCCCCGAAATTTTTCAGTTTTGCTTGCGTATATAGGCACGCACACATACAAACGCACGCGCGAACATACATAAAGTATGGTTCAACCCCCCCCGAAAAAAATTTCTGGCTACGCCCCTGATACCGACCTTTTCGTCCATCCAACTCCATGCGGGGCGCGGTTCTCGGGCGGTTTTTCGCCACAAAACCCGCTGCGCAATGTCTAGAGGCAGCTACAGCGACGGGTAACCCTGCCCGCACGCGGTCGCAAAATTTATGCATCGAAACCGCGCCGTCCTCCTTTCTGCAGCCGTCGAACGCCGCTGCGACTTCTCCGGTGGCGTATACGCTATAGCGAAGCCTCATGTCCGGCTTACGGGAAAGCTAGAAAAAAATTAGAAAAAGAAAGGAAAACGACCCGGTTAGGCCACGCCTATAACGTATATACGTAGTACATGCGGGTCGATGCGTGGTCGCGGCGAACCCCGCGGTCTCGCTTCCGACGTCGAGGCCAACGCCGTTAATCACGTTCCGCATTACCCCCGCACCGGCGGAAACAAAGCAGGCGTCCCGTTAAAACCGTTATGCCCGCCGCTGTAACATGAGCGACGTTGAGCCGCGCGCGCCCGTTTCACTTTGTGTCTGTGCGTGCGCGACTGGTGTGTGTGTGTGTGTGTCCTCAAACTGTCTTCTTCTTCCTCCTGCGCTTGGCTGCTGACGACCGCTCGCATTGAGACGTCGAAAAAAACGGAGGCACAACGACGCAACGCCGCGCGCATTACCGCGGGAAGCTCACTCTCCTTGATGGACGTGGATTCTTACTGGCTCGCTTATTTTTCTCGCACTCGGCCGGCAGGCGCGTTTGCGTGCAATCGCGCGTCGATAACTCGATCGGAAAGCGAGCCTTTTTTCCGAGATATTGACGTATGACGATAATCGAGGTATTTTCTTTTGTGTATGCGCGCAGCTTAGTGCGTTTTCTCTGTACCCACTGCACCCCTTAGGTTAAATCGTACGCGTCACGTGAAATATCTGCCATCTTGAATTTCTTACATAATCCCAACGCTAAACGTATAATTAGTGTTATCGAGATCAGTAGGCCAACCAATGGCAAAGAGCCCTTATAGGGAAGAATTGAAAGCTTTACGAATTGCGGCCTCAATTACATGTAACACTCTTTTCCCGGTGCGTTAAACATTGTCTTGTAGCAGCCTATACCGTCGATGCTTTTGGAAGCCTCTCCTTGGTGCTAATCCCCGCCGTGCGACGGTACGTACAGCGAAAGCGACAGCTGCGTGGCTGGTAAGGGACTCCAAGGGAAGTGGCAGCAGCCGCGGCTTGCCCGTAGTTTACATACTCTCATTTTTAAACTCCTCTCCTAGATCACACGTTATTCTGGGCCACTTACGCCGTTCGGGCCGACCACGTTCGTGCAGACGCATCGCAGGACTAACTCGTTTTCTTTAATCAAACAATTAAGCCTTTCTAATTTTCTCTCTCTCACTCGCATGCCTCGTGGGCCTCGGGGGCGAACGTCGAAAAAAAATCAAAGCGCCGGCACAGCCTGGCGAGCGAATAATTCGGCAATCCCTGCTCTACCTCGTACATCCATCCCCCCTTTCGGTCGGAAGGAGGCGGCGAGGCACTTAGCAGCGAGCGGCCAGGCGACATCGCAACCTGAGCTCTCTTCTCACACAAACGCGCGCCTTAATAACACGTTGGCTTGCAAAGCAGCGAAGAAGAAGCAGGCTAGTCGCCCCGAGACTGCGTTAGGCCGGGCCCGGCTGGTGCGCTCGCTAATCGCGGGTCAGTTCTTTCTCGAAGCGGCTGCAGTGGGACGCGCTAGCCGCCTCCATAATGGATGAAGAGCGAGCGGCACCTTCGCTGCTGCTGCGCATCTCTCTGGTCGCCTGTTGCTCCGAGCCAGTCGGCAGACCCGTATAGTGTATAGATGAAGGCAAGCGTCAGCGCCGATGTGTGTAGAGAGGTGTATAGAGTGGGGGAAAGGGAATGGAGAGAGTGTTCAACACTGTACGCTTCCCGTTTTTCTTCGTTTATAGCTGACTATTGTAGAAACGGCGACGGCGTTTTGTGTTGCGTGCCCGACGGACCAATCGCCTCGCATTATGCGCGGCAGTGGGCCCAATTAGGCACGTCGTCGGCGTTGTTAGCGACCCACGAAACGTTCTTTCGTACATTTTTATTTATTTTGTACCCCGGGCTGTATGCTATTATACCGAACGGATGTGAGGCTTGACAGGAAGCTGGCCTATACCAAAAGGGGTGGTTTAGCGGACTTTTAGGAGTTAGATTCCCGGAATCGGGTGCAGCATTGACGGAGCTGGTTGCGTCTGATTAGCAAAGGTAATAAAGAAAAGCAGGGCCGTCAAATGCAGTGCTGCGCGTAATGGAACACTTAATGGCACCAAGTTAATCGCGCTCAGTGTATGCATGCAGTGAACTCATTCTGTACGTTGCAGCACAACGAAGGATCGGCAACCAGAGATTGCGTTATACGTGACTATAATGTGTGCACTATCTATCACAAAGTCGGCTTGCGCTGTCAAGAAAGAGCAGGCGTGGTTCGCTCAGTTTGTGTACAATGTTGAATGTCGAGTGTCCTGTCATAAAAGGTCGTCATCATCGTCGACAGAAGCCTATATTTACGTCCAGTGCTCGACGAAGGCATTTCCGGGCTATCATCAGCTGACTATACCTTATACCAGCAATTTCTTATTCTCTAAGTATCGTCGCACCGGCTGATTATCTGCAGTTATCCTTGGTTTTCTTTCTCCTAGCAACTTTCCTGGTGCTCGATTTTAAACCACCAGTTAGTTATTTTTACACCGCATACCAGGCAGTATAAGTAACAAAGATGACTACGATGTTTCGATATAAACTCCTATCACACAGAAAACATTTCACACAGAGGCGGGTGTAATTAAAGGACTGGCGCGCGCAGAAACAGCACGACCTTCGTTTATGATCTATTTGCGCGCCTATACGTTCGACTAAGGCGTGCTATTTCCTTATGCGAGCACACGCCCTGTGTTTGGGAAACGCCATTCCTGACTCGGTTGTTTCTGCGACCTTATAAAGGGCGTGCACTTGCTGGCCACCTGAGCAAGAACGAAAGGCACGACGCTTCGAGTGTTCTTAACCGAGGCAGCATGCTATGTCGTGACACTAATCATCGCCCTATGCCGTTACCCGCATGCTTTCAATTTATCGTGTATATGGGCTGTTCTGAGGTTAGGAAACTACGAAAGTCATTGCAGCACCGATTGCGTTTTAGTTTTCCCTTTTCGCCATACCGCAGTTATTTCTCCATCAGTCCGCGGACACGCCCCGCAACGCGTTGGTATTTGCACCATCGTATATACTGGTGCGATTTTTCCGTGATACAGGTCGCTTTTCGGCCGCAACTTGCGGAACTAATCTGCCATCTTCATCATCATCAGCCTGACCACGCCCACTGCAGGGCAAAGGCCTCTCCCATGCTCCTCCAATTAGCCCGTTCCTGTACTTGCCACGGCCACGTCATCCCCGCAAACTTCTTAATCTCGTCTCCCCAACTGACTTTCTGCCTAACCCTGGCGCGTTTCCCTTTTCTTGAAATCCAGTCTGTTACTCTTAATGACCAGCGGTTATCGTGCCTTCTCAAAGCCCTCCCCTGAATCTGTCATGAGGGAGATCAATCCTGAATATTATGCCGAAGCAAGGGCCCTCAAAACTAAATCTTTCCTGTTCTCGCCGTGTCACACTGGATACCGGTTCAATGGAGCGAAAATCAATGCAATTTGCAAAGTGGAAGGAAACAGAAATTGAGGTCTCCCTTGCACCAGATTGTTAAAATGGTATTCTTCGTACTGCTGGGAAACGTCTTGGCGAGCTTTGCGATCCTGTATACGAGATATATCTCAGAAGCGTTCATATGCATACTGATGATGTCAGCAGGCGTCATAATTAAGCACTTCGATTGTGATTAACAAGAACACCCGTTCCAAGCCTATCAACCGCGTCGTATTCACGAATACATGGCGTCGCTTGCAACCGAATCAACGCATATATAGGAGGGGAGGGCCATCGAAAATCCCTACGGTTTCGTGACACGTCGACATTTCAACGCATACACAAGGCGCAGACGCGCACGCCTTTCGAACCCTCAATCGAACGAGTTTGTACACGTCGTCAACCATGATATGATGTAGAGCGCGCGCAAAGTTAACCTGGCAACTATGCAGGGGTTGGCGAGCTCTCACCAAGCCTTACATACCTATATAATCATTGCGTGAGACAGGACGAGAGTTCGAATGAAGATTCACGCTTCACGTTCTTTGCGCGAGTGTGTGCGTATAAGTGCACACTTGCGGGGTCGTGGCGTCAAGAAGGGCGCGTCGCGGCGCTGTGAACATTTCCGGATACCTTGACGAGCGACGGAAGCAGCTGCCGCAGCAGCGCGACTGATTAAGTTGCAGCGCCCGAGAGAGAAAGGGGGAAGGAGAGAAAGCCCTTGACAGTTGACCGGCGAGCCTTCTAGGGCTTGCCACCTTCTCGATATAAGCGTCGCCGTCGCATACAGAGAAGAAAATAAAACCCTTGCACGCACGTCGTCGACATCGTCACCGTCAACTCCGCACGCAGCGGCAGTAGTAGTAGACCGGTGGTGCCCGCGGCGGTCACCGCGGGATCCCAAATTGCTCCCTTCCGCGTGCCGCCGCCGAAGAGTGAGTCTTGGCGCGGCCTTTTGCGTGGCCCCAACAAATCGAGCAAGTTTCGTTCTCTCGCTTCTTCTTCGTCTTGTTCTTCTTCTCACTCTGATGCTGGAAACCCCGCCGTTCACGCCAGCACAGAGGTCCCGAGATGCAGCGAACCGGTTGGCTGCTCGGAGGCTACTCGCGTAAGGTGTATACACTCACGCAAGCTGCTGCCCTCTGGCGGTAATGGTCTGAACTTTCGGGTCGTCTCAACCCCCCGCACCCCTCCTCCCTTTTACCGTCAAAAAACAAACGCGTGATTGCGACAAGGGTCAGCTATGAATGTCACGTCATCATTCAGGCTTCATCGCGGAGGCAGGCAAGCCTGCTGCTGCATCGTTGTTGTCTATAGGGACCCTATACTCTTTGAGAAAAGTCGTTAGTCGATGAAAGAGCGTAACCGTTGTTGAACGGGACTGTATTTCATTTGGCTTGTTCAGCTTGACCTAGCTATATACGCATTGTTCTCCTAAAAGTACGTAGTTCGCCGAATTGGTACGCGCGCTCTGCTTTCAAAACGGAGTTACTGATAAGCCGCAGCTTATATTACCGGTGCAGAAGGTCGCCGACGAAAAAAAAACAGTTATACATAATCGAAATGGCAGGAGCCGGGAGGCCGCGTCGGTTGATTGCACGGCAGCGACTCTCCGAAATTAGCGTTCGATTGTCGTGTCATTGCAGCGCGGAGCGCCGCAATGGGAAATTTGCGAGGAGATTAAGTTACGGAGCGGCACGAATCGCTCGATTGGAGCGCATGCGCGTTTATGTACTTCGGGAGATGTATAGCCTCCTCGTTCGTTGCGCTTACGCTGATTGGCATGCTGGCGAAACAAATTGCGGCTGCTACTTTGTAGCCGTGTAGAGCAGGTCATGTAGGTAGCGGTCAGTGTCACGATTGAGTTTGTCTTCGCATACGTGATCTTTTGAGGAACGTTGCAGTGGAGAGCTCGCGATGGTATACCAGCAGTTATTCGCTATTATCGGCCGTTGGCGAAATGGTCATTGTATGCATACATACGGGGGTCACTCGGCGGTTATCCCGTCCTCTGCTCTGCCCTCCCGATGTACGCGAGCGCACGTACTGCGAATCCCTCCACGTTTTCGTTGTTTGCTTGAGTAGAGCTTTCGAAGCGGGCTTGTAACGGGTCCTTTTATAGGAATTCATGACGGCGCATGCGCGGAAGCACTTTCGCGCGTAAACTGTGCGAAAGGCCGAAGAACTGAATAAGAGAAAAACTAATAATGATAGTAAAAAGGAAGAAAGGACAAATTGTTTATCGGGCCCCCCGCGATCACGTTATTTCGTTTTGTTTCTTTCCTCTTGAAAGAATATATCGCGTCTGTCCTGGATAGGGACGTGTGAGGCGAAGACTTGTAACAAAAGAAGGGTTGTGAGTAGGAAAGGGGGGGAGGGGGTTCTTTTTTTAAACGGCGCTTGTGCACGCATGAGCACACACACACTTGCGCACATACTTGGGCACATAAACACGCGTTCGCTCGCTCATCACACGTACATAAACGAAAAAAGGTGCCCCCAAAATGTCGGCATAACCATCGTCTTTACGAGAAGGGGTGGGGGGGGGGGGAAGGAAGAGTGATTGCAGTCTCTAGACCGTTCGCATGCACCACCCACACACCCTGGTGTTCCGTCCTTGTAGTTTTGAAGGAATAAGAAGAAGAAGCCGGCTATAAGCGGGAAAAAGGTTGTAAACGGCCCGGGCAGGCAACGTTGTATATGGACGACGCGCGCGTGACCTCGTTTCAGCAGCAAGCAGCGGTGCATGCAGCGCGGCTGTGCTTGCTATATGGTTGCGAGGGCCAGTTTTCTAACGCGTTTAAGCGCGCAAGGTGGGAACGAAAAAAGAAATAACGGACGCAAGAAGAGGGAGAGGAGCGAGGATCCATAGCGGCCGGCTCTCTTATATCGTCTTCCTTCTCTTCGCATCTTGACGGCTTTCTTCTCCGTCGCCTTCTTAAAGTTTATTGTAACCCCTTTCTCTTTTTGCGTCTCGTAGTAAACTTTCGGTGAGCGCGAAGTTTAGCGAAGGAAACAAAAATTCCCACCGCGCGGCGGCGGCTACCCGAAGTGGAAATCTGAGCACGGCTGCGGCACCCGTTAAAGTGCTAAAACGGATTTCTTTCTCTCTTTCCCTTTCCTCCTGATCGTTAGCACCCTTTCCTTCGTCCAACCTTGCAGGCATCCCTTCAAAACTATCCCGCTTCTCTTCGTCCCATATAGCCGAATCTGTCTTCGCTGCTGAGCATTGCTTCTCTTGCAAGAAACATAAAAATGAAATACAACGAAACGCTGTCTCAACTGCGTACAGCAGCGGTGATTGCCGGCGCCGGTGCGTCGTTCTCTCATCGCCCGGCACACGTCTCCCGCTTCCTTTTCAGTCTTTCTAAACTTTATGTTCTTGAAGAATATTTTTTTCTTTTACTTTCACGGGGACTCTCGCGACTTTATGTATTATGGCAGCGGTTGTATACTTTCTGTGGGTAGTAAAAAAAAAAATGTTAAAACTGCGGAGGGGCTCAGTTCGCGCCGCAGTTGCCGCGGTATAAGGGCCGCCCTTCGCACCCCGCTTAAATCGCCTTCTTTTTTTATATCTTTACTTGTTTCTCTGCTGGTATATAAGACGACGTTATAGCGGCCGCCTTATGTCATGTTCAGGCTTTATATATACGACTCGCGAGAGATCTATAGCGCGAGCACCGGTCGCAAGACACGTCGGTGTGGTGTACGCGGTTTCGTATTTTAGAAAGTTGGTGAAACCGCCGCCGGCTGCGGCGTATAGAACTTCCATCCTTGCAGCTGGCTTTATAAGCCCCCTTGACGAATCGCTCACACGATCAAATGGTCTCGTAACTTGACATATCGCATATGGTCGTGCGAAGTATTAGTAGCGTGAGCAGTATATAAATATAGGCTTGCGATTTGCTGCCCTTCAGATACACGTTCACTTGTTTATCATTTCAGTTACTACGTCATACTATATAAACAGTCCATTTTTCTTTTCTTTCCTGATAGGCGTCAGCGTCTACGTTGTGTCCCAATCGAGTAACGAATGTACACGACAGATGCTCTGCTGACCGGAATGTTGCGGATTCGATCCCGGCCGCGGCGGTCGCATTTCGATGGGAGAGAAACGTCCGTGTACTGTCGGTGCACGTTGAAGAACACCAGATGGTCAAAATTTGGAGAGCCCTCCACTATACGGCATGGCTCATAATTATATCGTGCCTTCGGCACGTAAGATCCCGGATATTATATCATTTCGTATTATGTATGCGGCTTTGTGATTCTCACTTTTCACATCGCACCGAGGAAACCATCTGTGCTATAGTGACACGGCGCATGTTCAGCAACTGACGGTAGCTTCAATTCCCAACTATGTTATTGAACGATTACGTACGTGAGCCTTTTTAAATCAATTTCTTGTCATTTTATACAAAGGCTTAATTCGTCATATCGAGCGTCTGCCACACAGCCTTTTTGATGTGGTCGTGAGGTTTAACAATCACATCCAATGTAGAGCGAATGAGAGAAACAGAAAGCAAAATAAGGATATTATAAAGAGATGTCTAGTTTTCTATGTGTCCTGCAGAACGGGACTAAAAAAAAATACACAAGAAACGGTGGTATTTACGAATACAACAAACGAGAATGTTTTAACTCGAAGCTTAAGAAAACACTGCATGCCCGCGCTTCTCTTTTCACACAGCTCGACTCCGTGATGGATCAGTGTTGGTCGCGACAATTTATTGTTATCGCTGCTTGTTTTATGAGCCGCGCCCGTTTTCTTCTTGTTCGTGCTATGCTGGGCGCCGTTCATCATAAAGTTTCAAATTCTGGTAGCGCGCTCCCTTTTTGTCTCACCGGTCGCCGGATCTATAATCTCTGTCATAAAGCAAACTTCTCTCCATTTATCTAAGTAGCGCCCTTCGGCGGCCTTTTATTTTATAGGGAGCTCGCTCTAAAAATAAAGAGAACGACTGCCATATATCTGTGGAGGGCTGATAAATCCCCACTTTTAAATTATTTTTCTTTCTTGTTGTTATCCGTGTTTTCGCTCATCCAGCGCAAATTCATTTGTGTGTCTTCCGTTTCCATCAACACTCATTTCGCGTATAAAAAGGTAAATAGTGCGCGGCGCCATTCGGCAGAGCATAAATATCGGCCGTAAAATCAGAAAGGAGCCTGTTTGCCGCCTCTAACGGCCTGATGCTTTACATTAACGCCGTCCGACGGGAAAATAAGAGAAACAATAATCATAAAAGACGCGCGGCGCTTTCGAGTGGCGGATATCTTTAGTTAGGCGCTTGTCGTCGTCTGCTCGAGCTGAGATAGCGCTTCGGCGTTCCAAGATGGCGGCGGCTCTGTTTACGTGCGCGTTCCGTACTGAAAGCAACACCGGCAGCGACGACTGCGGAGACTCTGTGTGTGTGTGTGTGTGTGTGTGTGTGTGTGTGTGTGTGTGTGTGTGTGTGTGTGTGTGTGTGTGTGTGTGTGTGCGCGCGTGCGCGTGCGTGCGTGCGTGCGTGCGTGCGTGCGTTGTACACACTCTTGCAAGTTCGTTTTCGATCGCGCGTTGGTGTCTTTCTTTTCCGTCCGGCATTTTATTTTTTTCTTAAGCTTCCGTCCGGTTTTCCTGACCCGAACGCGACTGCCGGAAAGCGGCGCGTACCACGTAGGGTGCGGAAGTGAGCCGATAACGCGGACATTAAATAGCGCAACCGTCCGGCGTTTGAGCGATAATGGCGTATATTTTGGTTGCGTTCTCGTGCAGCGCACCCCCCCCCCCCCCATCCCCTTTAACACACACACACCGAACCGACGCACTGCCGCGCTAATTCCATTCAGTGCAGTGGTATCCCCTTCGTCCCTCCCTTTGCTTTAAACGAGAGCGTAGTGGTGAAGGTTATAGTATAGAGAGTATACTGGTGAAGGTTACAGGAGTTAGCGCCTTCTCGCAGATGCTGCATTGCGCGTGCGCGGAGGATCACGGCGTGCATGCGTTGACGTGAGTGTATAATAGCAAGGTCATATACCGTATAGATTGTGCCGGTTATACCCGTGTGCCGGCTATATCCCTACACTGGGTTCATGTCAAACCCGAAGCTTTATATACAAGCTACACATTTTGTTTTCGAAATTAGTGTTATACTACACACTGTGCTCATGTGTTAACTGTAGTTTTATCACCATAATCGTCGTCGTTATCATTATTTATTGATCCTTAAAGGCCCGTATTGGGGTATTACATAAGGGGTGTCCATACACAAGAAAAACGAACGTTGAAACAGTCATGAATGTAGTAAAAAAAAGTATTTAGAAGGGTACAAAAGGACCTACTTTACTGCACCAGAGCCTTCTTTCCCTAAGTTATAGCTAAAAAAGTGTTTTTTTTTTTTTAATGCTGGCTCAAAAAAATGCTTCTCGAGCTCTAAACTTACTTTCCAAAGAGTGCTTTTCGGTAAAAACGGCAACTGAAATGCCGTGGACCTCACTGCGAGGCTGTACCGGGCGCACGATAGTTAGGCCGTGCGGTCGCTCGCGCTGCACGCAATTAACGACGAGACCCGGAGTCACAAACACTATAACATTGCTTCACGCATCATCGGCGCCGGAGAGAAGCGTCGGTGCGACTGCGGCTGCCAGGGGATTCTGCAGAGCCATCGTGAACAACGTACAGAGGCGATAAACAGGTTCCCCCCAGCGATCGCGTGCTCTCGCGATCGTTCGTTGCTGCGAAAAGACACGACGCGATATGAAGCGAAGCCACGATTGGCGTGCGATGCTGGGCAGCAAAGTCGTGGGGGTCAGTGCACAGCACCGGAAATCCACGATAAGGCCGTGCACGTATACGACATGCATGCAATACCGTGTATAGGTGTGCCGTGTGGAGATTACACAGGCACCTTACATGTATTGCGAGTCAGTCTCGTTAAGTCAGTGTCTAACCTTATGGCTATAAGGTTAGTTTCCTTCGCGGCAGTTTGTCGCATGCATTTTACATATCTATGTGACCAATTTGTCCGCCTGGGTGGAACAGTGGTTACGGCGCCCGGCTGTTTGACCCGAAGGTCGCGGGTACGATCCCCGCCGCGGCGGTCGCACTTCGGTGGAGGCGAAATCAGGCCCGTGTACTGTGCGATGTGAGTGCACGTTCAAGGACACCACGTGGTCGAAGTTTCCGGAGCCCTGCACTACACAGCGTGCCTCATAGTCATATCGTGATTTCGGCACGTAAAACCCTAGATATTATTATGTAAGCAGTTTGTGCGCAATTGTTTTCTAGGTGTGAGTAGCTGTCTTGAAACGATGGCGCTGGATGTGTCTGTGCGTGTGTGTTCATTAATCGATTAATTCATATATTTATATAGTCATTAATCTCCCTAACCAACGCTGCTGCTCTAAGAGTGACGCCGCGGTTCTGGGCTACGCGGAATTATTAATTTGATTGTGTACACATGTTAAGAGAGCGCAGATAAATGCGGAAGACCTGTCTGCTTTGTTATTGTAACGAAATGATCGCAAGAATGTAAGTACAGCTCTCTTCATTCGAGTACTGGCGACTAAACGCAATCATCTCGCTGTATATGCATAGCGGGGGATGCGCCAGTTCCCACCCCTCCTCCAGAAGAGGCGTACACACGGAAGCGTATTGGAGCCCTACCGTGCGTAGTCGGTGACCGTGCTCAAACCTATACAGTACAAGTCGGCGCCTTTGTTTCCTACAGAGAAAATCCCTCCTCTACAACCCTTGATCCTGTCGGGGGTTCAAAATCTCCCGCGCAAAATTAAACGGTAATCCAGCGTTAATAAAGAGGCACGGTCCTCTTCAGTGCACCGAGTGCCAGGATTATTACGCGTTACACATATAAACCAAAAGAACGCTCTTATAAAGGAAGACCTCGTATCCCAGACGAGTTTCGCTCCTCGTATAGTTTTCTTAAATTTTATGTTATTTTCTTGCGTTTACCTTGTTTCCTTTTCTTCGACCTCACTTTCACATGTTTCAGTTTTTCCGATACTTCCGGCGAAGTATAATCACAGGGGAAAAAGAAAAAAACGAAGGCTAAGAAAAAAGAATTTGCAAACGAATGACGTAAAAGAACTCTCCGCTCAGCGGAACTTGTATCGACAAGTCGCGCGCACTGTACGGCTGAATTGCGCGCGCGTTTTGACGAATCGATAGAAATTTTCAAATAGGAAAGTCGAAAGCAACAGCCTTGACGGGAGGGGGGGTTGAGAGCACGAGAGGCTACCGAGCGTTATTCCTAGTCTTTGCCTCTGCCGCCTGAATAAGTAATCCAGCTGCTGTCGCGTCTTTATATATGCGGGCTCGGTCTTGTTTTCGATAATTTCTTTCTTCCCTTCCTTCCTTCTTTCCTTCTTTCTTTTCTTTTATTTGCTGCGCTCTTTTTAAGCGTAAAAACAGTTCCACATCTGCTGCGGAAAGCGTTGGGGAGGTTTGAAGGAGAGAGATAGAAAGAAAGGGAGGGGGGGGGGGAGGCGGCGTAACGAAGGCTGCAAGATCAAAGTGAACTCGAAGAGGGAGGATTAAGCGGCGCATGAAAGAAACGGATGTTGTTTTCTTTTTCTTTTTTTCTAAATCGTTTCCGGCGCTTTGCCTGTGCTATATAATGCCGAATGCCATTGAAAAGACATGGTTTCCCGCGAAAACATTGGGCGCGCCTGTGGCTTTTATATATGTATGCGCGTATATGTATAATCGTGCGTTAGCAAGAAAATTTGAACCTCGTTGCATCGAAGAAGTATATAGGTGAAATTCGTGTACTCATGCCTCATGGTAATTGAAGTGAACTAAAGAAAATCCCCGGTTGGCTACCCTGTGCTCGGGAAGAGGAAAGGTGGTGTAAAAGAATCAGAGCTCAAGAGTCCGTGACGACCCTACAGTGTCAGCACACTAGCACCGTCCCAGGTACGACACAGGGCACGGGCTTTGAGAGATGTCATAGCCTTTCTCAGATAGACCTCATTATGTATGCTGTACGTGTTCACAAGCAAGTCGATCTTTTTTGCTGTTTGTATTCATTTACCATTGCTAAAATCATGTGAAATCCAACGCCTGCCTCCTTCTGTGGGCCCCCAGGTCCCGTCAAGCTGTCTGCAGTGCGGCAGCTTTTTGCCTGGGGGACCCTCAACTTGTGTATTGGAAATAAAGTGGATTCTGATTATGGGTGTGGGGAACGGGCATAAATTTCGAGCGCCTGCCTAAATTTTAAACGAACGAGCAGTGTTTCTTTTTGTTTTCAATTTCTACTCCACTGAAACATTGCTGCAGCATCGGGGAGTCGAACGCGCGACCTTGTACTCGGACATCAGGAACACCACATGTGTCACTGACCTCGCCACTGAGGTGTCTAACGTGCTGGACTAATGCTGTCTGTATTTCTTTTTCTTGCTCAAATCCGTAAAAGCCTCAAGACTGTTCGTGCATAATATGGAGCTTCCGTTGTTACATAATAGACGAGCTAAATAAAATCGTAATATTTACGCAAGAAAGTGTCGTGCACTAGAAGGTTATAGTACCCGTTTCTTCGCCGAGAAGTCGGCGATTGCAAACCGTCGCGCTTGGCCTTCCGGCATGCGCGCGTGTACGGTTTCTGAAGCTAAACGTTCCTGACAAAGCCCATTTCTTTACCGAGAGCTCATTCGGACTCCTGCGCCTTGATTCTGTTACGCGCAAAAGATTGTCCGCATTTATTTGGCCGGAGAACAACACATTACAGATAAGAGGCGTGCGCGAGCGCAAAATTCCTGACTTATCTATTTTGTTTAAAATAATTTGCCCAGCTTGCGCGGCCTCTTTTTTTTTTTTTTTTTCGAGGCGTGAATAAGTAATTCGCTCTTTCCCCTCTTTAATTCTCCCTCCATTTCATATCGAGGTTTTCTTCCTTTTTTTTTATGTGCGAGGCGAACCGGCAGCTTTTCGTTTTTCGTTTCTCTGACAAACGAATGAGAGATGGCCTGAGCTTATTAATTGAAAGAATGGAAAAATAAAACGACAGAGACAATACCAAGGAATATTACAAGACGGGCTCCGCTTATCTACAAATGGGGCGTTATCGTAATCCAGGACGGCGCGCGTACGGAGAGAGGCTATAAAAATATTTCGCGATTCAAATGCGAGGCACGAAAATAATTTATAAACGCAAATAGTAAAACACAAAACGCGAATTAATTATTCCTTTTTTATCTTACGAAAAAAAAAACAAACAAGAAGGAATAACTGACAATATATAGAACCACAATTTCGCAGCGGATCTTCCTCTATCTCCGACGCTCAGACAGTGACGGAGTTTTGTTTTTGAGAGAGAGTTATTGTAACGCCATGTCTGATGCTGCTTTCTTTTGTTCATTTTCTCGGAGAGCGGAATTGCGAGGCAGACGCGCAAGTGGCGCGAATTTAGCTTTAATCCGCGCTTCGTATTGTGCTCTGCGCGTATACGTAAGGCAGCAGTCGCAGGAGGAGAAAAAGAAGATAGGGAGAATGAGGGAGACGGTTCAACTTCGAAATAAAGGTGCACGTGCGAAAAAAAAAGAAGAAAAAAAAAGACATTACGGCAGTATAAAAGCGCACCACAGCTATATATAAGCAGTCTTAAAACATTCACGGCATGTTGAACTTGTGAATCTTTTATTGAGGCGTCAGTGTAGTTATTCGTTTTGTTTCTTTTAGCCGGTAATCCCGTCAGGCCGAATGAGAAAACGCAGCATTAGGATTCTTTTTTTTTTTTCTTTTTTTTTGCGCAATTGTGAACGAGGAATAAAAACGAAAGAAGCGCTGCTTGCAAATGAGAGAGAGAGAGAGAAAAGCAGAGAAGAGCAGGGGAGAGGAGGAAGAGAGATGTAAGAACAAAATAAGTTGGAAGGAAAGTTTCACGACTGGGTATACAATGACCTTGTTCTACATGTAGAACATAGTTATGGTATAGACTGTTATAAAGACTTCCTGTTGTATAGGTTTGTATCTCGGCGCGGGAGCCGGGCGTCTTTCAGTTGCCCTAATATCTGGGAGAGAACAAAAACGGTCCGAGCTTCCTTTGTCTGCGCTTAATGAATTTCGTTTCAGATCGCGAAGGTGGCGTGGTTCGTTCGGCCCGCGCGTCGATATAATGAAAGCGAGTGCCCCGTTATACCGCGGCCTCGCTATTACACAGGGTTGGCTGGCTGGCTGTTGGTTTCGACGATGGTTTCGTAGATTAATGCGCTTTAGAGTAGGCGGGAGTCTATAGCTGTAACGCTGCTCTTCGATGCTTCTATGGCCGGATGAATATTACCGTACATCGGCAGTTACTTCGCGGAACTTTTTCTTTTGGCGTGGTCCTATTCTTCTGCGCGCTCCCCATTCGACCGTGCATATGCACGGTCAAATGCATATGCAAATCAGCCGGCACGTGTAATAGGGTATACTTTTTATATTTTCTCCCTGGCCATGGTTTTTTAAAGGAGTAATATATATGCTCTATCAGTGTAGGCAAGGTGAGCAAAAGAGTCAGGCGCGCGCGTTTGTGTGTGCGTGTGTGTGTGTGTGTGTGTGTGTGTGTGTGTGTGTGTGTGTGTGTGTGTGTGTGTGTGTGTGTGTGTCAGAAAGAAAGAAAAAGAAAATCCAAGGAAAATAACGTGACATATACCGCACCACCGCGAGGTACAACGTCTTTAAGGCAATCGAGAAAAATCAATTAGCTGAGGAAATTTCCCAAAGTAGATTTTAGAAAGAGCCAATTGAAAAATATATTGATGGGCGAGGCCATTAGAGCGCTGTCGGGTGTATACGTGCGCGTGTTTGTTTGTGCGTCACCTAACTCCTATGGCCGAGAGTTGTTGCCGCGTATATTGCCTCGCTTAAAACAATGCGATAACTCTCTTAAGAGCAACGCGTGACACCCATACGGAGTATTGCCAAGGCCCGCTGAACATATGGCGTTAAGGAAAAAAATCTCACCATGACTACCCCCCCCTCCCCCACACACTTATACGGACAAAGATGGAAGTGTGAAAGCCTGCATGCCAATAAGCTGCACCAATGTTATCTCCCGTCCAACGTTTCCTAAAGAACGATAGTTGCAATTACGTGGTTGCCTTTTCTCTCGCTTCCTTGTTTACCTCTAGGTTTCTACGGCATCACACTAGGAACAGTTTCAATAATCCTGGCCTCGTCTCGGGCTCGGCCTCTTTTCGTACAATTGCATTTGGCCGGCGTTACATAATTGACTTTGGCGAGCATCGCGAAATAAGATGTCAGTGGGCTTATATAGTCGCGAGAAAAACAAAAAAAGCCGACGACAGCTGGCGAAGCGTCGCGGTATTTGCCAAAAGAGCGAGCGCGGCGGCGCGTTTTCCGAAACGTGCAGTCCCACATCTTGGCACGCCGAATATGGCGGCGACGCCGCTGGCAGCGGCGAGTGCTCAGAGGAGCAACAGGTGTTTCTCCACACGCAGAGGCGCGGCGGCGGCTTCAAATTAGCCTCGGGGCCTCTCTCGGTCGTGTTGGTTCTGTACATGGGCCCGCTTTATATTTCTTTAAGTTCCGTATCATTCTTTGAGTTCGCCGCCTTCCGTATGGCTGCTCTCTTTGTTTCCCGCCAGCGCGGCGATCGCAAAAGAAAAACTCCCAGGGTCCGTCCAAGACGACTCGACGGCGAAAACCATCTTCTTTTCCTTCTCAGTCACTGTATCGAGCCTCCCGCCGAAAGCTTTCTGCACCTACGTTGCTTTGCACTGCCTCGAGGATCGGAGGCATTGCAAGCTTTCTGTACTTCACCTGTTTTTGCACTGCCTCCGTGATCGGCACATCTTTGACCAAGCGACAATGTCATGTGATGACGTCATGATGGCGTCACAAATTTTGGCGATTTATGACGTCACGATGACGTCATCACGTGATTATTTTATGCATCACTCGGGCTGACGCCACCGACGGTCAATTCTCGTGTTTTATGAGGCATATATGGTTTTCTCCTTGATAAAAAATCGTAGTAAATGCTCTACCAGCGAAGCCGGAAACGCTGGACGCAGAGACACGTTCCGTCCGACGAAGGCGTCCAAGGAGTTCACGCTCACTTTGACGCTTGGACGGCCGGCTATTGTTCTTCCGTTGCGCCTGCCGCCCACGCTACGTGCCTTATTAGAGAGAGCCGTATAAGTAACAGAGCCGCCGCCGCTCAATCCAGTACCGGTATAGCCCGCCGTGCAAGCAAGCACAAAGCCACCGCAGTGTTGGGGGCAGAGGCCCCGGCAAGGCGTCAACGTCTGAGTATATTCATACACCTGTATAGTTTAAATACGGGCGCGCCTTTGGCGCCGCAGTCTGCCTGAGCATGACCCCCGTTATTCACAAAAGGTGCGCGGTGTAACCTCGGAGGCCACGATCTGCATATCCGCATCGCACTCCGGATGGTACCCAACCAAGGGTCCATTAAACTATAACCAAAGCTGTACTAACCTAACCAGAGGTGCACAAACCAAACTAAAGACGCGCTCCATAGGCCACTGCCTCCGACTTTCCTTTTTTATTGATTTGAGCAGGACGCTTGCAAAACCGCTTAGCTATTCCCACCACTCGGCAACTGCTGCCTAACGGTCTTTGTGTAACTGTGCGGTGTACATCGATAATATGCAGCCCGACGCTTATCTAATCAGCTTATCTTAGGAGAAGAAGCGAGTTCGCCGGTAATAAAGGTCATCGCGTGCACATACGCGATATATGTTCTCACGCAGCTGTATAAGTGCTCGTTGTCAATTGGATTGGCGAAAGCGTACGTAATATTAACGAGCGTCGTTATGGGGTTGACGTGTCTGCGGCGATTAATGCGTATACGGGCAATACCAGGAAGCGCTGTCAGTGCACTTTCTGTCGCTGTCTCCAATAAAGAATCGCTTCATCATCCATCTGTGCCGCGACATCCCTTCTGTGCTTGAAAAAAAAACATTTGTTCTCATCTTCGCTGCCATTTCGGGCCTATATGACCCGAAATAAAGGAAACCTTGCGATGTCCCGCATTGTCAACAGTGGTAGCAGCGTGCGCTGTCATTATTTGCCGGAGGGGAACACTATGTTAATCACCTCTCCTCGTCACCGTGTAACCCGGCCGCTCCCTAAATACCCAAGTCTCGACACTCTTTCGTCTGATTCATTCTGCAGAGACGGAAACAATGCAGTGCTACACTGCTAGGATAAAAGGTGTGCTCTAGTCGCGGCTGACGCTACGTAATGAAGTTGTAAGCAGCACTGAGTAGTACGTTGTCATGGCATCATCATGCCGTGTGACGCTTTGCTTATGCTGCTTAACTGTTCCCTTAAAAGCAGCGTTCTGTCGGTAACTAGTTCGCAGCTAACCACTCGTTTTGTCGATGTATGTGCTTCCTAACTTCGTTACAGATAAAATGCGGCAAAGCAAGTTATATATATATATATATATATATATATATATATATATATATATATATATATATATATATATATATATATATATATATATATTTATTTATTTATTTATTTATTTATTTATTTATTTATTTATTTTGGTGAAGGAAAAACATGGCAACTCCTTAAAGTTGCAGAGGCGAGTATACATTCACTATCGTAAAACACGGACTTGAAGGAGAATGTATTCACTGCGCGCGAGAGAATGATAACTGATTATTTCGTAACTGTGAACGTCGAGACAAAGACCGATCTTTCCTACATCAAATGCGCTTGCTTTGCTTGGACTAGCATTGTCATTGTGTTGGTTCGCGATGAACATGATATGCGCTACGAAAGTCGAATTAAGAAGAATACTTCGAGACC
Source organism: Rhipicephalus sanguineus (assembly GCF_013339695.2). NCBI lineage: Eukaryota > Metazoa > Arthropoda > Arachnida > Ixodida > Ixodidae > Rhipicephalus > Rhipicephalus sanguineus. The sequence continues at coordinate 142,483,373 of NC_051181.1, read as the reverse complement.
GCGACAAGCCTCTGCCTCCTCATATAAACCAGGAGGCGATGGGCTATACACCAGTCGTATCTTATTCGGGGCTGTGGTGCTAGCGTTATCCACTCCGAACATGTCTGCGCAGAGGAGTCAAAGGAAAAGATACACTCGTAGGATCACAGAGGGTCTAGCCATGCCGCTGCTGCTATGGATGGCAGAACCCGAGACATATGGGCGCTTCCCCGAACTGACAACCGGGGCCCCGCCGCCGCAGAAGTCGGAAGCGCTGCTGCAGGCCATCGGAGTCTCTCGAAGCTGACACTGCTCTAGGAAACTGCACATCTCGCCAACGTAATTAAAGCGTAATTCGACACATTCGGGCGCACTCATACTTGTGATCATTCAAAGCACTTTCATCGAAGTGACTGCTTTCAATGTACATGTGGGCGTATGCGTGTATGCCAAATCGCGCTGCAATTACTTTAACCGAGGCGCCAGGAATGGGACTAGCGGCGTCATGGTTCTAGCACATATACGTTACGATTGCTTCACAAGGTCAGCCTATTTCTATTCCAAATCGCAGCTCTGCGTCACCAAATGAGCAAAACATTCCGTGATGCGCCTCCCTGTTGTCACGTTCTTCAAGAACGCCTCAACAGGAGGAAATAACCCCTTGCCTTTAAATCAACGTTAAATGTGCTGTATGCATGGCTGGATTTAGACGAGTGTCCGATGTGACACGAGATAACTAAAGGTTACGCCTGAAGCCGGTGATTTCATTTCAAACTGAGCCAAGCTCTCAAGCACCAGTAAAAAAAATTTCTGCCACGGGAAGGGAGCATGAAATCCTGTGCGATGCGTAGAAAGACCAACCACGGTCGTCGCCTTCGCGCTGTAGCGCCAACCCGTGAAACGGTTGTATAAACGTTAACGTCGGTGTCGGCGCGGCTCCATGCAATGAATCACGGCAGCGCGCCGCTGTGCCCGACCGCGAGCGAACGACGCGCTGTCTGTCTTCTACCCTTTCTCTCTTTCCCTCTCACTCGATCCGACGCGGGACTCGGGTGTTCAGGGATGGCGGAGAGCGGCGTAATCACGGCGTGACTAATTGCCGGCCCGGAATTAAACGCCCGCGCGAGCGCGCTTGCCCTTTCGGTCGGTTCGGCCGCGGCTGGCGTCGCGACAGTCCCTCCACCCCGGACGTCCGTGCCGTTCTTTTCCCGGCGGCGAGTGTGCGCGATGACCCGACGGCCATGCGGCCGCGTTCGCGCTCTTCACTCGGCGTGTAATTGAAATCGACTGTGCGGACGCTATGGCGGGGCGAGAGAAGCCGGACACATGCACACACACATACACGCTCGGTGTGCTGCACTGCAGGATAGCGTGGGAGGAATGCCACCCGCTTCGCCAGGCGACCCGACGCGGCGATGTCTCCTCGCTTGCCTGCTTCGCGCGTGTCTGAACGGCGTCGCTAGGCAAGTTCCGGAACGCTCCGGCGTGTTCATGAACTCACCTCGGTCATTTGATGACGCCTTGAAGTCTTCATGAGTAGTGTAATCTATCTATCTATCTATCTATCTATCTATCTATCTATCTATCTATCTATCTATCTATCTATCTATCTATCTATCTATCTATCTATCTATCTATCTATCTATCTATCTATCTATCTATCTATCTATCTATCTATCTATCTATCTATCTATCTATCTATCTGTCTGTCTGTCTGTCTGTCTGTCTGTCTGTCTGTCTGTCTGTCTGTCTGTCTGTCTGTCTGTCTGTCTGTCTGTCTGTCTGTCTGTCTGTCTGTCTGTCTGTCTGTCTGTCTGTCTGTCTGTCTGTCTGTCTGTCTGTCTGTCTGTCTGTCTGTCATCACTTCGCAATTGTGTTACGATAGACATTGACAAGCTGGCGCGACGTTAGTACACGCGTTGTCACTTCTCTATAATATACTCGAAAGCTGTGCTGTGTGCATAAAATGAACATCTCCCTGCCTTTCCTATCGCATTTCAGTGTCTGTCTGCACGCACACACACACACACACACACACACACACACACACACACACACACACACACACACACACACACACACACACACACACACACACACACACACACACACACACACACACACACACACACACAACACACACCAGTTCGCCAGTTTTTCGCGTATAGTGTATAGGCGAATTGCAATACTACTACTACTATTCCCGGCAGCCTACGGTATTATTGCTCTCTCAAGGGCATTTACACTTGAGAAGCGAAAACGCCAGAGTGGACGGAAAACCGTGTTCGCGCGCGTCGAACACGTTCACATTTATTCTGCCGCTGCTGCATGCCGCCGTGCCGCTCCACCACTTCTACGTGCTAGTTGTTTACTGTATAAGAGAACACATGCCTCTTTGTCCGTCTCATGACTTTTATGTCGCACCGAATTCACGTTATGCATGCAGAATACGGAAAAGAAATAGTCTTCACCTTTTCAAGCTGTTGTTTCGGGAGATACACCAGGTGAAGCTTCGTAAAAACCGCTAATGGCGGTTTCGTCAGTTTCGTTTCACATGGGCTGGGAATGCATATGGGAATGGGCTGCGATGTTTGCTTCGCAACTCGCATAGAATTTCTCACGATGACTCCGCCACTCGGCGCGCAAGGTTGCTTGCTGCTGTTCTTTGTGGCAGACGGCTTAACTTTTCAAATGTAATGTGGAAATGTGCGCGTTATGATATTAAGTTTTCATCAATGGTAGCGATGAGTACGCGTGTTTTGTCATTTAATAACAATCAAAATTCATTTCCAAGTGCGAAACAGCGGCTCTATACAAAAACACACCCCGGCGCAATTTTGACGGCTCAGCCAACTCGGCGCAATTTCGACGGGTCCCGACCAGAAATTGTTCCGCTGTGAACAAAGCGAGAGAGAGAGAGAGAGAGAGAGAGAGAGAGAGAGAGAGAGAGAGAGAGAGAGAGAAATAGATGAAAAGGAAAAAGCAAGGAGGTTAACCTGGTAATAATAAAGGCTTTGGTACCCTGCACAGAGCGAGCGATAATTTTCCCAACATTGTGGGCGCTCGCCGCTGACCGTTGCGGCGAGAGCGATTGGCAATTGCCTCAAAATCGCTGTTTGTGTCATGTGAAACGTCAGCGAGCGAACTTCCGGCGAGTTTTGCCGCTTTCGTGTCTGTTGAAGTCAAGCGTGAATGCGCCTTCAGATCGTCTTTTCTCTTGCTCATCGACGTTACAATCTTCCAGGTCTACATTTTGATAATGAGCAGCACCCCCAACCATTTCGTTTCGTCCGCAACAACCATAGTAAATGAGTTTCCGAACTGCCTGCTGCCGCGGAGCGACGCAAATGTGATTTAGAAACACGGTTCATTCCTGGCATCTAGATTAGGCACTTGTTACGCGGATGGCGTGTATATGCGTAAGATGGAACACTGGGCTAACTTCACTATGTATACTAATGCGTATACTGATCATTTGTGACGGGAGTGCCTTACTACACGAAGCCTACTTGCATCTTTACGGTCATTAGCTCCGGCTTTATCGACCACGTGTATCCCGACCGACCGGCTTACAACAGAAACCCCAGTTTGTACCGCAATCACCGTTCCTCGTTTCGCTTCCTCGTCGACATAAACAGGCATAGCGCGTGAGCATCCTCGGCCCTTGACCGCATTTCGGGGCCCGTTTCTTTCTTTATCGATCGACGCCGCGCGCTGACCGCTCTACATAGTTGGGGCGTCGTGCGCGCGCTCTTACGCAACACGTGTCGCCGGGTGCGCATTTTATGAGCGAACGATGATTTAGGAGCGGTGGTCACGCGCAGTGCCGTTTTACTCATAGGCGTGCGCAGAGTTCTCCATTAGGTGGTGCGGGATAGGGTGGGTTCAAGGTTTCATCACAACCCCCCGCCCGCGCCTTTGGTCGAGTCTAAACGATGTGCTTCACAAGGGATGAAAAAATGAAAATGAAGCGATGACCTGCTTCAGGTCCTTAGCGATGTCCTGCTTCAGGTCTTTCGTTCTTAGCCATCCGGGAGTAAAGATGGGAAGTAAATAAACAGTTCTTGGAATGCAACATCAGATGCATTCGGCCTCCAGTATCGTCAAGGTTCTGTGTCGCCGTAACCCTGCTCTTTAAACAATGACGGCACAGGTCCGACTGAGTAGAACTGTAGGGTAGACTTCATGCCCCCCTTTAGGCGACTAGCCCTCCCCCCCCCCCCCCCCCTCACTGCCCCGTGCGCGCGCCTGTGATGTTACTGTATGCGTGTACCACTCTCGGTTCACTCCACTCCGTTGTCCCAGCAGCTGCAGCCTTCGAAGACTCCGGGCCTGGCTGCGTACCGCGGCGCAGGCAACACGAACCCGCGCACGTATTCGTAAACGGGCTGCTGCTGCTGCTGCTGGTGCCGCAGCAGCAGCATCAGCGCAGTCGTGAGCGTATCGGTATGCGCCGGCGTGACTGCTCGTTACAGGAAACCGGCTGTGCGTGTCCGGCTTCGCCGGCTGATCGACGCGGCTTCGGTTGGCTCGCGTTCGTGCTCTGCAGTCGATGCGCACTCGCAGCCGCCGCAGCGTGAGGCTTCTTCCCATCCCGGCCGCAGCACTGCGTCCGACCACCGCCTTCTTCCCACGAACGAGCGTTGTGCGGTGTTGGGGCGTCCGTATTCGGGTCAAGCGGAACCGATGGCTAGCCGCCATTAGGCGACGAATGCCTGCGCGCTGCGGCTGCTGCCCCGTTCGACAGAGAAGAGGAGGCTGGCGTTGTTATAGTCCCTGCTGAAGGAAGGAAGGGAGGTAGAGATGCATGGCTGTTCTTCTTGTTCGGCCCGTCATACTTTACGCGATTGCACGCGTCCGCCCTCGGCCCGCGCGTGGGTGTCACAACGCGCGAAATTATGGGATTATGCGGGGTAGCAGGGGCGTTGCATAATGATATTGTACGGACTACTCGCGAAACCCACAGCGCGAAAGGCGACCGCGCGCTCTTGTGAGAGATGCGCACCGCAGCAGTCAATTGGGTCAGTCGTGTAGAATGAACCGAGCGATGCGCAGGGCATATAGTAATTGTGCGATGCTCCAGCGGAAGGAATAGGGGGGCAGGTGTAAGTTTACGACGAATGGTCTCTACCCACCATTACGCTTGCGTTACAACCATGCGTAAAGACGAGGGAGTTATTCATAAGCCGACAGTGTCTACGAAATGACGTCGAACGGTCGCTGCCTACTTGACTGATGCAAGCTCGCTTTTCTGAAAGGTTGGGTCTACCGTCAAAAGATAAGATAGATATTAAAGAAAGGAAAGGGGTAGGGAGGTTAACCAGAGCAATGTATCCGATTCAGTGGTGTGGCCAGAATTTTTTTCGGGTTGGGCTGCTTCAACCATACTTCAACCCTCCCCCCCCCCCCCCCCCAAGCCACGCCAGTGATCTGAGTTGCTACCCTGCATTCAGGATTGGGGAGGGAACTAGAAAGATAAGAAGAGGGAGCGAGAGGACGCGAAATGGTAGAGAAGGAGGAGCACCGTGTCGTTTCCTATAGGGATGCAGTAGCGTGATCTTGATGCGGTATCCCACGGACCAGCGAGAGGGACTCTTAAAAGATCGGTATTCGTTCCGAACCTCGGAGCTCTTCTCAAGTAAGGATCAATCTATACAGAAAAAAAAAGTCAGGCTGTAGAATGGCTAGCGGCCGATGCTTCTTCTCTGAATCGCCGACTACACCGTCCTTGCGTGGCCTTGTTTGCCGGTCTGCAGCCGCCGAAAGGAGGCACTGCGGTTGCTCGGCCCGTGGAATAGCCGGAGAAGAGCCGGCGTGGACGCGCCGGGGTTTGTCTCGGTCCAGCGAGCGCGCGCTCAACTGGAGAAGTTAGGCGGCCGGGGCCAACGAAGCCTTCTCGGTGCCGGCGCGAAATAAAAGACCTCGGCGGTGGTGATATGAAGCCGGCGCTTTGCTGCCGCCGCCCATATACTGTTGCTTCTGGCGCCGCGCCGGCCGCTGAGTTGCACAGCGCGTTGAATCGCTTCCGGGCCGCGGCAGGGGTCAGCCGTTTCTTTTCAGCGACCCTGAGGCTCTTCTTTTTTCGTTTCTTTCCGGTTCTATCCAATTTGATTTGTCGTCGCAACATTTCTTAGCGCTCTTTTCTCTCTTTGGGATCTTCTTCGTTCGGTCGAGAGAAAAGCCGCTTTGTGCCGGTGACGCTTACAACGCGGTAACTGCCGCGGAGCGTTACAGCGTGCGGTGATCTCGAAAGAACAGTCCCCGTCAAACTGCGACCTTTATATCCTCCTTTGTGAGCTGCGTTGTTTTTCTCAATTTCCGACTCGCTTTGTATTTTAATTTTCTGTTCCGGTGATCACCCCGACTGTTTTGTTTTGTCCTTGTGTAATTTTTTTCTCTTTCGCCCCTTCGAATGTCAGAAGCGTTTCGCACAGTAAAAACGCGTGGCGGCAATCGCGAATATCGCAGTTCAAAGACATGGATGCGAATCGTAACCAGTAAAAATCAAAGCGCGCAACACGTGGAAAATCGTGCACCAGAGGCGTACTATAACTTTTTGGGGGGATGGGAGGGGGGGTTAGCCATTCTTTATGTATGTTCGTGCGTGCGTTTATACGTGTGCATGTAATATATATACACCCCCAGCCCCCTCAACCTGGTGTTTCGTTGTGACTACTACAACGCCGACGCAGGCTATACCTGCCTCGCTTGAAAAAACTCGGTGCAATTTGACTGTGTGAAAGTGGGTGACCAGCGGAGATGACGGGCGCGAAATATCATATCGGGGCTGTCTAAGGGAAGCGTGAGAATGGCCTGATTGCAGGGTGCGGCCTTCACCAGAACGCTGTTTTCGGACGTTCTATTCACTGCCCTCCTCCTTTTCTTCGCATCACTCCTCACCCTCACTTCCATTTTCCACCCCCTTGCTCTACTGGCCTACACATGACTGCTATGCTTTACTCTCTACCTTCCTCCTCTCCCTCGCAGCACCCCCTCACCCTCACTTTCCACTCCCTTGCTATACTGGCCTACACATGGCTATGCTATGCTTTACTCTCTACCCTCCTCCTGTCCCTCACAAAACTCCACCTCACTTCCCTTTCCCATCCTTTCCTATACTGGCCTACACATGGCTATGCTATGCTTTACTCTCTACCCTCCTCCTGTCCCTCACAAAACTCCACCTCACTTCCCTTTCCCATCCTTTCCTATACTGGCCTACACATGGCTATGCTGCGCTTTACTCTCTACCCTAATCCTTTCCCTCGCACAGCTTCACCTCACTTCCCTTTCCCACCCTTTGCTATACTAGCCATAGGAGTACGAAGGGGTGAGGGGCGCAGGCGGGTCCCAGCACTTTCTCCCAATACCTCGTCTGATCGAAAGGGCTTCAGTGGGAGAGGGTCGGAAAGAGTGGGGGTGGGCGCTGCGGCGGAATTGCGCCCCCCCCCCCCAATGGCCTTAATTTGAATTGAATTATATTAATAATTTGATATTATCTTCACGATTATTTATCAACTTATTACTTACAATTATTTCGAAGGCTTAGCATAATACACAACAGTGAAAGTTCAAATGTTTGATACAAAACTGAAATAAATGCCTTACCTGTGCACGGTAAATGAGGCCAACACAGTGAATTGCGGGAAGAGCGCACGCAATTCTACTTATTTCTTCACCCGTGGTCAATATATTTTTCTGCCAGGTTGCCGGTATAGGTAGAGCAGACGTTAAATATGAGTTGTAGCTGAAAAAGAACCTTTTTTCCCCATGTCGTTACGTTGCCCACTGATCTACAAAACTTACGATTCCAGTTGGAATCCCTAGGCCTTAAAGCGTTAAGCATGACGACTTTATGTAATGTAATAGTGTATAATGTGGGCATTGCTTCTACTTGTCATAGTTATATTTAGGCATTGCACTATTGAAGCCTCTTTTTCCCTAATGATTGCGCGATTCACTGCTTCAATGAACACGGGCTCAAGCTGCATCATTGCAGCTTTTATCTTAGCCCAAGCCATTGTTCGAAAGATCGCAGTGAAAATAAAGACAGCAGGAACTTGCGATATCAGTAATGAACGTACTTTATTTCAAAACACTCTCGTGTCGTTCATTGTAAGCACGAATCTGTCAACAGCCTTTATTAGTTTGGTTCGTTTTTACCACTGCTTTTCATTATCGCCAAGCGCCTCTCTTCAACAGCACGACACGTCTCTCACGGAATGTCCTTTCGATTCGGCGTCCCGCCAGTTACTGGACGCCTGGCGGTTACAGGAGCCCCCGCAGACGGAGCAGCTGGATAATAGAAGGGCCACTGCAGCGTAGTTGTGCGCTGTTGAATGGGAAAGCGCTGTCTGTAAGAGCTGAGCACCCAGGGATGGCGGTAATGGTTGTTTTCGTGCCGCAAGGGATTTTGTTCATTTGTGACCACTTGCGAGCGATTTCCGATTGCGCGCCGGGAAGAAGCTGCTCCAATCTCCAATACTTGCCGGAAGCCATGGGTCGTTGCCTGTCGTCGCTCCTCTTGGTTGGTTATTCCAAATGCTGGCCGCCGTGAAGCACTGCACTACACACCCGCGAACACTCGCGCACTGCACTGACACCACACACACACACTGCTGCTTAACACAGCCACCACACACCACCGCGCACTGGTAGATGCCGTAGCTCTGGACGTCTTCATGATGTAATCCAACCCTGGAGGTGGAGGCCATGTTGGTTATTCCAAATGCTCGCCGCTGTGAAGCACCGCACCACACTCGCGCACTGCACTGGCACCACACACTGCTGCTTAACACAGCCACCACACACCACCGCGCACTGGTAGATGCCGTAGCTCTGGACGTCTTCATGATGTAATCCAACCCTGGAGGTGGAGGCCATGTTGGTTATTCCAAGTGCTCGCCGGTCGTCGCTGCTCCTCGATGGTTATTCCAAATGCTCGCCGCTGTGAAGCACCGCACCACACTCGCGCACTGCACTGACACCACACACACTGCTGCTTAACACAGCCACCACGCACCACCGCGCACTGGTAGATGCCGTAGCTCTGGACGTCTTCATGATGTAATCCAACCCTGGAGGTGGAGGCCATGTTGGTTATTCCAAATGCTCGCCGCTGTGAAGCACCGCACCACACTCGCGCACTGCACTGGCACCACACACACTGCTGCTTAACACAGCCACCACACACCACCGCGCACTGGTAGATGCAGTAGCTCTGGACGTCTTCATGATGTAATCCAACCCTGGAGGTGGAGGCCGTGTTGGTTATTCCAAGTGCTCGCCGGTCGTCGCTGCTCCTCGATGGTTATTCCAAATGCTCGCCGCTGTGAAGCACCGCACCACACTCGCGCACTGCACTGACACCACACACACTGCTGCTTAACACAGCCACCACACACCACCGCGCACTGGTAGATGCCGTAGCTCTGGACGTCTTCATGATGTAATCCAACCCTGGAGGTGGAGGCCATGTTGGTTATTCCAAATGCTCGCCGCTGTGAAGCACCGCACCACACTCGCGCACTGCACTGGCGCCACACACTGCTGCTTAACACAGCCACCACACACCACCGCGCACTGGTAGATGCCGTAGCTCTGGACGTCTTCATGATGTAATCCAACCCTGGAGGTGGAGGCCATGTTGGTTATTCCAAGTGCTCGCCGGTCGTCGCTGCTCCTCGATGGTTATTCCAAATGCTCGCCGCTGTGAAGCACCGCACCACACTGACACCACACACACTGCTGCTTAACACAGCCACCACACACCACCGCGCACTGGTAGATGCCGTAGCTCTGGACGTCTTCATGATGTAATCCAACCCTGGAGGTGGAGGCCATGTTGGTTATTCCAAATGCTCGCCGCTGTGAAGCACCGCACCACACTCGCGCACTGCACTGGCGCCACACACTGCTGCTTAACACAGCCACGACACACCACCGCGCACTGGTAGATGCCGTAGCTCTGGACGTCTTCATGATGTAATCCAACCCTGGAGGTGGAGGCCATGTTGGTTATTCCAAGTGCTCGCCGGTCGTCGCTGCTCCTCGATGGTTATTCCAAATGCTCGCCCCTGTGAAGCACCGCACCACACTCGCGCACTGCACTGACACCACACACACACTGCTGCTTAACACAGCCACCACACACCACCGCGCACTGGTAGATGCCGTAGCTCTGGACGTCTTTATGACGTAATCCAACCCTGGAGGTGGAGGCCTTGTTGGTTATTCCAAGTGCTCGCCGGTCGTCGCTGCTCCTCGTTGGTTATTCCAAATGCTCGCCGTCGTGAAGCACTGCACCACACTCGCGCACTGCACAGACACCACACACACACTGCTGCTTAACACAGCCACCACACACCACCGCGCACTGGTAGATGCCGTAGCTCTGGACGTCTTCATGATGTAATCCAACCCTGGAGGTGGAGGCCTTGTTGGTTATTCCAAGTGCTCGCCGGTCGTCGCTGCTCCTCGTTGGTTATTCCAAATGCTCGCCGTCGTGAAGCACTGCAACACACTCGCGCACTGCACAGACACCACACACACACTGCTGCTTAACACAGCCACCACACACCACCGCGCACTGGTAGATGCCGTTGCTCTGGACGTCTTCATGATGTAATCCAACCCTGGAGGTGGAGGCCATATTGGTTATTCCAAGTGCTCGCCGGTCGTCGCTGCTCCTCGATGGTTATTCCAAGTGCTCGCCGCCGTGAAGCCCCGCACCACACTCGCACACTGCACTGGCACCACACACAAACTGCTGCTTAACACAGCCGCCACACACCACCGCGCACTGGTAGATGCCGTAGCTCAGGACGTCTTCATGATGTAATCCAACCCTGGAGGTGGAGGCCTTGTTGGTTATTCTAAGTGCTCGCCGGTCGTCGCTGCTCCTCGATGGTTATTCCAAATGCTGGCGCACTGCACTGACACCACACACACACTGCTGCTTAACACAGCCACCACACACCACCGCGCACTGGTAGATGCCGTAGCTCTGGACGTCTTCATGATGTAATCCAACCCTGGAGGTGGAGGCCATGTTGGTTATTTCAAGTGCTCGCCGGTCGTCGCTGCTCCTCGATGGTTATTCCAAATGCTCGCCGCTGTGAAGCACCGCACCACACTCGCGCACTGCACTGACACCACACACACACTGCTGCTTAACACAGCCACTACACACCACCGCGCACTGGTAGATGCCGTAGCTCTGGACGTCTTCATGATGTAATCCAACCCTGGAGGTGGAGGCCATGTTGGTTATTCCAAATGCTCGCCGCTGTGAAGCACCGCACCACACTCGCGCACTGCTCTGGCACCACACACACTGCTGCTTAACACAGGCACCACACACCACCGCGCACTGGTAGATGCCGTAGCTCTGGACGTCTTCATGATGTAATCCAACCCTGGAGGTGGAGGCCATGTTGGTTATTCCAAATGCTCGCCGCTGTGAAGCACCGCACCACACTCGCGCACTGCACTGGCACCACACACTGCTGCTTAACACAGCCACCACACACCACCGCGCACTGGTAGATGCCGTAGCTCTGGACGTCTTCATGATGTAATCCAACCCTGGAGGTGGAGGCTATGTTGGTTATTCCAAGTGCTCGCCGGTCGTCGCTGCTCCTCGATGGTTATTCCAAATGCTCGCCGCTGTGAAGCACCGCACCACACTCGCGCACTGCACTGACACCACACACACTGCTGCTTAACACAGCCACCACACACCACCGCGCACTGGTAGATGCCGTAGCTCTGGACGTCTTCATGATGTAATCGAACCCTGGAGGTGGAGGCCATGTTGGTTATTCCAAATGCTCGCCGCTGTGAAGCACCGCACCACACTCGCGCACTGCACTGGCACCACACACACTGCTGCTTAACACAGCCACCACACACCACCGCGCACTGGTAGATGCCGTAGCTCTGGACGTCTTCATGATGTAATCCAACCCTGGAGGTGGAGGCCATGTTGGTTATTCCAAGTGCTCGCCGGTCGTCGCTGCTCCTCGATGGTTATTCCAAATGCTCGCCGCTGTGAAGCACCGCACCACACTGACACCACACACACTGCTGCTTAACACAGCCACCACACACCACCGCGCACTGGTAGATGCCGTAGCTCTGGACGTCTTCATGATGTAATCCAACCCTGGAGGTGGAGGCCATGTTGGTTATTCCAAATGCTCGCCGCTGTGAAGCACCGCACCACACTCGCGCACTGCACTGGCACCACACACACTGCTGCTTAACACAGCCACCACACACCACCGCGCACTGGTAGATGCCGTAGCTCTGGACGTCTTCATGATGTAATCCAACCCTGGAGGTGGAGGCCATGTTGGTTATTCCAAGTGCTCGCCGGTCGTCGCTGCTCCTCGATGGTTATTCCAAATGCTCGCCGCTGTGAAGCACCGCACCACACTGACACCACACACACTGCTGCTTAACACAGCCACCACACACCACCGCGCACTGGTAGATGCCGTAGCTCTGGACGTCTTCATGATGTAATCCAACCCTGGAGGTGGAGGCCATGTTGGTTATTCCAAATGCTCGCCGCTGTGAAGCACCGCACCACACTCGCGCACTGCACTGGCACCACACACACTGCTGCTTAACATAGCCACCACACACCACCGCGCACTGGTAGATGCCGTAGCTCTGGACGTCTTCATGATGTAATCCAGCCCTGGAGGTGGAAGCCATGTTGGTTATTCCAAGTGCTCGCCGGTCGTCGCTGCTCCTCGATGGTTATTCCAAATGCTCGCCGCTGTGAAGCACCGCACCACACTCGCGCACTGCACTGACACCACACACACACTGCTGCTTAACACAGCCACCACACACCACCGCGCACTGGTAGATGCCGTAGCTCTGGACGTCTTTATGACGTAATCCAACCCTGGAGGTGGAGGCCTTATTGGTTATTCCAAGTGCTCGCCGGTCGTCGCTGCTCCTCGTTGGTTATTCCAAATGCTCGCCGTCGTGAAGCACTGCACCACACTCGCGCACTGCACAGACACCACACACACACTGCTGCTTAACACAGCCACCACACACCATCGCGCACTGGTAGATGCCGTAGCTCTGGACGTCTTCATGATGTAATCCAACCCTGGAGGTGGAGGCCGTGTTGGTTATTCCAAATGCCCGCCGCCGTGAAGCACCGCACCTCACTCGCGCACTGCACTGGCACCACACACACACTGCTGCTTAACACAGCCACCACACACCACCGCGCACTGGTAGATGCCGTAGCTCTGGACGTCTTCATGATGTAATCCAACCCTGGAGGTGGAGGCCTTGTTGGTTATTCCAAATGCCCGCCGCCGTGAAGCACCGCACCACACTCGCGCCCTGCACTGACACCACACACACACTGCTGCTTAACACAGCCACCACACACCACCGTGCACTGGTAGTCGCCGTAGCTCGATGTCTTCATGACGTAATCCAACCCCAGAGGTGAAGATCTAGACGAACTCCTCGTTGGTCAGCATTGCAGTTGCGCGCCGGGACGAGGCTGGTCCTATTGAATGGTTGCTTGAAGCCAAGGGTGCTTGCTTGTCGTATTCGAATTGCGCGCCGCTGTACTTCAATCCCGAAAATTTATTTCCTCTGGATGTCGTGGCCAGGTTATAATATCACCTCGGGAGCGAGTTCGTGATCGATCAGATAGAGAAGAGGCTATCTGGTAGTCGACGAGACAGTGGTCGGAGGAAAATCGCGGGCACATCCAAATATTCCTTGGACCCCGGTTCTTGTCGCCATTGTCAAATAATGTCTCTTGTATAACCTTCACCGAGCCGGCAGCCCCATACCTCCCGAACTGCACATTGCAGCCCTGTAAATGGAACAATCCGAGCCATCAGGATTGATTGTGCATGGAGAGCTCACCACCCCTCTTTCCCCCCGTATATATATATATGCAATCTGAAGGCGCCAATTGGCTTGAATCGACCTCCTGTGTCCACTAATTAAAAAGTTAATATAATTTCTTTAATTACAGCGCTTATCGATGTCTCTAGTCGGATGCGTGGCGCTCCAAAAAAGCTTTTTTATGGAGGCAGCGAAGATATTAGTTTTCGCTTATTCTTGAGGATTTTCGGACACGTTTCTTGAAAAGCCCTGTATGGGGGCCCGTGGAAGCGTCGCAAAGATGGCGCCCGCGATTCGGCGCGTCTCGCATTTCTTGTCGAAACCGCCCCGCTTCCAGTCAACTTCGTTTATGGTATTTGACTGCACATCGTCAGGGGCGTCGAGTGTGCGTCGCTCGGCGCGGGGCGTGTTTCATCTATTTATTTTATTTCAATAGCTGAGCTGTTTAAGCTCGGAGTAAGGCCGGCGTTGCAGAAAACTCGGCGGGTACGCGTCACAGAAAGCGGGTATGTACCAAGCAGCTCCTAGCATAGCATAAAATAGTATATAAGGGGGAAGGAAAGAGAATTGGAGTGAGGACACTGAGGAGTGGTGTGAGGAGGAGGGAAAAGAGAAGGGGAGTGGGTAAAACATAGCATAGCCTTGTATAGTATAGTATATGAATGGATGGAAAAGGAAGTGAAAGTGAGTTGGACCAACATTCTCTAGACTAGAGGGTGTTGGGTGGACTGATAATAAGTTCAGGAGGAGGTAAAGGAGAAGGTGAGAGGGTAAACAGTAGCATAACCATGTACGCAGTATAGCATAGCAAGGGGGTGGGATAGGAAAGGGGGGAGTGAGGAGCGATGTGAGGGTCAGGAGGAGGGAAGGCAATATAGAATAGACAGATTTAGTTGGGCGTCCGCAACAACGTACGGACGCAGCCTGCCAGCCGTTTCCTATGGTAGGCTGCGTCCGTACGTTGTTGCGGACGCTCAACTAAATCTGTCCAATGAGATAAGAAAGCGAAGATGAAAGACAGAACAGGACGATGTAGAAAGAAATAAAGAAGGATGAAAGAAGAACATGAAAATGAAGAAAGAACTCGATCTGTGTTCGCCAGGTGGTTTCGCTTGCTTTCCAGCTCCGCTTTTTACTCAGATTTCACAGGCGTGAACTGGCTTCAATGTTTTTTTTTTCGGCGTCCACGCTTTGTTTGTGCGGTTCGTCTTGTTTCTCACTTGCAAGAACACGCGTCAGTGTATGGGTTTGCACATGCTTCTCCCTCGCCTCTCGCTATCCATCTTTTTCTCTCTTTGTTCTTATCTTTTATTTGCTTGCCTAGCTCATTGTGAAGGTTGCCGGTCTCCGATTTCTGTTTAGCTCCAGCGTGAACGGCACGTCCTTCGCCAATTCGTCGGGCGGTTGAAAGATAACGCCCTCTCTCGCGCGTCTGTTTGTCGCCAAAATGTGAAACGGCGCGTTGTTCGCCTATTCGCCGGAGTGTCTAAAAATAACTCCCGCGCGTTTATACAGCGAAGCGGATCGTGTGCGCGGACAAAACGACGCGTAGAACAATTTTTGGCGCCCCTCGCCGATGCCTCTTTTACAAGTTTCGCGATACTCGGCGGCGGCACTTGCAACGATTCCCACCAATCGTTGCGCCCCTTTGTCTCGTGACGTAGTAATCGCGCTAGCGCTGTCGTCAGTGGCTGTTCTCTGCACTCGCTATGGGACGGACGCGTGTGGTTCGCCCGGAGGAAGAATAGCGGGAATTGAAGGGGGGCACCAACGAGCACAGAAGCGCGAATCGGCACGAAAGCGACGTGAAGCCGCTGCCGCAGAAAGTGCGGCCCCTGGCTTCCATTTTCGCAGTAGTGAAATAGCTCTGAATTTTATTTTCTTTATTTTTTCTCCTCTTTTTGTTGTTGCGAAGCTCGCTGTGTGGAATCTCATTTCGCGCTGCTTTGTTTTAGTCACAGTAACCAGACCGGAGCAATTGCGTAAGAAAACGCGAGTAATCCATGCAGTGCTGTTCTTGTCAGTTAATGAGAGAGGCTTTCTGCTAAATATATCAGTTTATATAGATACACGAAGAACGCCAGCGTTCACCGGCACATATATACGGTAAGCGCCGGGTTCCATTAGCGACAAGTCATCGGCCTCTTTTAGACATGTCGCATTGTCTTCGCTTTGTCCGCCACAGCAGCGACGCAGCGGACACTTTTTTTTTTCCTTTTGCGTTCTTGTTAGTGATGCTAGACGCACGCCTTTCGCCGCACGTTTCGGCTTGTTCAGTTACCTCTGCCTACAGCCATGTTCCCGCCTTTTTCGTGTCACGCCAGGCAGCATTAATGATGTTTCCTTTCCACCGCGCGAAAGGGCTCTCAGAAGAAAGCGTTGTGCATCAGACGACCTTAATGAAAGACATATTAGGCCGCGTCTCGCGTATATCGTCCGGTCTGGTTAGGTAACCGGCGACCTGCACCATCGCGATTTTCTTGCGAAAGCCTCGCACGAAGTGTAGATGCATACTCCGAATGCTTTGTTTTTGTGACAAAAACACTGCATAGCAACTTCGAACTACACGAAATTGGTATAGTTACGCTTTCCTCTCTCTTTCAAGTGCGAGTAAGTCAGTCTCAACTCGAGTGGAAACTGTATATATATATATATATATATATATATATAAAGATACACTAATGACGAGTGGCAAAGTCGTTTATGAAGTTCTCGCGTTGTGATTTTGAGTGCTCCCAGGTTTTGGACGCCTGCGAGTGTATACGTAATTGTCTCTGAATAATATTGATAATTGATTCGCAAATAATATTCCATCCAAACTCGAGTAAACGCAATCGGCACGTCAACGGTCGCGAACTGTATACCTTTTCCCACGAAAAAAAAAATCAAATTAGCCGAGAAAACAGCGACGGTACTGACGTCATACCGACGTTCACGTCGCTATTTACGGATTTCTTTTGCGAATTCCAGCGACAGATAATGAGGCACACCCTTGCAGTATTCAAATCGTTTTTTCGTACGCACATCCCTGAAACAGGTGCGCGACTTGCGCCGACGGCTGCAGCTATCAAACCTCTGAGGAAACCGAAAACGAACAACAATTAGCGCTTCCTTTCTTTTGTTCCCACACAAGAACGGGAGGGCAGTCAAGATCGTCGCGTAACGGAGTCCTAAGGTCAGCCAGCACACGCGCTTCGTTCGCAATATAAATAGACGCAGCGGAGAACGTGGTCAAGGCAAAGAATGCCGTGCCTCGAAAAGGCCACTTCTAACCGTGACACTGTTCATTGCACCCGCTCGTCTGGCTCCCGTATAGTAAGGCTGACCTTTCGCCATGGAGGGCGTCTTCCTTCGCATTGTGTCATGACACTGTCCCCCCCCCGGTAACCTCCTCCCCCACACCTCCTTCACGTGCAGTCTGGGATGGGGAATGCACCCCGCGGCTAAACTACAAAGCCCACGGCGAAGCTTGCTTGATATGCGACGTCACACATATGCCGCCACTGACTGCGTGCATCGCGGCCTAATTCGGGCTGTACGCTAGACGAAAGCGATTGGAGACGCGTGCTGGGGGCGAACTGTAGTGATAGACGATGCGAACACGCGCGCCGGCAACACAATGGGTTGACAGTGACGTCGGCGTGAGGATTACAATGGCGGTGGCCGACGAAACGTCTTCGGCGTGGCCATTCTCTGCTCGGTGCATAGCATAAAGGACGGGCGCCTCCGCATACCCACGTGGAGGCGCATTGAATGCCAGGCTTTGGCTCGTAATAACTCGCTAAGCGTGGCCGCAAATGTGCCGATAAGAATAGCGCCAGCTCGTGGCGCGCGTGCGTGTTTGTGGAAGCGGCCTTGACCTCCACTATATGATCCAATCCCCCGTGTGTATAGTAGGCATCGCGCCTGAATATGACCACCGTTTTCATTGTGAAGCGCGTTATGCCGCGTGATGGCTGCGTTTGTGAATAGAGGACTTGCGCATTATGTGTGGGTTTCACGCGGTGTGTGGTTGGCCTTATAAACGGCCGCCACTGTCAAAGACGTCCAAAGTGCGCCGCCATATAGACTCAATATCAGCGACGCATAGAGAGAGAAATAGGCTGTTGCGAAACAACGTGAATCGTAATGCCATTCCATAACTTTTGGAGCTTGAATCCTAGGACCATTGTGTATGTGCCTGCCACTGTGTCAATTTAAGCTTAATAAATTTAAGAACAGCGCAACAGGCAAGGACTGGCGAGGAACACAAACACAGCGCTGTGTGTGTTCGCCAGCCCTTGTCTGTTGCGCTATTAAATTTATTATGCCTTACCAACATGCCCAAGTTTCCACCGTTCATAGTAATTTAAACGCTCGATTATTTTTTTTTTCTTTTACGCTCGCGAACCATGCGTTACATCGTGTTATAATTTCGTGTATACGTCTACTAAAGGTCACTGCAATTAAGCCCTTTCGTACAAGTTTCTGTTGGACCTATCTGGCTTTTATCGTTTCACGACCTCAAAATATATTATCTCTTTCTTTTTCGTTTCTTCAATGGAAGAACGAGTGTTCGCGAAAAGAATTTTCTAACATATTCAATCGGGCCTTATAAACATGTCGTTCTTTTTGTTGCTTTTCTTTCCTATGATATTCCACATGCTCTTGGGTCAGAAAACACGCACTCGCGCAATGTAATAATAATAATAATAATAATAATAATAATAATAATAATAATAATAATAATAATAATAATAATGAAGGTAAGCAGTTTTAGCTACCTTTCCACAAACTAGAAACACTGCACGCTCCGCCGGGCCTGCCTCTTGGCGCGAAAGGGCATCGAATCGGATGATGCCTCTTGCTCGGTTACCCGCCGCGGCGCGCGAGAGCCCGAAAGCCAAACCGAGCCAAAGCCAGGCCTCCGTTCCAAGTCTCCCGAACGGACGGACGGACGGAGCGTGCGTGTTTATACGCGAGCCGTCCCGCTTGTTTTCAGTGTAAACAATATCGCGCGGTTGCTTTCATTACCGGGAGAAGCTGCGGAGCCGCGCAGTCGCCTTGGCAACGAGATCCGACGCTGCTTCTTATTAGGGCTACACTAGCGCTCCTTCTTCCTCTCGTCTCAGCCGATCGCGCCGTGGAAAAAGAAATGGCCAGAAACAAACAAAAGGAACGGATAAGGGCACGCGGGAGAAAAAAAAGGGAAAGAAACGAGTGACAAGAAATGCGGACGAAAAGAGCTTTAACTTGGAGGAGAGAGAGCGGGCAGAACGGGTTCGTTCGGCACGGCGAGCCAAGAACGGTCGATAAGCGCTGTTTTGGTTCGCTCGCATCCGCGGGGCGACCGGAAGGAAGCGAGGGAAGAAAGTTGCGCGGACGTCTCTTCGTAGCTGCGTGTAGCCTTTCGCAGCGCATACACTGTACCGCTGTCTCGATCGGCCGGACCCCGACGTCGCTATGCGAATGTGTGTATGCCAGGGCGGATAAAAATCGTCCCTGGGACGACGACGCTCCCCGCGAGGAAACTGGGTCCCGTGAGCGTGGCCCAGATCCGTCTGGGCGGTGGATGTATTAGGGACAGTCGGGAGCATGGCCAATATGGCTCTGAATGTGTATAGGAGACGCGGGCCATGGCTGGTTGAGATGCGTTCTGTAGTGACGCGTCGAAGACTCTTTCCCGTTATGGAGGAATGAAGTTGGCGGTTTGAATTCTGAGTAAAATATCGTAGGTTGGCTCTGTATATAGTTCGATTCGTCGGTGTCGAGCGAAATGGCGCAGCCCACCAAAGTGGGAGGTTAGAGGAGAGTGACATGTCTGCTAGTTATCGTGGTTATCGTATACGATAACTAGCAGATTATTTCCCCCATGGAAGTTACAATAATCTAAAGCTTGACGACACTAAATGAAAATAACTATGGCGTTTTAATAAGTTGTACACCTGAAGACTCAGAATCAGAAATAGTGAGCTGAACTATACGGCAGCGAAAAATTATAAAGATGGAAAAGATCGTATACTAACTATACTGTTGCTTAACAATGTACGTTATGTCCGCTTCATCGCCGGGTCTTTTTTTTTTCTGTGCGCAGTGTACGTACGTAACAACACTTCATAGTGCCGCAATCCAAGATAGGGCCCGCATAGCGTTACGAGTATATTTTGTTAGTTACTATTGCTCCTTGCATTGGCTTCGTAGACGGTTAGTATGCGAGCCGCGCTGTCGTTATCACTATAATAATGTCGCCCGCTCGGCGCCAAACGGGTGAGAAGCGAAGAAGAAGAAAAAAAAAAGTTAATTGAATCGGACGGAACGGAATGTTCGCATATAATACGTCTCTGCATCTAGTACCAGGGACTTCCGCAATGCGCGCGATTACGTAAACCACGGCAGAGGTATGTACACCTCATTTTACGCATATTGCAGTCCAAGTTGCCGCGTTTAGTGAACGGAATATAGTTGCATTCCACTCCGGCCGGCGACGTTATATAGTTGCATTCCACTGTATAGCCTATCGCGTAGTAAAACGTCGCACGTGTGTAGCTTTTTTTCCCCTTTATTCTTTTTTCTTCACCGTGGTTTGTCGCAATGCAGCAAATCCAGGCCCGTATGCAGCCGTAATCGAGGAGTCCTTACGCAACACCGTACGACCGGTCTGGCCGCTTTAATCCGTGCGTCCACCGCTTGAGTCGGTTCATTCGAACACGATACATTATACTTGTACAGCCTTTTCAAATGACATCAGCCGCCATCTCTCGTTCAATCATCTCTCATATATATATATATATATATATACATATATATATATATATATATATATATATATATATATATATATATATATATATATATATATAGTACAAACGTGCGTTTAAAAAACATTTATTCGACGTTTCGGACTTGAAAAGACCGGTGCGCGGTCGAAACGTCGAATAAATGTTCTTTTTTTTTTTTGTACGTGCGCCTGCACTTCACATACTTGCATATATAATCATTTAGACGCAACAGGCAAGCTGATCATACTGGCTGCGTTGCTCAAGACCTGCCCAATTTCTCAGCCTCGTAAAATATCATGCCCCCCCCCCCCCTCCTCTCTCTCTTGGTGTCGTCAGCAATCTCAGTCACGTGACTGTGGTTTTAAACGACCAGTATAAGTGAATATGCCGCTCGCACGAAACGCCGGCGACGCCGTTCGGGTCGGAATATAAAAAAACGCGCTTGACGACGCGTAAAGCGTTTTACGAGTTGGAACAATACGACTGGGTGCCGTGTTGACATTGCCCCAGGCGGCGGCCAGAGCACACACATGTCAGGGTTTAAGTCAGCCGTAAGGCGCAGAGAGTTGGGCAGTGAATTTATGGGTTTGTTTTTCTATAGGAAGATCGTTTTAATTGCAGCATACAAGATATTAGGCCGACTCAAAACAAAGAAGAAAGTTATCTTTTTTTTTCTTTTTT
This sequence comes from Rhipicephalus sanguineus, assembly GCF_013339695.2. Taxonomy (NCBI): domain Eukaryota; kingdom Metazoa; phylum Arthropoda; class Arachnida; order Ixodida; family Ixodidae; genus Rhipicephalus; species Rhipicephalus sanguineus. Next base: position 142,462,059 of record NC_051181.1, on the reverse strand, counting down.
TCGAGCTTGGTGGCGCGTGTCACCGCCCCGTTATAAAGGGGACGCTCAAGGCATTCATCCATCCAAATAGGGTGTCTCGATGCGCGCGCTCCCCCTATCTATCTATCTATCTATCTATCTATCTATCTATCTATCTATCTATCTATCTATCTATCTATCTATCTATCTATCTATCTATCTATCTATCTATCTATCTATCTATCTATCTGTCTGTCTGTCTGTCTGTCTGTCTGTCTGTCTGTCTGTCTGTCTGTCTGTCTGTCTGTCTGTCTGTCTGTCTGTCTGTCTGTCTGTCTGTCTGTCTGTCTGTCTGTCTGTCTGTCTGTCTGTCTGTCTGTCTGTCTGTCTGTCTGTCTGTCTGTCTGTCTGTCTGTCTGTCTGTCTGTCTGTCTGTCTGTCTGTCTGTCTGTCTGTCTGTCTGTGCACGCACGCACGCATGCATGCATGCGCACGTTCGTGTGTGCCTCGCGCCTTTATTATTGCACTTCCCTCGCAGTTATCTTAAGAGCGAGCGAGAGTGAAACGACTTTATTAGTATATTACAGATCAGGCTAAGACCTACAGATATTCCTCCATAAAAGCGTACGTACTCTCTTGGACGGGGCTCATAGGCTCCTCCCCGTAGTAACGACCTTCTCGTGAAGTGATAACAGAGAGAGAAAAAAAATGTTGACGCTGCGAGAGAAGAGAAAACAGAGCGTGAACGCGTATATAAACGGCTCCGCGTTGCAATACACACAAACAGCTGCATATAGCGAGGGACTCCTCACGTCCTTTGCCCGTCCCCATATATAGCAATGTTTTTTCTTCGGCGAAGTCTTCATCTCTCCTTATCGCACAACGACACGTCGAAATAAAGACGCCCGCTTATTCAGCGAGCCCGAAAAGAGTATGTAGAAGATGTTTTCTTTAATCGCTCCTTGTATATATCCGTCGCCCACACGCGCCTTATCCTTTTATTTTAAAGCGTTTATTTGTTTTCACAACGTAAGCGACTTCGAGATTCGCTGCCACGCAGGAGTGCGCCCGGCGGCGTGATGGGGTCGCGACGAATTTGGCAACGTCGGAGAAAAATCGGGCGAGGCGACACGTTGGGAGTCTCGAGACGGTCTCGTCGCCGCAGAGTCGTTTTTCACGACTCGCACTTTCTTCTTTCTTAACGCGGTCGTGACGGGCCGAGCGGCGTTGTCCTGACACGCGCAGTCCCGGATCGTCAGACTCGATTCGACGCTAATGCGTTACGGCTTGTGCCCCAGCTCTTGTGACACGTCTCTCGAAGCGCGAAACGTCATTATTCAAGACCCCGGCCGCACGCGCGTAGCAGCAACCGGCTCAGCGTATCAGAGGTGTACACGTTTATGGGAAAGTTTGCTCTGAAGAGTGCGCGCGTCTGCTGTATACGGTAAGCATTTTTGCGCCCTTGGAGGTTGCTTCGTTCGTCCCGATCGAGACTGCGACAGACGCCAAAGTTGCACGGAACAAACTACATTAAACGTGCTTATATTCTGATATCATGGTTAAAGGAACGACCGCAACGGTATTTTCTCAAGTAGGATGGCAGACTGGCGAGTTGGTTGAAATGCATGTTACTTGAACATCAACGCGATAGACGGAACCAAGGGGACGATACATACGGCGCTGTACTCGCCAGTGAGTTTATTGGAAGAAAGATTCCCGTCATTTGCGCCCCGTCATTGAAGCTGTTCAAGTACCACGTAGGTATTTTCTCGTTCATGCCATTCTGCCATGGTCATGATGTGCGTGGCACTGTAGATTTTTATGTCTATCACGTTAATGAAACGCCATGGACGGCATCTTGTGATTTGTGTCATGACGTGCCATTATCGTTGTTATATGCATGCCATGCCGTACTAGTCGGATACACACCCAATTAACGAAGCAGTTAACGAACAAAGATTACGACGGCATCATGGCGTAGGGAGGAAGAGGATGGATGGAATCGGAGGTACAATTCTATCTTCATCGTGTGGGATGTTTCGGTTTGAATAAGATGGTCAGATTTGCACACACTTTCGGGCTACGCCTTTTGTTGTCGTAGGTATACAGTGCGAACTCGCTGCGGTGTGCAACAAAGACAAAAAAAAAAAAAAAGAGGTTTTCGTAGTCTCTCAATATCCAACGTGTTAGCCGTGCCATGACTGTGCGCCCTCATCACCATGTCTGGTACGTCGAGATACAACGTTCAAATATCCGAGCACTACTTTTATATAAGTTCGTAAAAGGCTACTGCCGCAATGCGAGGCGTTCCGCGGGACCTGATTATATACGTGTTATCTGTCTCCGATAGATGTAATAATAATGATTGGCTGAGCTACGATTACGGTTACATGGATAGGCGGAAGCCTTTACTGGGTTCGCGTCACGCTTCCCCATTCTATCACCGGATAATATGAGTGTTTCTCAAAGTTTGTTTCGAGCCGCACGCGTACCGCAGTTTTCATCCAAATCCTCCGCGACAGCCCTTGTGAACTGCGTCCGGAATAATCGTCGGTAATGAACCTGGGAGTGCCGCGCGAACTGAAAGCTCTTGCTTTTCGTAGCACGCGTTGGATGGCAAACAAAGCAGACTTCGGGACCGGCAAACTCAATTTGCTACGAGTTTCACGACGCCGCTTCCTCGTTTTTTTTTTTTTTTTTTTTTTCACCTTTTATGCGGCTCATTCAGCAACCGCGTTAGGAACAGCTCCACGTTATTCTCTTTTCTGTTCCTATTCACCGGAGCTTAAATTTAGCTCGTGCTCTTTCTTTTTACCTGCCCCCCCCCCCCCCTCTTTTTATCCCCCTTTCCTCTCAATGTCATCTTGCAAATAACGCTTAATGGAGCTGGTCACCGGGAAAACGAGTACGCATCTTCACTCGTTCGCTTGCTTTTGGCTACGAAGCCTTGCTACAGAATTCTTTTTAAGGCCAATGACTTAGTGCCTCACCAAATGCGAAAAGTGACCGTCGGCGTGAGCAACACTAGTGATGCAAAAAGTCATCATCATATGAAGTCACCTCGTGTGACGTCATAGTAGCATCGTATGACGTCATCATGACATCATCATGACATCATAATATCGATTGAGAATAGGAAGATGGCTTTGGCCTTCGAGTCATCCTAGGCAAATGCATAAGGGACCGTGTCATCTATTTACTTACTTAACCAAACTTAGGCCTCTCTCCTTCCTTGCTACCTTGCTACCTTGCTACACGTATGTTGACAGAAGTTCGTAAAATTTACCGAATCCGCTCACTGTTTTACAAATAAAAAAATTGGCCGCGTATCTGCGTGTTTCGCTGCAAATGTCGTCGAAAGACGATAGTCTTCTGCCGGCCCTACTACATGAGTCGTCCTCCTCCTCTATGTTGAATCGCCGGATCTGGCTCATAGCGTCCCATTTTAAGCGCAACCAAAAAAACACTATCATTTTCAGCGCAGCCTAACAAACACTACGGTCTTTAGAATTACGTATCTATATATTTTCTACTAAAGGAGCACACCACGTATTATGTTGCGTATTGATGTCGCGCCTCAGATATGCGTAATATTTGCTTTTTGATTGATAATGTTCGCAAGGATCATAATTTCTGCGTTTAAATTCCCCAAGAAAGACCATCGTCTTTAATAAACCATTGCCCTTCTGAGGCTGTCGCCCTTTTGCACGCTCGCACTTTTTACGTCTCCAAAGTTTGCAGCGCACGCCTGAAAGACGAGCGAAGGTGCGGGGGCATAAAGAGTCAGAGAGCGAAAGAAACAACCGAGTCGCGTTAATTGAGTGGTTTCTCGGCGGGGCCCGTCCCGTCTATGTCTTCTACGGGGGAGCGTCTCTTATCAGCCGGCGACATCGTCGAATCTCGCGTCCAGCGCGGCGTGGTCCGCGGTGCAGGTGGCGGCGGGGAGCGAAAACGACCTGACGAGTGGCTCGAGGGGAGGAGGGCGCAGCCAACAAATCTCGCAACGTAGGAGATACACTTCGCCGGGCCGTCGAGAAATGAGCACCGGCCGAGCGAGCGGCGAACGCGCCAAAAAACGAGTAATGGCCGCGGGTGATGGGGGGAGGGGAGGGGAGAGGGGGCGGTTTGATGTCTGCTATGTCTGCCTGCCGGTGGCGCCGGCTTGCGAGAAGCGAAGCAGCTGTCTCCGCTCTGCCTTGGTCCGCTTTCGAGGCGTCATTACCACCATTTCGGTGCTGAAGATTGGTCGGGCTTTCTCGCAGGACATCTAGGCTATGGGGACAAGCCAGCCCCGCAGGGGCTGATGATGTGCGCGAGTTGTGGAAGTATTCTTAGCAAGATACTTCGAGATTTACGTAATTCGCGGTCGAGATAGGATCCGGGTGCATAGGTGTACCAATAATAATAATAATAATAATAATAATAATAATAATAATAATAATAATAATAATAATAATAATAATATAATAATAATAATAATTTTAAGTTTGTACGGCTCAAAGTCACGGGTCTGGGTGTGCCAAAGGCATCGGAGTACAATGTATGACATTCGGATGGCTTGTGGCCGGCATTATGTAGGGTTGACGGCCCGTTGTTTTAATGTGTCATTCTTTCCGGACAATCCTTGACGCGAGATTTAGAACGTGAAAAGAGCATCGGGGAAGGCAGCGACAGATGCGTTTGACTACGTGTCTATACACGTAGACATTGCCTTTTTGCGCTATGTAATAATAACTCTTGTAACGCTTGACCTCAATTCGCCCCACCACGCTTACTGTTTTCTGCAATACTCGTTCAAAGCTACACGAAACACATACAGGCCCAAGGATCGCGTTACTGAGCGCAAATAGGCATGGTGTTCGTCGTCTGCAGCAGTGGGCGGGCGGTAAAATTTTTCCATGACGTTTATCCGACATGCAAACACCGAAAATGCTCTCTCTCTCTCTCTCTCTCACACACACACACACACACACACACACACACACACACACACACACACACACACACACACACACACACACACACACACACACACACACACACACACACACACACACACACACACACACACACACACTTATGGTTTCCTGACACCATTTCTGCTTGAGTAAATTTGGCGCCACACGAAGCGAACGAAGAGACTGCCGCGGCGCGCGCAGCGTGATTAGTTTTTTTCGTTCTTCCTGGTCGCCGCTTCCTGGGCTTTTGTATTGCCCTGCCCGTTCATCATCAGTGTCCTTCGTATAGCGCGTTCGAGGGTGTTTTTCGCACCGAGAGGCGAGGCTTAACTTTCCTAGTCAGTAGCGCGCGCGCCACTTTCAATTTTTCATTACGGCGCTGTCAGCGCTCGCACTGCGACGGAAAGGAGACAATGGAACTAGCGGCGAGTGAAGGCGGAGAAGGGGCTGCGCTAAAGAGTGGTGGGGGGAGTAGTGCTTCTTTTTTCAGGCACACACGTGCAGCGAGCAGTGCGGTTATGAGTGCTGCCGACGCGAATGTGTGACGTCATGGTCGCGAGGAGGATAATAAAAGAAAACTGCTCCCGCTGTGCGTGTGCGTCTGCCCCTCCCTCCTTTCTGCGTCGGAGCCAGTGGCGCCGTGTGTGTGCGTGCTAACGAGCCTATCCGCACATGGGACGTCCCGCGGCAGGGACAGCCCCGCTTCAACCCCCCCCCCCCCCGTGCCCCCCTCTGTCTTCCCACACCCTCCTCTCCTTGTCAACTCTAGCGTGAAGTCGTCGTCCTCCCAAACCGAGACCACTCGAGTTGTGATTTTATTTGTGTATATCGTCGCGACTGCGTTTTATTTTTTTTTTGTCCCCCCCCCCTCCATCTCTCTGCTCTCTCTCTCCACTTAATTCTTTCTCGCGAAGCGGCTGTGAGGATTCCCACCAACCCTGAAACGTCGTCTAACTTCCATTGTTTTGCTTTCCGGTGAACAAAGCGCTTTCTTTTCTTTTTTGCTTCAATTAAACCTCTCGTTCGTCCGTTTCGACTTTTTCTTCGATATTCGCCGTTCGCTAATTTGCAACCCCCTTCGCTTCTCGTTGTTCGAGAAAAGAGTTGTCATTGTCGCTTTGTCAGAAGCAGCAGAGCATTTGGAGGACCACCGCCTAGGCTTGTTTTCGACCAGAGTTATCTGCTGAACTACGCCGCCCTTCGCCCACCTTTTCCTCTCTCTCTTAACATTCTATAAACACGCGCACGCAATTACCGTCCCATTTTTCCTCAGTTGGCGGAGCGTATCGGGCTCAGCAATTGTCATAATTTCCAGCATGCGCCGATGCTAAGAATCTTCTCTCCGTTCACGATTTCTTTTTCGGCATTTTGCGATGCTCAATGCTTTGCAAAGCGACAGTGGTAAACGGCATTTGTTCGAGAGCAGACACGTGCGCGTTTAAATTCACTGCGAAATATAGTGTGAGATTCCCTGCAAGGCTGACAACAACAACAGTGGACGGGGAGGGGGGGGGGGGGGGCACATTGGACCCGTGCCCCCTCCCCCCTGAATTTTTTTTGCCATTGCATACAGAGCTCAAAATGACACTCGATAAGCGCCCCCCCCCCCCCCCCCCCCCCAAAAAAAAAAAAAAAATTCTGGCTACGCTCCTGCCTAGAGCATTAAAGATGGTCGGCAATACGATTCCAACGTCATGCTTCGCGTGAACGGCACCGCATATGGCCTCAATTTCTCGTGTCAGGGTCTCCTTTCAGACAATCGGGCACAGTTCCTTCATAGGCCAAGGATGACTTCGACAGGGCGCCCATGATTTCAGGTTGTCTCTCACGCGTTGCGCGACCACTGCGTTTTTATCTGCGTGTGTGCGCTCACGCGCCATAGACACACCGTAAGGGCAGAGCCAGAGACGTAATGGCCGCTTGTCAAAAACAGCCCAAAGGGGCGCGCTAGCTGCTTGTCTTTTGAATAAAGAGCGGTTGAGCAGCAGCCAGGGGGCTGTCGTCGCCTCGGAAGCAGTGGCCCTGCCAACGACATGCATGCCGACGTGTATTCGCACACGTTCTGTCAGCTTCGCTCGACCATTCGCGCCTACTCCATTCGTTCTTTCTTTCTTTCTTGAACATTATAATCATGTGTGCTGCTGCTTTCTGCTGATAGCAATGTGTGTACTGTTTGCGGGAATGGAAATGAGCGCTGTTTGTGGGACTGACTGACAGACAGCGTGTTTGTTCTTTCGCGCTCCACAACTACGCCGTGCAGCAGTGCCGAGGTCGCGGCAAAATAGAGGGGTGGGAATGCCTTCGGCAGCGACAACAACGATGACCCATCGTGATACAGCACACGTGGGAGCACGCAACGACCTGTCTCTTTGCGTCCGCACACTATGACCTCTTCCTCTTTATTTACTTGGTCTAACATATGTTCCCGTTTTACTTCTTTTTCGGTGACCTCTCTTGCCAGTGGATGAGAGAGACAGAGAGGGTTGTGAGGGGTCAGAATGCGGCACCACGGTGGCGGGCTCGAGTTCCAGCTATACCACGAACTTGCTTGTTTGCAAAGCCTGTATGATCACCAATTCGAAGTATATTTTATTTCATCGTCAAGTCAAGCAGACATGTATTATCCAATTGTTCAACCACAATCTAAGCAAGAGAAGAGTACCGGTTACTCTTTCTACTGAGTCCTGATTTGTCACATGTATAACGCTGTCTAATGACGCGTTAACTCTTTCGGAGAATCGCGCCTCCCACGACACTTTAAAGGAGTGTAATGATCTCCAAGAGAGGGTACACCTGTAGCTTTAAAGAGAGTTAAATATATGTGACAAATCACGTCTTGCCAAAAGGAGTAAAACGTCTCTCTTTTTTTTCTTATTAGAGGGTAGACGAGGAAGAACTCATGTTATACTGTTTATAACGTTCCAGGTTAGATGCAGTGCAAGTGAGTTGCTCGTACAAACCATCCGCAAGTAATATATAACTTTCTTCCGTCATACCAAGTTTCCTATTTGTTCACCTAATTTCGCTATTGTTAGGTCGACAGCGCTGCAAGAGTTAATCTCTTAACCTTAGCGGCTTATGTATAAGTCGAAGTTGACAGGACTTAACAGAACTTGCTCGACCAGTATAGCGAAGTGATATCGGAACAACGCGGATAAATAATTACGAGCTGTTGCAATCCGATATAAGCCTAAGCTAAGCTTATACACACAAAGACGAAATGAAAACCGCGTGCCTTCTTTCTGTCGCTCATTCATATCCCGTCAACTAGCACTCGTATAAGCCTTCGAGCAGGGGTTAAGCACGCGTTATCGAGATCGGTGGCACATATATAATGGCCTGCCCCGACAGGGGTCTTCGCAGCAGCAAAATTTAAACGAAAGAACGAGTGAAAGAGGGAGCCCGTCGGGCCATCTTCTCCATACGCGTAATAACGATTTCCAGCGCATTACGACTCATTAAGAAAGCGGCGCTCCCCTAATTGTATTTCGGCTCATAGGCCGGAATTAATGCGCGCAATGGCTGCGAGGATATGCGATTACGCGTATCCAGTTGACCCCTTTCTCTCTTCTCGCGACCCGGCGCGGTGGGTTTCGTTTCTTAAATTTTTGAAATAGTCGTACAGCAAGCGCGGTGTAGCGGCGTACGAGCTTTTCTCGAGTCGTGCTGCTTCTTTTCGTCTTCCTTCCTCGATTCCCTCTTAGTTACTACGCGCGTTACTACGCAACAGAGCGCGAAGGAAAAGAAAACAAACAAACAAGAAAGATCGCAAAGAGCGGCTTTCCTTGGCGTCTGTTACTACACTACACACACTAAACCCGTGCACCCCGCTTCCCTCAGTGAAACAACCGGGTCCTTTTCTTTCACGGGCAGCGCTTCCACCATTTCTTCTTCCTGCACTCGGTGCGCACTGCAGGCTCGTTTCGGAAGGGATTTGCCTCGGCAGACTCTTGCTTCTCGGGGATTTCTCGACGCCGATGGCTCGTTCCGGCGCTCTTCTTCCACCCCCCCCCCTTACTTTTTTTGTTCTATAAGTTTCGTGCTATATAAGGCAACCGTATACCCGCCAGTGGCGTTGCATTTCATTATTGTCCCTTAGTTTCGTTTTGTTTTTCAGCGTTCTTTCTCTTGTTTCGTTTATAAGAAAGGGGGAAGGGAGAGATAAGAAAGCGGGGAAAAGAGGAGAGAGAGAGAGACGTCGAGCGTCCACTGTCCGAAGTCGTGATGTATTCTCCCCCGCCCATATAGACGCGGCGACGAATCCCCGGCACGCAGGCTCGCGCTGTCGACGACAACAGCAAACACGGTCGTCATATAGTTCGTCCGCCGTCTTTGCTTAGAAGCCGCGAGCTCGCGGGCGTCTCGCTTTGTTTGCGGAAGTCCCTCTTCTGTCGTGTACACTTTATATAAATGCGCGCGCGCGCTTTTTTGCTGTGAGCCAGGATATGGAGGATCGAGACGGTGAGTCGTCCTTAATAGAACTGTGACGTTAAAAGATCGCTCCCCCTTTTTTTTTGTCGTTCATTTTGTTAGTTTATTTTGTTTTGGACGAATTCCGCACCTAGAAATATGAGAAACCTTCACGTGTCTTCGTCGTCGTTTCGTCGACGACCTTTTTGTTTTGTTTTGTTTTTTCTAAACAGAGTTGCTTCATTCTATAGATGTATCCGTGAAAAGACTTACCGTTGCTCATCTTGTTGATGGTTTCGTGGTCTCGTCTCTTATCTTTCTCGACAACCTGCGAAAACTGAACAAAAAAAAAAGAAAAAAAGAAGAGGAAACTCAATTTTCAGATTGCGTGAAGGAGGTTTAGGCTCTCAAACTTTGAGAGAGAAAGAGCGAGACGGAGACGGAGAATACATTCTAAAAAGAGACAATATTAGACTGCATCGTTTGCTCTACTGCGCCACTTTCACCGCGAACGTGCTCCCGTCTTAAGGTACACGTGATTGTTCGTAGCCCCTGCCCACGGTGAAAGAAATTCGTTCATCTTGGCCCTGCCAACCCGCTGTTTCATAAAAAGTGAACCGGTTGGAAGGAGAGATGTAGGCTAAATTAGAATGAGAGGGGCCACCAGACTTCACCACAAGGCAGATTATGCTAACGGCGACGCCCGCTCGTGTAATGTACAACACTATAATCTCCCGACCTTAGCGTCTCCACCCAAAAGCATATGCTCAGCCGCACGTCCCCACGCGCGCTCGCTCGCTCGCCTAGTCACCGACATAATCGCAGACGACACGCTTCACCAGATCCTGTCCACTTCGATCTATACACACACGTCCGTGCCTCGTCTCGTCTTCGTCGGCGCGACAGCTCGCGGCGAATATTAGCGTGTCGTCCGAAAAATCCATCTTTCCCCACTCCTTCTCTAGGAAGCCTGCGGTTGTTTTTAACCGTGGTGACTTTCCCCGTCTCGTCAGCCATGGAGTGCCGCATGGAGATCAATAATAAGCACCGTATAGACAAAAGATCGGCGATGCCGCGGGGGGCTGGAGGATAATCTTCGCTTTGCCGGATTCCGCACGTGCGTGAAGGAGCGATGCTCCCGATGAGCACACACAGCGCGAGCTGCGAAGTGTACGCCGACACCGCCAACGCTGCCTGCCGGCATGCACGCACCGCCCTTCGGCGGCGGCGGCGGCTGGCTCCGACAATAGGATTATAGGGAGAGTCGCGGCGGTGTCAGAGATGCGCCAGCACTGGGTTTTCGATGCCGTGCCACCGGCTGAGCGAAGCCGCGACCGGAGTCAGGCTGGCTGCTCATCCTGTATCACTGTATAGAGCGATGGCGGGAGTCTTTGTTTCTGTCTCTCTTTCTTGGTGTTACAGAAGGTGTTAGAGAGCCGAATCCGTGCTTGCTGACTTGGCCGGCTAATGATTTAGGCAGATATATAAGGAACAAAAAGAATTCGGCTAGTCACATGCCGCAAAAACCGCCAGACAGCGAAGCTGTGATCGAGCGCGCAAGTGCATGTGATTGGCTGGCGACATCACGTGGTGTCGTAAATCGATTTGAAATACGCGCGCTTATACATTTCGAGAATCACCATCCCCATCATTTGGCTTTATTTCTTTGTTCACTCCCACCTCTGGTCACGTGACCTGTTTGACTACCACTACTAATACTACGACGACGACGGCACAGAGTAGACTATTATAAGACCGCTTCGTTGTAAAAAAAAGTCTAGCATATATATTTTGGGCATCGATGCCTCCTGTGGTGTACGTAGACTTGCTTATGTAACATCTGTTCTGCTACCCTTGATGCGCATCGGCCCAGACATGCATTACCTGACCGCCGTCCTGTGTGAAGCACTTATAAAAAAATTGCGCTCCGCCATAAACGTTTTTTTATACTGACGACATAATCCAAAATTATCTCTATCTCACACCTACTGGCTTCTTATTACATCACGGGGCTCGATTGTGCGACGGCGGATACCTACCCCCCCCCCCTTTTTTTTTTTCTCTCCCATTAAAAAAAAAGTAAAAAGTAAGTATTTGGAACTACGATTTATCACCGATTGCCGGGACAGGACAGGTACGAATATCGACGCGCACCTGCATATGAAACAGAATGTTCTGCATCTTTATAACGACTTGGCGGATGTGCTATGGCAGATGCCCACTCGTACACTTAACGCCCCATGCACCGTGCCAATGACGGCAGTCACGTGTTGAGGTCACGTGCAGGCACAGCATGCACGTGATCCATCGAAGCTGGTCTACCTTCTGCAGCGTGCGCGTCGAGAGAGCACGTACAGATGGCTGCTCCCTCCCTCCCTCCCTCCCTCCCTGCTGCTTGCCAGCACCGTGCACAACGGGATTAGCCGCAGATTAATCTCGAGCAATTCGTCATACTCTTTTTTGCTCTCTCTCACTCGACACGCTTAACGCCGCGCCTCGTCTCCCCCTTGTCCCTACGTTCCATCGCTCGCTATTCCTCTAGCTGCCCTGTAGCTCCAAGGAAGATAATCTTTTCGAACGAAATTACGTCACGGACTTGGGATTTGGCTACGACGAGCTTCACCTCGCTGGGAGGGCACTACCCCAGCACAGCGGCGCTGAAACTTCAGTCTTTCTCTTTTTTGGTTTTGCATTGTCCATCGCAGAAACTCTGTCATTGCTTATTTTTTTTTATTTCTTCCTTCCTGCTTCTTCTTTCTCTCTCGCTTTTTTTTTTTTTTCATTCTTCGGTTGGAATACACCGTGTCGTTTGCTGCGTTCTTATTAGCAGGGATGATATGAGTGAATGGCGCGACGCGCTGCAGGACCCTTGTTAATTTACGCTTTTCTTTTTAATTTTGAACCGATGGGGAGTGGCCCGCCAGCCTTTAATAAAGCGAAACCCGGGGAGCGCTGGAAAGTGACAGCTGCACTTTAGTATGTGCACGGTTGTTGTCAGCTTGGTTGTGTCATAAGACTTATACAGTAATATATACGGAAAACACCCCGTCTAAATCCCGACGCTTAAATGAATCAAACTTATCGTCTTCGTTAGAAGATCGTGATACGGACAGCAGCTTACCAAGTGATAACAGCTAGCGTGAATTCAAGAGACATTGGTCTTCAGCAGGTACTGATGTAAAGCACATGGAAGGGTTGATCACAGAGGCGCCATAACATTGTGTGTGTGGGGGGGAGGTGAGGGGTAGCAGTTCCACATAACGGCCAGATGTGTCAGTGACCGGCATTAAAACGACACTGCCGCCGCCGTAGCATTGTGCCCGTACCAGGGTCAGCTATTCAGGAAACATACACAGCATGGAAGTTGACGTGAGGACGGCCGCTGCAGAGAGCGTCGCACGCGTGCTGCTGAATGTACGGGGTTCGACTCCCACCTGCGGCAAGTTGTACTTCTATCTACTTTCATCAACCTTTTTTTTCCTATGACATATGCATTGCAAATTATGGAACAGTTAGTTTCCTCCGCGCCTTTTGGGCCTCGGTGTCAGTTCGTTCGAGCGCTTGGAATGAACACAAAGGAAAGTGAACCCCCTATGTCCCCGCTATTCTTCTCTCGAGCTGCTGACGCGACTGTAACCGAACCGGGCGAGTGAGTTCTTTTCTTTCGCCATGGCCACCGCATCAAAGCGACTACTCCTCTGCGCCAAGAGAGCCTTACGTAAAAGGAAAAAAATAAAATAAAAAAAGTGAGACAGAAAAGGGAAAGACAGTCGTCTGACGTGCTGTCAGACCCGGGCGGGGCAGCAGACGGCGGCGCGTTCGGAGAATTCGGGGGTCGGGATTATAAAATCGCATTTCACGCCTGTCGGACCGCACTGGCGGCAGCTTTTCGCCGTAGCCACGCCACGGACGCTGCCCGCCTCCTGGGCGCCGCTTCGGTCACGGCGTTGTCGGAGAGAGGTCGGTCTCTGCACGGATCAGACCGGCCGTTGCAGCGCGGGACTGCTCCACCACTATTCAGTGCTGCCTCCTCGGCGACGTGAAGAGGCTGGCTTGCTCGAATGGCTCTCTTTCTCTCTCCGCGTCCCTGGCTTGGTCGATCTCGCCATCGGTGCCGACATGTCGCCCGAACACACAAAAGAACCCCGAACTGGCAAACCCACGCGCGAACGCAATCCGTCCGCTTTTCCCTGCGCGCGGATGTGTTTTTCACCGCCCTTGGCTTCTGGACGATGCATGCGTGCGTCGGCTCTTCTGCTATGGAACTTCAGTCAGTGGCGGCTCGGTTTGATGCGGCGACGAGTGGCTCACACATACAAGCGCGCGAGTAAATGTCACACGGTCCTTATGCATTTTCCTAAGACTCCAAGGCGAAAACCATCTTCTCTTCTCAGTCGATTGCATTTACCCCCTCTCCCCCCTCCCCCACACCCAACCCTGGAATCTTTCTGCAACCAACGGTCTTGTGGGATCGGAGGTATCGTAAGCTTTCTGCGCCTTACGTCGCTTTGCAGTGCCTCCTTGATCGGCCCACCTTTAACCAAACGGCGATGCCATGTAGTGATGTCATCACGTGACGTCATGATGACGTCGCATATTTTGGCAACGTCACATGATGACGGTTTTTTGCATCACTAGTGTTGACGCCATTGGTCACTTTTCGCGTTTGATGAGACACGTAAGGCTTTCGCCTAAATAAGCTTGGAAACCGCGCTCAAAGGCGTCCGTTAACGTGGAACCGATTAGTCTTGCAGTGCGAGTTCTTTGGTACGTAATTTTGAAACCGTATAATGCTATATGCACATAGGTGTATAAGGGCGCATGAACACACAGACACGAAGGTAAATCATACAAATGAGCACAGAGGCACATGAACACACGTGTTTTCGCTTTCGTGTGCTACTGCGTGTGTGTTCACGCATGTGCCTATAGTTCTTGTGTACTCGTCTGTACGCGTCGTATTCCAAGGTTCCCGGACATTTTTTCCTCCGCAGCGTCTGGGCTGGCTTTCTTTTTTTCTCGAAAGTACTAAGGTCTTCCGCTGCAAGGTAATGTCGCCTACTTTGCGCTGGGTCACCGCTCATTCAAGAGCGCCCTCGCGTGTGTGCGTGTACCCTAGACTTCGCTCTCCAGAGCAGCAAAAAAAAAAAAAAAAAGAACGCGCCCGCCATGTCTGACGGAGCGTGCAAGGGGCTTCAGATCCCGACGTTCGCGTCGCACAACTCCGCTTTAGAGGGAAATGGGGGGAGAGAGGGAAAGAGCTCCGACTCCGAGGGTCGAGCCGGGAACCCCAACCCCGTGGCGGTGAAGCGGAGCGCGCGACGTACACACTCGTCCTCGCGCTCTCTCGTGTACCGTCACGAAGTTTTAACTCTTTCTGTTCTCTCTGTGATGTTTGTTCAACTTTTTTTTTTCTTCTTCGAGGATCCACGTGGTACATACAGGGGCACCACGGCTGTCGCTCGCTTGCTCGACGCCACAGCACACGTCGGCTTAGCCCCACTTTTAAACGTCCGCTGGGAGCAGCTATAGCATGCAGCGCGAGCACCGAATAACCCGGCGTCTCGTTTTGTCTCGCGAGATTTAATCGTTGTGTTTATCGATTTAAGCGCTGCTCGGCTGCGTTTTTGGACATGAGGAAGGGGCCGACGCGTGTTACGGCAGAAGGGGGTGGGGGGGGGGGGCGATCAGGATCACGTGGTACACAAAAGCTGTGTCGACCGAGCCCGATACGACGTGCAGGCGTCGCGTCTACTTGACGAAAAACGCCTGCTTCCGTTTGCTGGAGCGTGTTGGAAAACATGTTTGCTGCAGCTTGTTCATAAACGACTATAGGTTTAACCTCAGGCTGCAGTAGTAGGTAAACTTTATTCACTCAGTTGACAGGAGAGAGTTGGGGACGGCTTTAAGCGCCGGCCCCTTACACGCGCAGTTGTGCACAATGCGTGCGCTGCTCAGAATATCTGGGCGGCGTATAGTTATTTGCCGCACGCGCTGCGAGCATGGGAGCTTCGCTTCATCCAGCGTATAGAGCCTTTCATCTTGCTTTGAATTATATTCAATTCGTTATCTGTGGATGTTACTGTTTTTGCGTTCATACACATCTTCAGCCACACTTGCGTGTTTGGTAGTCAATGTCAATCAATAACAGCGCGTCGCTACAACGTCTTGTGACACTGGCGGTTGGTAAAATGATTTGTTTTCAGCGTATGTATGCTGTTTGCTTCGAGTTATTCTGTTTCTTGAACGGCGACTACGACTATAGGTTAGTATGGCTTGAAGCAGGACACTATTGTTGCGCAGGTTATCTATGTATATGCACACAAACAAAACGCGGAACTTAGAAAAGAACGCGTAACTATACAGTATTATTGGGAAACTATACAGCATCCACGTTCCAAACTTATAACAGTCCAAGGGGTCAGTTGTGATCACTGGTGTAATATAATAAAATTCCGTATAACTTTCGCTTTAGTTCAAAATATCACTTAATGATAATTGAATATAGGCATGCACGCACGTATATTATGTTTGCCGAGTACGTGGATACAGCAAAAAAAAAAAAAAGGGAAGCAAAAAGCTTTTATGCCTACAAAGTTCCTCTCGCACTATGCTTATTAGAGAGAGTGCCGACGGACGCGTAATATATGCTATTCGTGGAACTCGAGCACTACGTCAATCTTCTTGCACTTAAAGAGAAGAAAACAAACAAACGAATAAAATGGACTGTCCAGTGTTCACGACCAAAGTCCCGGTGACAGACACGTCAGCTTCGCCTAGCGCAACAAAGTTGAAAACCCTCTTTCGTTTACGTTATTAAATTTTTTACCCGAGTACGGCACGTATATATCCAAAAGGCTCGCCGACGCTCACTTTCATCAAGTTTGACGAAAGGACGGAATATGCATATATACGTAGAAATGAGTAGAAAAGAAAGCAGCATATATAAAAAAATGCAAGGATGACACAGGATCGTCTCTTTTATGCATCCGCCCCCTTTTTCTCCGTTCATGCATCGCAGCGCATATAGGACGTTTATTATCATGGAGCCAGGGCTATAGCTATAAGCTCGGGTCCGCAGAGAGAGAAAGCTGCCGTGTACAACCATGCACCAACCGAGCCGGGCACAGGGAGGGCCTGCAAAAACGCGACGCCGCCCCTTGATGTAAACTCGACGCGTCGTTTGTTCCTAAAATACACTCAGCTCATCCTTTTCATACTTTCATTTTTTTTTCTCTCTTTCGCGAAGGCCGCGCTTCCTTTGCATCGTTATGCGACTCGAGGAGTCCATTTTTATCCTGATTTCGTTCTTTTTTTACATCACTCGTTCGCTGCTCTTGAACAGCGGCATCGGAGAGAGGGGCTTCGTTATTATTCTTCGTTTTCAGCGAGAAGGCTTTTCACTCTCTCAATATCGCCGGCATCGAGCACTTTGCTCCCTCTGAAAGCCAGGGGGGGCTCCTTGAATGGCGCTCAAGACGCTAGCAGCCTTCTTCTCCTCGCTCAAACGCGGCGAGTCTCAACCCGGGGCTCTTATAACAGGCGCGGCCACGCTCGCCTATCAAAATAAGCACCCCCCCCCCCCCCACCCTCCAGCACATACACACACGCACTGGCTCTTATACAACACAACCTACAACAGTACAGGCACGCAGGAAGAAGCTTTTTCCTCTTTATCGCGGTATAGCAGCTGATCGTTGACGGATGACGGTGCATCGTCTCTCTCTCTCGTGTTTATACGGGAGATGATCTTGCGTCTGCCTTTCGCGCCTCAGCCATCGCCTCATCTTTATGATGCTTGGTGCAACACGATCCGTCGGCGTCTCTTCAGTTCCTGATTTCTTCTAAATTGGTTCGAAACAATTGCTGCGCTGCCTTGTTTGCCTCCGCAGTACTTCGCAATAAGTGCGTTCGCCCAAAACACGTGTGATTTGAAAGCCGAGTATATATAGGCATGCATGAATATGTAAAGGCCGTCTGTGCTTCTTCTTTTTCGTTATCTATCTAGGATGCGTTATAAGCAAACTGTGCTTTCGTTTTCGTTAAGCTTTAAAAAAAAAACTGAGTCATTGCAACAAATTTGATTCTTGGACGAGAGGATTGTTATAAAGCACACACTAGCGCTGTTTTAAAGGCATTTGGACGTCCTTGGCGTAGCCGCGTGAACGCCGTGGGGGGGGGGGGGGGGGGGGGGGGGGGTTTCAGCGCCCCTCCCGAAATTTTTAGGTTGCATGTGTAGACACATACATACAAACACCCCCACGACGTACATAACAGGGTGGTTGAACCCCCCACCCCACTTTCCTGAAAAATATTTCTGGTTATGCCTCTGTAAGACGGTAATTTGAGCTCCTCATAGCCGTTCTTATAAAACGAAGTGGTAATTTTTGAGTAACAGCTCGGTAGATTATAACAGGTATATCTGAACCCGGGAGTTCTTAAGCCGAGCGTTATGCCGCGTTTAGGCGACATTCCGCAAGTGAGCACACAACAATCGCTCGGTAATCGCTGTCCTCACTTACTGGAAGAGTTTCAACATGAACGAAAATGATAAGGGATACAGTGGACAACCCCACTACCCGAAGGGTATATAGAGTATGTATCCATCCACGTTGTCTTGCTCGACGCAGACGCGTCCACCCAGCTGCGTGCTTCGTTCTAGTTAATGGCGCAATCTGCTTTATGATATAGAAACTATGACGTTATTGCACTCACTGATAACAGGCGCGACACAATTATTGGGATCCTACGAATCGCCATAATCGTAAGATCGCGATGAAGAGGCAGGCTGCGCTGTTAAGCCCGCACTCACGACACGCGCAATGGTGCGCAGATTGCACGCATCGAGCAAGCCTTTGCTAGAAAACGAGACAGGGCTCTTACAAGCGCCATAGAAGGGCGCGCTGTGTAGTATATAGAACGAACGTTTCTTTTTTTTTTTGTATTTTAGTCTTACACGCTGTCGGTCCCTTTGGAAGGAGCGGGGCGTCTTCGTGAGGACGTCGTTCCGGCGGCGATCTCTCCGTCGCGTCAGCTGAGCCAATTCCCTCATAAAGCTCCCTGCCGGGACATTGCCGAAGGCTTATCTCGTCCCATCGGCAGGAAGAAAAGCCGATAAGCGATAGCCTTTTGGCCCCTTCCTCGTTCATATACTCCCTCCCCCTCCGTGTTCCTCAAGAAAGCCCGCTGTGTCGGCCTAAAACTCTGGCATCTCTGAGAGAGGAGCCGGGACGCGAAGACCGAGCTATGTCCTCCCTCACCCCATGCCGTCCCTCCCCTGATCTATCCCCAGTACAACGCCCTCCACGGAAAAAGCCTCGTCTATCTCTACAAGCGATCTCTCGCTGGCTTGGCCCTAGTACAGAGAGAAGAGCGAAGAGGAGGTGGAGGGGTGGGAGACTAGACTCCGCGCGCGGTAATGTGTCCTAATGACGCCTTCATAGGCCACGCTTTCGCGAAGCTAGCAAAAGAAAGCAACAAAAGTCTGCTTTCGTCCACTTTGGTGGAACGGGCGCGTGCACGACGGCGGGGGCTCCGAAATTTGCTTGCCGCCACCCCCCCTCCCCCCTATGGCTACCCCTAAATCCCCTCATCTCTTATCACGACCCGCAGTTTTCCATTCTGATATACAACAGCTACGGCGAGCAACGCCGCGTATGTATTCCGGTCGGCGCTTCGGTTCACCCCGGCTTTCACATCCAAGGCCCGGGCCGCTTCAAAGTCACCTGCGCCTAATTTTGCTTCCGGTCCGTACCCCCGCGTGCTTTAAAAATTCCTTCTAAAGTGAAGTTCGCTAGAGAGTCGCGATATTATTCAACGTGTGCGCCGCCGGTAAAGCGAGCTCACTTTGCCGTGCGCGGGGAGAACACTGTGGAGCTGTTTTTTCATTGCATGGACTGGTGGCGCCATCTGCGTGGCGCTCCCAGCGGCCACTGGGGCAATGCACGCAATGCATGGGCCAGCACAGGTGTTGCATGGGCAATGCACTCCAGCAGTGCGCGGGGACACTGGACGGATGAAAGGACATCACGCAGGACAGAAAGGGGCATTTTTCGTGTCATGAAGCACATTGACAGTGAGACCTATAGCTTCGGTTCGAGATAACGCACGGGTGAGTGCGGATTTCTGAAGGGTTAATAAAGTTCAATACAATTTCATCAGTTATCATCATCAGCCCCCTTCGAGCGAAAAGAGTGCTTCGAAAAAAAATTTGTTCTCGTCGCTGATTTTCGATATCGTTTTTCTGTCGCGAACTCCAAGTCACCGACTTTACTCTGGAAGGCCTTGCGTGGGAGTCGAAGGAAAGACGTTTCTTGATGCGCGCGTGCGTCGAGGGAATCGTCGGCGATGAACGAAGGGGGGCCGACCGTTGACTCCCCGAGCCGAGCCCCGGCCGGGATCGCAGCGGGCCCTTGATGCGCAAGCTGTCGTCTCGGAGTAGGGGACTCCAATAGGGATGGGAGTGTAGAGGGTGTCGCGGTGTATAGTGTAGGCCTCCGACGGAAACGTCTGTTTTCTGTCCGTCTAGATCTTGCGAAAGCACCGCAAAAGCGTCGTCGTCGTCTAGCGCATCTTCTCGAATTTCCTCTGGGACTCGGCGCGGGCAATGACGCCCCTGTTATTTGAAGACGGCGCGCGCGACTCCAGCTCCCTGTTTGCAGCTCACACGTCGCTCCGCGCTCGATATACAGCCGTAGAAAGTGCACGCAGTGTCACGTTGCTGTTGCCGGCATCACAGACTATCAACTGGACGAGCAGGTTAAGCTTAATAATTGGTAGCAGCGCACGAAGAACGCTCGTCTTCACTGTTTTACGTTCGTTTGTCGGCGTTAACCATGCGGGATATTGCCAATGACTCTGACAGACATTCCGCGTGCGAATTGTATTCATTTTCGAAAGAAAAACAGCCCACAAAGAAACGTAGACAAGAAACAGAGGGAAGACACACAGCACGGCGCTCACAACTGAAAGTTTATTGGAACGAGACTCAAACTGGTAAGCACAACAAGCGAATTTCAAGTGAGGTCAACTTCAGAAAAAAATTTAAATGATACGTTCATCAATAACAGAGAACTTTTTGTGCAGAATCACTTGTATCATTTCGAAGCGAACGCTCGACTAGAGGACAACAGGCAATTCTCCCGAATTGTGAGAGCTTGAATATACTATAGTCGGCGACTTTCCTCCTTATAACATGCTGTAGTTTGGTAAGCCATGCAAGAACACTCTAGCTGAACCGTATAAAATACACATGTGAGGGCTACAGTCTACCAATGTGCGTGCAGTGAATGCGCTTCACCAATGCGGCGGTTCTTATTTAGCTCGCATTAGCAGCTTTGCTCGTCAGATGTTTTCCTGTTGTAGACTTTCTTATCTATACGTCTTCTCATCTTCCGATCATTTACCGCGGACACGTGAGACTCTTTAAGTCTGGCGGTTCGGGCGTGCGCACCGCGTGGACGCATAGCCCTGCAACCCGCGTGTTCGGTTCGGTTATCTTATTTTTGAAAAAAAAAAAAAAACGTTGCAGCACCTCCGCTGTTCAGATTCCAAGTTTCGGACTGATAACAAAAAAAAAAAAAAATGTGGTTTATCTAAATAAGCCAGTTTTACGTGCATCTGCCGAATCTGCTTTCGATCTTACGAGTACGACTTTAGGAAAAAAGCGATCGACCCATCCGTTGCGTAAAAAGAATTGATACGGAAGAAAAAAAAAAAAAAAAGCCGAGAGAGAAAATATACATCGAAGTGCCAGGTTTTTCCTACAGCGCCACTGCGCTCGGGGCTTTTACTTACTGGACGAGGGCGTTCGCACTCGGCAGCAAAAACCAGTCGCGATGGCCGGTGCCCTCCCCGGCATTTGTCGTCTTATTCCCTTTCTTTCTTTTTTTCTTAATTATTATTCTTTGTGTATCGTGGGGTTCTCATTTTATTTCCTGCGGGGCATTAGGCCCGCTTATCAGTCGAGCTAGCTTTCGTTCGCCCTAGCCTTCCACCGTAGTGCTTACTCTCTCCGGCGGAGCTGATTGGCGCGTCGCAATGCCAGGGCTCCGCCCTTCGGACGGGGTTACGCTCGAATGAACGTTAATGCGAATGAAAAGAAAGCCCGGCTTCCAGTTTTGGTTGGCTGCCCACTTCGAACTGTATTTTTTATGCGATCTGTTTCATTGTTTCGCTTTGCTCTCCGTAATCTCCTTCCTTCCTTCTCTCCCTCTCTTTCTATTCCTTTCTCCCCCAGCGCCGCCGGTCCGCCATCGGGGTGGATCAGGCAATGACGCGTCATACAAGACCGACTGACTGACTATGCTGCGAACGCTGTAACCGTCAAAATCGTTTGAATGACAGGCAGTGGTACTACTTAGTACAGTGGGTGAAGCGGAGAGAGAGAAAAGAGAGACAGGGCTTTTAAGCGCGCAGCTTGTGTCAACTCTAAATACTTCTGTCGTTTAAGAACCACCTGGTCGACCGCGCATCTGCAGCGCTGTTTAATCTGCGTGCGATCGAAGAATCGTTATGCGACAAACGGAGATGCACGGCCTCTCGCAAACGGTTGTCGCTTTGCGTTCAGTGTACTTTTTGCATCGGTTTGTCCCAAAGGCTTTAGAAGAACCTTTAAAAGTAAAAGCTGGAGGGAGTCGTTAGGCGTTGCTCTCATCTGTCAACGCTCGGCCAGCGCGGCACACTGAAATGCGAGGAAAGAGATATGAAGTTCGAGGAGAAAGAGGTAGTGAAGTTGACCTTCAGAATAACCGGACGAGTTATTAGCATGATCTAGCGGGCTTGTCATGTCGCTCAAACTTTTGTTTTTTAGTAAGTGAGAGATGACGCGGCCAAAAATGGTTCGACGAACGTACGCTTGAGAAAGACGACGCGAAATGACGACTACGAATACGTGTCAGGTTACGTCATTGTTCTTGTCCAGTCTCTAGTACGTCACTGTTTTCCCACGAATAATCGCGCCTCCGCCGTACACTTTCAGCCAGCTCATGCTCAAGATAAGGCCTCGAGCTGATGTTTGTTGACGTGACAGTTGACGTGTAAACCAGAGGTGTATGACGTACGTAGATGCGCACAGTGAGAGATTCACAGCGATACTAACAAAAACAATGCGAGGCAGTCGTATATTCAAATCATGCAGCGTAATGTTGAAGAAGACATAGCTAGCGCGGACCGTATACATAGGCTGCATCATATCGCGTTTAACGCGACATTGGCGACATCTAGTCGAACCGATTGCAGTTCTCTCGTTGCCAGTCACTGTTCGAGTGTCTCAAAAATATCGCCGATACCTCGCCAGATACGGGACTTATGCGTTATCGCCTTTTTTTGTTGTTGTTTTTCATTTTCTCCATCTCTCTCTCTCTTGGATCTTCGTTCGTTCGAACGCTTACATGTACCATTTACGATCGGTGTCTACACTGTATCGTAGACAAAAGCAATTCACGCGGCGCTCGCCGTCGCTCTCACGAGATCGCATCGTTAAGCCGTAAAAACAGTGGCGCGCCACAAAACAAGTTGCTCTCCGTCGAGGATGCCGTAGCTTACTTTGTTTCTTGATCCGGCGGCGTTATAACCGGTTCAGGTTGCTGCGCTTCAGCACGAGCCTTCGCGTTTCATTTCACTTTGCTTTTCAACGGCAATTCTGTGGAAAACGAAAAGGGTTAAAATAGATGTCTAATAGAAAGAGTCGATAGAGCCGAAGGAGGGCGCGACGCTCGCAGTATCGTTACCACGCCCCCTTAAAAACAAAACGTCTCTAAATCAAGAATTCACAAGCGCCGCCGTCAGTTTACGTTGCTTGCTGTACCAAAACTGGCTGGCATAAAGACCTTATAGTATTCGTGTATATAATCTCTTCCTCTCTTTTCCACCTTCTTTCCCAACGCTGAGTACAGGTAAGAACGTTGATGTAGGCCGGGGGACCTCTCAGCGTTTCAACCATAATGAACCTCTCTCTCTCTCTCTGGGTCGAAGATCTTTTTTTTCTTCTTGGTGCCGTTCATCGCCGAGCTAAAACCAATACGGGCCTACGCATACACTTTTCCACCTGATCGAGCAAGCCAAGCAGAAACACAAACCGCATAAACTCGCGTTCCCGCGCTGACCGCGATTCTATAGATATCCACGAGCGAACCGAACACGATCGTCGTGGCGGACCCCGTACAACATATAATAACGCACAGGCACGCTCGCTTGCAGTGAGGGAAAAGAAATTCGCTATTTCGAGAAGGCCGCGCGCAGCCGCATAGTACGCGCGCGCGTGCTTCGCAGAGGATGCGCGGAATGAAACGCCGCCAAAACGCTGGAATGGGAGGAGGGAAGACAAGGAAGAGACTGCGATACTTCTTCTTCTCCTTCGAGGTCTTGTGTGTGTGTGTGTGTTGTGCGTGTGTGTTGTGCGCGCGGCAACATCTGCGGGGGATGAAAGAGAAAGGTAGCTATTTTTAATCGCACGACCGGGCGCACTAGCTCGCACGACCGCGCAGGGGCCCCCTCGCTTCGGTCGTCCCTTTAATTTCCGGTGTCAGGTATACGCGCGGTGTGTTCGAGCAGCACCGCGCGTCACGACCGCTTTCTCGTAAAATACTGGAAAAAAAAAAGAAAGTTCAAGCTCGGGGTCTTTTCTCGCTCCTGAAGAGGCCCTGCGGTATATTATAGGTACGCCGCGAATTGTGTATTGGCTGCAGTATCAGTTCAGGAGGATCTCGTCTTACAAATTATGCGCGTTCTTCTTTCCGCGCAAGTTCATAAGTGCGCGGCATATGCGCACTGGCGCGAAGTGTTCGTGGAAGTTTATCGGAACAAACTGAGTGTTCTTCCGTTCAGCGAGTGAGACTTTTCCTATCGATACTATAGCCTAACCCGGCCCTTCGTCTGTTGCAATCTTAATTTTTGTTTTTTCATTACCAGAACGTGTCTCGGTCTATAATGTCTCTCGCACGCTCATTTCTCGCCTACACAAAGCACACGCTCGTAAAAAGATATATGGTTTTCAGACAAGCGACAGAATTTCGTGACGAAAACAATTTACCTTCCTGTCGAAACATTGGTTCCAAAAGACATCACTTATTGGACGACTGTTGGTCACTGCTTTTATCGTGTGTGACGTCCATTTGCTCGCACAGGGGACGTCGATGGTGCCAACGTTTTGACAAATATAGACTTGCAAAGATAATGCAAGTCTCCGTTTTAAAAACCCACACGTCAAAATACGTTGGCTCGAGTGACATCCCATAATAAATCATACCTAATCAATTCAGTTAGGCATCCATCTCGCTACTGTGAACATCAGTGTGGTCTGATACAAAGCCGTGGTTGAAAATGTATATTGAGGGGTTGCCGGGGAGCTGGGCTTATATGCGCGTTTTTACGATACTTCCCTAGCCTAAGAGCAAGGCATACCTTTCGTTGCAACACTGCGTTGCAATAATACTATGTTGGGCTTCTATTCGCATGCACGCCTTGCGTTAATATAGTGCACGCCGTCGGCGCTTCGCCTGCGCATACGCTATGTTAGAAATATGCTGTGTGGCGAAGCAATTGGTACTGTTAAACGGTTGCGTTCTCCAGCGGCTCCTAGTGGGTCGTCCTCTTGTAAACGCCGTTCACTCTCGGAGCCCGTGTTTTGGCCTGGACTGTCGCCATAGCGAATTGTCGCCGAGTCCCGTCCAATAAACCGCTTAACAAATTGGTGGAGGTGCTGGGTATCGATCCCAGTACCTCCATTGCTTCGCCACAGCTGTATCTTTTATGTTCACCTCGTGCAGTTTTCGCTCGCTTAAAAGGACAGGTATAGGCACTGCGGTCGAGAATAAATGCCATACATAAGCAAGTGAAAGTAATGCTTTACGCTTACGCTCGTGCATACTCTTGCCTCAAAACACGCAAGCATCGATATATTTGGGCATAAACGCGGCTTGCTGCGTAGGCGGCATGCACGACGCTGAGGGGTGCGTTTTTGCGGCCGTGTGCACACCGCCGATCTCCGCAGAAATCGCTATGCCATGCCGCCAAATGATATATATATATATATATATATAGTTCTACGAAAACTATAATATATCGACAGTGTTGTTGTCAGAGTTTCGCGTGATACTGGAGGCCAGACGCTGACGCCACGTCTTTATAGACAACCCGTTCTCGTCTGAAGGTTCACTTTTCGTGGAATACACTATGACTGGATGGGACGTTTCTAGTTGACAGCGACGTAACCAATAAACACGTTGATATCGCAACCCGCGGCTACTGGTCAATAAACTGATATTATAGCTGTCGCAGAAGTGGAGGGAGACCACCTTCACGTCCCACGGTCTATACTGAAGATGTGAAAAAGCTGGCACATATGGTTTAAAGGGACACTAAAGGCAAATATTAAGTCGACGTTGATTGTTGAAATAGCGGTCCAGAAACCTCGTAGTGCTACTTTTATGCCAAGGAAGTGCTTATATTGAAATAAAATCACGTTTTACTGGTCCGCATCGCGTTAGCGCACTTCAAATCACCCGCCTGAAATCAGTCTTTCACACGTCACTGCTGCCGTGCCCAACGTTGCCCGCATTTACTGCGCGGCGGCGTGCACTGGTGGCGTGCACCATTCGGACATCCGGCAACATCACATGCATGCGGCATTTTGTCGAACTTTCTGTCAGAGCAACTTTCACGAGCGCGCAAAACACACACGGCAGTACGCGATACTGAAACTACCACTGAGACGCGACCGCGTGAGCGAAGCAGGGCGCCGGACGAAGCGCAGTTCGGCGAAAACGGAACCTTTGAACCACGCGCGCCGTTCCCCATGACAACGCCAAAGCGGTTCTTTTTTCCATGAATCAAACAGAAACGAACAAACAGCATTTTATTACGTCTCTTGATGCACGGAAGGTTTTTTTTTATTGCTACTAGTTTGATTACTAGTGATAACTTGTAGGCAAACTCTCATACGTCATCGGGATCATTTTGAAAATGTGCCGCTCGTGGCGCTCATCGTGTGATACATTTAGCTTAAGTTCTCGGTAAGTAGCAGCGGCGTATCCAGGGGGGGGGGGTCAACCCCCCCCCCCGAAATTTGTCAGTTTTGCTTTCGTATATATACACGCACACGTACAAACGCACGCACGAACATACATAAAGTATGGTTGAACCCCCCCCCCCCCCGAAAAAAATTTCTGGCTACGCCCCTGGTAAGTAGGGCACTGCTGTTGATAATATTGCCGTTTTAGACGTTGTCATACATTGAGCTTTCACTCTGACATAAATTGTTATTTGCCTTTAGTGTCCCTTTAGGTCGATAGCGCTCTCATTGCAAGGGAATGCAGCTGAACAAAAGAGAAACACGGCTCCGTGCTTGCTTGTATACGTCTAAAGTTTCGTTTACGTTGAGTCGACCCAAGTGTGTCGAGTGAAACGTCGAGTTGACAGAGCCCGACCCGACCCCCGCGTAGTGCATGCATCTTATCATCTTAGCAGGCACGAGACCATTCTATCCCGTACCTTATTTTTCCCACACGCCTTGCATGAGTTGCAACACCATACTGTACGAGGGATAACCTCAGCGCTCGCTGAGCCGTAAGAGCTCACTTAACCGTGCCTTCTATTGGTTACATGGTTTCAAACCTGACGACAGGTTTTCAGTTTGACAAGCCGATTCGACCCTCACGCCTTTGTCATTTTCACGTGAGCTTATACTATGCACTGGCATTTTCAATGCTTTATGGACGACTCTACAATGTTTTCCCGTCTTTCACGCAGGTTTCACTGTCGTGCTGCTGCGTCTTCCGCGGCGGCGTCCTGATCGACGACCCATGATCGCGAGGACACCCCCGACGTTTGCCCAGCGGCGGCGACGGTGAGGACGGCGTCGCCCGCGAGTTGTGCGCGGCGGCGATGCTCCGGCCGCGCCAACGACGCCGCTGTGCCAGCGGCCGGCACGGCGCGGCAGCTGCCACGGCCGCCATGGCCCTCCTCAGCCTGCCACCGCTACTGCTGGCCATGCTCCTGCACGCGGTACGATCCCTCTATCACAGCCTACTATGCGGACGCCTGCTGGTTGGAAATGTACTTCTTCGTATACGATGTCCTCCGGTTCGTAGGTGACAGGATATACAACTATAAGCGCACGAGGGCAGAGGAAATAAGAGGATCACGCCACGAGCGCTCATCCTCTTCTTTCGCTGTCCTTATTGTCAATTATGATTTACCACACGCTCGCCCATTTTTCTGTTCTAATCCTCCTGTTCTTTCTGACGGTAAGAAAGAACCCCGTGGTGTGTCAAATGGCTGTTCTGAAGGTTGCACTTATCTCTCTATAGACGCATGTGTAAAGTGCCGAGTTGGGCGTATTGGTACATAATTTCAAAATACTGCGCTGTAGTGTTTTTAAATTACGCACGTCTACACGCTAGCTCACGTATTCGCCGATTTGCGTAATTCGGAAGTTTGCGCTGTGCCACTGAGATTATGTGCCAAGATGCTTTCCTAACGTGTCTTTCGGCTCACTGTCCACGTGGCTGCGGTCGCAGGCCGAAGCGGCCAGGCTCGTGTCGTCCGCTGACGACGGCGTGGTGGCCTCGTACCGGAGCTACAACGAGAGCGTCAACTTCACGCACCTGGTGCTGGACAGGACGGGCGGCCGCCTCTACTTGGGCGCCACCAACCGCCTCTACCAACTGGACGCGGCCAGGCTGCAGCTGCAGGTGGACCTGGAGACGGGACCCGTCCAGGACAGCGTGCAGTGCTCGCCCGCAAGCTGCGACGGCTACCCCACGGTGCCCACCAACAACGTCAACAAGGTTCGTATAACCACTCGGTGTCTATTCGAGTTTGTCCTTTTTTTTATGATTCTTCTTCGTTCGGGTCTTGCGATCGTTTGAACTTCGAAGGATGTTTTGGTCTTCGCCCTGTCGCATTGCTTGCGTTCACCTGCTAACGAATGCGATGCGTTTGTTGACTGTATATACAGTCGTCGCAACTGTTTTAGAATGTCCAACTTATAATGAAGATAAGCCGTCGCAGCAAAGGGCTACGGGTGCGTTATTGCAGCTCGTACGAACAACGAACCTCCATGAAGAACTTCCATGAATCACTGAGAAGTGTCATCCTGCGTTGTGCTGTCTTTTCCTACCTTCCTAGTCCCTTCCTTCTCCTCCGTGTAGGGTCGCATACCGAATATTTGTTCTGGTTCACCTCCCTACTTTTCCTTCTCCATTTCTGTTCCAAGACACGATTCAGTGCATGCTGCCTGACGGTAAACAGAGCACGCTCACGTCAAGGAGTATACGGAACCTTAAACGTCGTTCCTTGTTCGTGTCGCAGGTGCTGCTGATCGACCCGGTGGCCCAGAAGCTGATCGTGTGCGGCAGCGCGCGCCAGGGCGCCTGTCAGCGGCACTCCCTCTCGGACGTGGCCGAGAAGGAGCCGCTGGTTCCGACGCCCGTGGCCGCGAACGACGAGAACTCGTCCACCTTCGCGCTCATCGCCCCATCGCACTACTACGGCCGCGACTCCCGCGCCCTGTACGTGGCGACCACCAACAGCCGCCAGGGCCCGTACCGGGAC
Source organism: Rhipicephalus sanguineus (assembly GCF_013339695.2). Taxonomy (NCBI): domain Eukaryota; kingdom Metazoa; phylum Arthropoda; class Arachnida; order Ixodida; family Ixodidae; genus Rhipicephalus; species Rhipicephalus sanguineus. The sequence continues at coordinate 142,433,179 of NC_051181.1, read as the reverse complement.
ATGGTGCCGGCCATCTGCACCCGCAGCCTGGAACCGGAGTCCGAGCGGTTCCGCATCATCGAGCAGAGCTTCTCGGAGACGGCACGCATAGACATGGCGCACCACATCAAGGACTACTACCTGGTGCGTTACGTGTACGGCTTCCACACGGACGAGTACGTCTACTTCGCCACGGTGCAGCGAAAGAGCCACCTGCGCGCCTCCGAGGAGCTCGGCTACATCAGTCGGCTGGCGCGCGTGTGCACGTCCGACCCCGGTTACAACACGTACACCGAAGTGACTCTGCAGTGCGTCGGTCGCGACGGCACCGACTACAACTTGCTCCAGGACGCCGTGGTGTTCGACGCCGGCGACGACCTGAGTCGCGAGCTGCGCCTTCCCCTCGGTGGGGGCGCAAGGAGGCGCCGTGTGCTCGCGGCCGTGTTCGCCCTCTCGCGGGACCACACGGCCCGGTCGGCCCGTCGCTCGGCGTTGTGTCTCTACCCGTTGAGGGACGTAGAGCGCCGCTTCACCGAGAACATACACATGTGCTACAACGGCAGTGTCCTGACGCGCAATATGGATTACATCGCCGGAAGCGTCCAGAGTTGCCCGGAGCCGGGGGTGAGTGCCAGCCCATTTAGCACTTGGTCCTTATTCAAACAAGGATAACATTCTAGGCAATTCTGATGCCATACACATTAGAGAAGGTTAATGTAGCAAAGAGCACTTGGAACGAGAATATCTGAGTTCGGCTCATGTCTATACGTAACCATTCAAAAGAAAGTCGCAGTGTTTGCGCAACCTCCATTTATCAAACTCTACCAACCTTTGAATATTCCTAGTTGAAACACTGCGATTGACGATCAGTACGGCTGGCAACCTTTGTGCAAGATTCGTGCAGACGGTTTGAAGCCCAGTTGGAAAAGTGATCAGCATGCTCCCTCTCGACCCCAGGGGCTTTACAGCAATGCAAGCTTTGCAGCTATAGTTTAATTTGCAAGGCTGTACGACAGGCAGACTTCCCGAATACTCCACTGGTATGCCCCGGGTACGCTTATCGCTCGCTTCTATACGCGTCACAAGAACGTCACAAATGTGACTTGACAAAAAACTCTCATTCGCTATCTACACAGAGACGCCACGCCCCCGAATGAAGAGAGTGAAACTTCGCTGCCTCACTTCGCTTCGAGCTGCTAAAATGAGCGATAGGTTGTAAATCTCCGCGGTCGTCGTCCACACATCGGGATGAACTTGGGAAGACTCGACACTCTCGCGTTGTTATCTGGGGGTACTTGGGACAGCGACGCTATCAAGTCTTGAAAAGAGTAGGTATTTTGAGGAGTCTATATATAGCAGAGTGAGCGGCATTAGCGCGCCTGGCGATACGTTCAGGGACTGCAGAAGACTCCTTCACCTCGTAAAACTCCGGCCCAATAGCCGTTGCCCACAAGCTCAGCTGGTGAAGCAGGCGAGAGTCAATCAGCTAGCCAGGCGGGAAGAAGTACAACAAGAAAGAAATAATAATAAAGGCAGGGCGCCCCGCTATCGGCCGTTCATAAAGCTCGGGCTCCGGGCGCCCCTCCGATAAGCCGCCGCCGCCGAGTGGGCGTGGCGGCGGTGTCGAAAATTTCGGGGCCTCGGTTGATGGATGGCGCCGGCGACGGAAAGATAAGCGACCAACCAAGTGTGCTTCGCGACCCCGAGCGCGCGTTTCTATCCCCGTTGCTGCCGCGTATAGTTCGGGTCCTTCGATTCTGCATCGTGGCTGATCGCAAGACCGAAATTGCCCTGCTTCGCATATTATATAGCGTTCGTGCTGTATACCAACAAAGCCTGGTACACAGTTTTACATGGTCACGCAACCGGACGTTTTCCACTTAACAGAGAATCGACTGCGTACGTAGTCCGTCACTAAGGTGGCTATTTGGGCCTGCTGGCATGTTATTAGTGAGTATGGCGTTGCGCATAAGGGACGCGTGCACAAGAAGAAACGATCGAAACCCACAAAGCGCAAACTTTCAACAGCGCAAACATTTTTGTGTTGAAAGTTTGCGCCTTGTGTGTTTCATCGTTTCTTCTTGTGTCCGTCTCCCTTACGCCCAACGTTATACCAACTAATGTAACGTTGTTTACCGTTATTGAGTGCGTTTATATGCAGCATACGCACGTCAATACGGACTACGACAATTCACAATAGCCCTCTGAGTCTTCTTTGAACCTGTAGACATTTTCAAATGAGAGGGTGAGCACCTCCTTTCTGGACTGTGGCACGGGAGTACAAAGGCTGGCGCATGCTGACGTCGCTGCCTCGGCAGTGCGTTTTTGGGAGTCACGCATATTCCGACCATACTTTACGAATGTCCGTGCGTGTGTTTGTATGTGCGCGTGTATAAATACACGTGCAATATTAAAAAGTTTGTGGGTATGGGGAGTTTGATAACCCCTCCCCCTGGCTACGCCAGTGCACTGTATACACTGACCAACCAAACAGTGCGCCGCATCAACCGCACGCTCCGTGCGCTTTGGTTTACAGCAAACATACGGTCAAACATTGCATGGGACATACACAAACAAACAAACAAACAAACAAACAAACAAACAAACAAACAAACAAACAAACAAACTAACAAATAAACATAAAGTCAGTCAGACAAGTACTCCGCTGTAGGAACTATATATATACGGTACGAAAATCACGCATCGCGCGCGCAATCATCACGTCTTTCCTGTTTGTTTCTCTTCTCCCTTCCGGGCGCGCGTTGCCCAGTGGCGTCCTAGGCCGCCGAGAACTCGTCCTTGTGTATCGATCGACGGGAGGCAAGTCGATTCCTCTCTCGACGTCACAGATGTGACGTAGATGACAGGACGGAAGGAAAAAGAAACATATATGTAGATAGCTACGGAACAGGCCACTGTAGTGCATGCGCGTAAGAAGCGCGCGTGTCCGCTAGTGACAGTTTGTCTGTGAGCGACGCCCAGTGGCGCGGGAACTCTCAATGCAGTGAGAGAGAGTCTTTCTTTCCGGAAGTGGCGGCGCGGAAAGCAACACGTTTTCTGTTTCATAACAAGAGCGCGCGTCCACGTCTCGGAGAGAGAGAGAGAGAGAGAAAAACGGGATGGTAGTTCTACGTCAATTCAGCGATGAAATTTTAAAGAGAAAGAAAAGGAAAATGAAGGATGAAGAGGAGCTTTTCAGGACGAGCCGACTGTGAAATCCCCGACTCCCACCAATGGGCAATGTTGAAAACAGAGAATAAGAGAGGGGCGAGAGGGAGGGTTTCGCGTCCCAGAGCTAGGCCCCCGTGCCAGAGGGGGTTTCGAAACCCGCCGCTCTTGCTGGCTGGCGCAACAGCTTCGAGCGCGGCAAGCTGCATGTATCGGAGGGCGTTTGTGCCTTGTATAGGCCAAGCGCCTTTAATCCGCTTAGCAGCTCCTCAGCGTTTCAGCCTCTACTGCCGCTACTCGTGATGCTTTGCTGGTGGCGGTGATGCTTGCCTCGGCGCGCGCACGGGGCAGATTGAAATGTTTGCGCAGCGGCTTGAAACGCCGCCGGTGCCCTGCGGCTTTCTTTCGATGCAAGCTCTGTGCGGGTTTGTGCTCCGCGTTACGCTTTGCTAGATATGCGGGTGCCAGCATTGCTTCCTCCGCGTACGAGCGCGATATATATATAATACTGCGTGCGCGAAAGCCAGAGTCTTGGTTTACCTCGACGTATCATCACGTCTTCGATCGTATGGCTGTAAGCAATGCGAGAACGAGCCACTATGAAGCCACCTTCTCAAGACTGTATATATAGATACATACAGGTATGTGTACACGTATTACGTTTCGGTTTTATGCTTTTATCTACGCTTCGCATTTCGATCGATGTAAAGACTTCAGCGCGGTGCTCGCCGCTTCTCGTTCCTAATATTGTCCCGCCTTTGCGCCTCGCTTATTAAGACAGTCGAGCGAGCGACGTAGCGGTAGCTTATCGGCAAAATTTTCATCACAGGGCAGCGACGCCATTGTTCGGATGAAACGTCAGAAACGGTAACCGCGCTTTCGTGTTTTTGTTTTTTTTCTTGTTTCAACTTTGATATGCTGAATCCTTCGAGATGTCTGTAGGGACATGTAGGGGCATGTAGGGGCTGTAGGGTCTGCAGAAATAATTTCCGTTATACTTGAACGCATACACTGTATCTTAGAATCATAATAGCTTAGCAAAGAAAAGCACGTAGCCTGTATTACGGTCCTGTGAAACAAAGCACACAGACGTGAAAAAAAAAAGAACAAAAATGTTTCGAAATATGCGTTTAAATTTAACCGCCGGGGGCACTCTAGAGTTAAGGGCACCGAGGTTTCTTTAATGATGCAGTTCTTTCAAATGTCGTAAATCATAACGACGACCATGGCGTAGTCTTTGGACGGTAAAGCCTGGGGTACAGATCCGTGTAATTCACATTTCTTTCTCTCTCTCTCTCTCTCGTTGTAACATAGCCTCCGACGCATTCCCATATTACAGTGCTGGAGGTGCTCGGTCGATACTCTTCTCCTCAACATCGCGGAGTTGTGCGGCGAAGCGTGCTTAGCGGAGGTCTCGCGCCAAATTAGCAACACGCGCGCCGAAAGCGTGGGAAGTGCGTGTCCGTTGTCTCTGACGAAGTCGAAATTAAATGGAACACGAAGAAGGGAACAAACAAAGAATTAAGCACGCACTCAACGAGTGCATGAAATTGAATGAACCCAGCTGCGGCGCACGGTTCTTATTTCGCCAGCCGACAAGGAGAACTCCAACGCCCGCCAGCCATCAACGCGAGGTCCCCGCGAATTAAACGAAAGTGGACTCAGTTTTCATTCGAGAGACGTTCGACTTTTGTACTTTTCATGCACACACGCTCAAGACAATCCCGCGTAAGTTCTTTTTCGTTGAGGGAAGACGGAAGTGCGTTTTAGAGCAGCCGGGTATGAAAGCGACACGCTTGTCTCGAGTCAGAAAGAAACAAAGAGAACACGAGCCTTCGCAGACGTTCGAGAAAGATCCGTTTTATTTTCGAACGTATTCGTTCGTGAGTTTTCCCTCAAAAGCCCCCGTGGCAGTCAAGTGCCGTCGTTTTCTTGCGATCTTTCTCTCTTTGCCGGAGGTGTTGTCGCTTATTGTTTCCGACAGCAGGGGGCGCGCTGCCGAGAGAGTTCATTGCATACCGCCCCCTCCCCCGGTCGCTCCGAGCGAAATTCGCCGCCAGCTGCCCCTGACTTCTTGACTGCCTCCCCCCTCACCCCCCGTGCAAGGCCTCTTTCCCCCTCGTGTCTCCCTCCGTGTCATGACGCTGCTTCGAGACGTAAGCACTGCGGGGAAAGGAAATGCTAGAACGCACGGTTCAAGTCGTCGGGAACAGTCGCGTTCATTCACTTTTTTTTTTTTTTTCTTATACCATCGAGACCTAGCTCCTAGCGACTTTTTTTCCAAGTCCTCTCCTTTTGTCATCCACATAGGAGCTAAGGAAAGCGCGCTCTTAGCCTGCTTCGTGGATGGAGCTAAGACGCTGAGAATTCCTTCTGCCCCCCCCCCCTCCTGCTACTAGATGGAGCGAAATCGGAGTGCTTGGCTCCGGCGTACAGCGACGGCAGCGGCTTGCGCGCCGTTTTCTCCGTAATGGGAAACACAAGACGTGTTCGTTCCGAGAACTGTGTCTTTCCCTTTCCCTCCTATCCTCCTCCCCTCTTTCAGATTTCTCGTTGGCGTCGCTCGGCGGGCTGGTTTTCGGTTCCTCGAAGAAAAAAAAAAATCTTCACACGAAACCTTCTCCAGGTTCAGAAGTATAAATCAAAGCATTGCGAAGAGGAAAAAAAAAGCACGTTCGGCGCCTTATTTTAGCGAGCGTTCGGCTTCACTGCAGAACAAGGAGACATTGCAGAGCAAGCAGTGTAGCGTCGTTGCCTGTTTGCCTTAATTGTTTATCGAGTTGTTTGTTCCGATTGGTTATGCTTCTATGCTATCACGGCGAAATAAAACGCAAGCACGAGATAATAAGCTAGGAAGCGTGTTCCTCTTTCGCACTGTGTTGTGTGACGCCGGCGTGACTCTTGGCCACGCCCACAGTCACGTCATAATCACCATTTGCAAATGTCAAAAGTTAGTACTGTCTTAGTTCGAGTATTGCAGCAGGCGGGGCGTTAGTCCCTGGCTCAGCGCATGCGCAGAGAGCGAACACCATTTCCACCGGACCGAGATCTCTGCTAGGTATGCTATTCCCAAACTATGCTAGACTAGAAACAGAAGCGTTCAGTCATAATTTGATAGCAGCACTCGTTCATTTCCAAAGTCACGGACGGCAAAAGCTTTCATGAGTGCTAGAGATGTCAGTATGAGAGACTCGGCGAGCTACTCAGTGAGATGCTGCCGTATTGAGTAGCATTCCGGTGAGTTGAGGTGTGCGCGGCATTCACGCTCGCTTGGTTGAACTACTCGGCGTTCAGTGAACATCTTCGTCAGCGGCCGCGAAGAACACTATTTTTTCATCAGTATCCACGATATCGGCTAGCGCGCCATTCTTTAAAGCCCGCTCCCTTCACGTTCTCGAAGAAAAACAAGAACACAAAAAGAAAGATGTTTAGACGGATGGTGTACGTCCAGACACCTTGGGCCCCTCTCTTCATTAAGGGTCATGTCGATATCCGATCCCGCGAAAACAATCGGCTGCAGTTCTTCGTTCCTTCATTCCGGTTAGCCCCTCAATCACGCCGCGAGATGCGTGTTACAACCTCAGTCGTTCGCTACAATGCCGCATCCGCCGCATTGCGGAAGTAACGATGCTTGCGCCTTCATCGTGAGGTGTACGTGTTAGCGCTTTAACGAACGTATGAAAGAAAAGACGGGCAGAAAGAAAGAGAGAGAAAAAGAAAGAAACAGTGATGGTCGCTGTGGCGCCCATCGCCAACAACACTGTACCATTACGGACCACGACGCCGCCGCTGCTGATGTACATAAACATGCGCGCACGTGAACTGGGCGAGCAACTCATAAAAGGAGTGCACGTGTGGGGGTTTCTGGCGATAGAGATACCAAAAAGAAGAAGGTAGCAAGTAAAAAGAGTGAACTGCAGGAATTAATAACTAGTTCGTTGTTTTTGCTCCGCGGCCGAGTATGACGGTGCACCCGCGCTTATTAATGAGGCTCTTCGCCGCACTAGCGTGCGCGCGCATACGTGTATATATAGACACACACACACACACACACACACACACACACACACACACACACACACACACACACACACACACACACACACACACACACACACACACACACACACACACACACACACACACACACACACACACACACACACACACACACCCTAGGCTGCAAGGGCCAGGCGTTTTTAATGCACCCCACCGCCGGCTCTTCTCACTCAAAAGCTTCTTTTTGATGTTGCGCGCTGTCGTGCGAGCCAGTTTCGCTAACGTGTGATTAGCGCGGCGCGGCCTTTAGAGCGACGACCGTGCGAGCTACACCGCTAGCAACAACTACAACAACAAGCACAACATCCCCGCACACCGATGAGCGAGAAGGACGAGAAACATATATGCTTCTTGCTTCTCGCTCGTCTCTGTGTATAACCCAACTACGCAACGTCGTCGTCGGTGGCGTAGACGTAGAGCTCTCTGGAAAGGGCCTTCTGTTTACGCCGCGGCCGCATCGCGTTTTGTGCAAATGCCGCGGAACACACATTGTATCCTCACTTTATCTACGTTAACTCACTCATTCTCAGTCTCCTTCTTTTCTCTTTTCCTTCGTTTTTTTTCCCTATGACGCCGCGCAGTGCTCCCTTATGGGTAGCGGAAATAAAGGGCCCTTCCTAACCTCACAATCAATCACTCCGGGAAGCACACTTTTTTTTTTCTTCCCACTGTTTCGTTTCGAAGCGGCCGGTAAGTGTGCGCCACAGCAAGTTTTGGGTTTCTATCTATAATCCGTGTTTCCCGTCCGTGTTTCAGTACGCGCTGATGGCAGGAAGCAGCGTCAGTTAGGCGCGCACTGTTTACAACCGCGATGAGGAGGAGGAAAGACAAGAAAACGCACGTTCATCTCACGTGCGTTCATCTTCCCGGATATGTCGGCAGTTGTATACAGTCTGACGCACTTTTTATCTATATCTTTAGTTTTGTATACAAAATTTATCTCGGCAACGAAATGAGGCAATATTTTTTTTTGCCCCGTTTCTCACGCTTTGCAACGAAATGAGGCAAAAGCTTTCCTTTTGCCTCATTTCGTTGCAAAGCGTGAGAAACAGGGCAACGCAAATACATGAAGGAAACCATCAGATATGCAAACAATTACATATTGTTCGTGACATTCCGGTTAGTTCGTAATTAACGTCACTTCGTTGCAGAGATCGCTCGCCGTTACGCTCTCATTGTATCTGTAGCGTAACGAATTTGAATTTGGCATCTTCATCGTCACCATAGAGGCGTATACCTACTTAGGCAGGCATGTGTGAAGAGGAATTGTCCCACTGTACGGGGAATCCTCCATGCTTTCCGGTGTTCCAACATTTCCTTAAGTAGTGTCGTATATCGGGGACAGCCTGGAGCTAACATCTTCATTGGCCTTCACATTGCCCGCCTGCCCTCCGGTTCTCTATCTTTCTTTTTTCGAGTTCTGTCTAGACTAGCGTGCCAGAGTACATGCCCTTCAGGCCGACCTCACCAGCCTCCTTTCGAAAGCCTCTTCGTCCTCCTCTTCTCACCTTGCACTGCCCTTTCTCTCTTTCACTCTGCTTCCTCCTTTCCCATTACATCCGAAGCCTATATGCACGAGAAAGAAACATGAAGGGTACGATGGCTGCGACCACCTTTGCGTGCCCTCCTAAGTATCGGGCCACTCCGATGATTTATCGAAACCCTCCTCTTCCTCCTTCATTTGCCATGTATTCGTACTCTTCTCTCTTGTCCCGAAGCAGTGGCGATTAATTGCTGGTCGCGAAGACGACAGACACCGCGGGCAATTTCCATTCATGATGGCCGCCGCCTTCGGCAGACTGCTGCATAACACCGCTGACTCGTTGCGTAACAACGAATGGCACGGGCGAGATTTATTTCGAACCGATGTCCTCGTGCTGTCGGCGGTCTGCGCCTGCGCGTTATTTGCCGCTTTTAACCTTGGTCATTTGTATTGTTATGCGATCTCGCTACGGTTTATTTCTTGGTCATTACTTTGATTCGCTTCGACATTGGTGATTGAACAGGAACTCGCCCAACAGCAAGTTTTATCGAAGTGCTTCATCTTTAGCCGTCTCGTGCCCTTGGTGGAGGCCGGTTTCGCAAATCACGGAGAGAGTCATAATTGTGTATAACGAATGGCATGGGTGTGGAATCGCCGTTTAGTTAGGCGCCATCTGTAATTTTTTTTTTTTAATCGACGATTTCGGGAGGTACTATAAGTGAGCCCCTCCTCGCGAGAGAAACCATAATCTGTCGTCCTGAGCCGCGGTTATAGAAAGGTGCAACCAGAAATATGTCTTTTTGGTCGCGTTTGCTCTTAATCACGCATTCACGGCGGACCTGCGTATTACTGAGCGCCGTCGCGGCACGCCCACAATTACGGGGAGCCTTTTCCCACGCGATATTTTTTTAACGTGCACGTGCAGCAAGCGCGGTCGAATCAGGCTACGCACTCGAGCGACACGCGGTAACCATTATTATAACGGCTTATCTTTTCTAACGATGCGACACCACAACCTATCGTATATTAACGCCTATTATATATTGCAGTTACTACGAAACGGTTATGAGGTTCGCACGTCGAGGTGGGAGCGGCGCTGAGGTCACGTGATGGCTAATCATACTATAGCCTTATTGCGCTTGCTTAAGTTTTTGTAATTTTCCCCGCTTTCACGCACAGTCTAGCTTATGTCATAGTTCTCCATGTAATTTCAAGCGTCGGGCATCTTGACCGTTTTTCGCCTGCGTACAGAAAGGTGAAGGCCGCTTTTCGTGAGTATAACGCGTAATTTCAGAGGTGTTGAAACTACAGAATCGTGTCGTCGGGGACTGCAATTGTTACATGCTGCATCTAATTCTCTCTAACACATCCATTAATTGGTCGTGCTTCACTTTATGGACGTAAATAAGGTTCGTAAACGGACCTAGATGTAGCACACCCTGTAACAACAATGTCCAAATAGCTTAATAGGTTTATATTCCAAAGCAACTTGCATAGTATAAGTTTGCGCGCGATGTAGAGAGGTGCGTATACAGTGTACTGACTCGGCTGTCCTGTCTCGGCCACTTGCAGCAGAGCGGCAACGTGCTGAGCTTCTGCAACGAGACGCTGAAGCTGAACGGCAGCTCTCCCATCTCGCGTGCCGCCAGCGCCGTGTTCGAGAACCTGACGCTGACGTCGGTCGCGGCTGCCGCCACGCCGCAGCACAGCGTGGCTTTCCTCGGCTCCGACAGAGGGCGCCTCAAGAAGGTAAGTTAAACGGTTACGTATATGTTTATAGTACCCATGCCTGTTAAGTTATACACGTGACTGCGCTACATGCATTTAAAAACCACAGCCTTGCAAGAATTTCGCACTAGCCTTTAAGAGGTGAACGTGAGCTGCGCACGAAGCGAACTGTTTATTTATAGATACATTCGAAGGAAAGGTTTCCCCGGATCCGGTTCATGAACTACTGAAGTTTCAACCTTGGGCCTGGTCGAAACGTCAATAGTTCGATAATTAGGTACGGCTGTTTTCATTCGCGTGTCAATCCCTCTTATATATGAGCTACAGAGCCCCTGAACTTCATGAACGTAGATGTGTTGTTTCAAATTTCTGACGAGAGCGGTAGAGGATGTCTAGCTTATGAAAACTAGCGTGGATGGAATGCCAACCTCAAGAACTAACACTGTGCCGAGTGGCCCACGTTTTGCCCTCAGAAAGAAGCACCGCGTGTGTTCTCCAGTGCGTGTATGCTGCGTTGCTTTTACATTTACCATGTCCTATCGACATGCCCAAGTTTGCACGCTTCATAGCTTATCATTCACCCGAAGGAAATTATGCAGCGAAACACACGTTAGTTTTTCGTGAAAAAGATCTTCGCACTTGAAGAAACAGAAGAAAACGGCAAAAGACAAGTGCGTGTTGGCCTAAGACGGCACCATCATCTGGCGCCACAGTTTCCATCGGCTGAGCTGAAGTTTTTCACGATATCAGTAATTAGCGCTGCTCTTCAGAAACGAAATAGCCGCGGACTCCGCGGCAGCAGCGACATGCGATCCCACTCGCCTGCCTTTTTAACTTTATGTGCCCCATTTACTGCGATCTCTCTCTCTCTCTTCCGCTGATAAATCTTTTTGACATCTCACGGCAATGTGCGCCGACGCACTCGCCCGTCGGTCGATGATGCCAGCGGCAATTAGAAAACGGGGAGCCAGGCGGCGGCAGCAGTGTATAAGTCATCGATTTGGGACGCCCGAGCGTTTTTCGCTCCCGCTTTCTCGCTTCTTCGACATCGACTAATTGAGCGTCGTCGGCGGGAATCATTTCACACGCCGTATAAACGTCGGTCGTTAGCGCCGCGACGACCGAAATTCCGAACCTCCACATCCCATGCCTTCCCTCCGCTCCCACGCGAGGAGGTGCGCTTCACGGATGCCCAATTTCCCGCTGCGCTCCACCGATTTCTTCCCGGAATCAAATATGGCGGCGCTTTCTGAAGGCAAGGAGGAAGAGGGAGTGAGACAGGTCGACTTCACCTAGTAATCCGTCACCTGTGGCCGCCAATTGGGTTGGCGAAGGGAGTGGGGCCTCCTCTTCGTTCTATTTTGCGCGCAGCTCCATGAAAGATATAAAAAGGGGGAAACGGAGGAGGCTCTCAGGTAAGAGAAGTGAGGGAGGGTCCCCGCGGGCTGATTCGGATCGGGAAGCGTCCACGATCGCGGGCCGCGCAGCTGGGGCCTCTCTGCCCGCTTTCCCGAAAAGCGCACTCGCCTGGCGCAGCAAATTGGATGTCGTCCCATTCCCAGAGACGCGCTCTCGTACGTCTCGCCGAATCTACTTTCTTTTTTCCTTCCTTTATTCCCTTCTTTCATTCCTCAACTCTTCTTTTTTGTATTTATTTATTTCCTCCGGAAACTGCTTCTATTTATCATTTTTGCTCCTTTTGTTTTTGCTTCTCGCCGCGTCTTCTGTACGTACAACCGCGTTCGATGTCCCTAGCTGCTCTCGGAATGTGTGTACTGGACCCCAGCCGGCGGCAGGCCCGGGCCCACGCGTCCCGGCCAGGCGGCGTCTCGCGTGTTGCCCTCCGTGAAATGGCCCGCGAGGATCGGTCCTCCTTCTGGCGTCGGTGAACAACAACGGCAAAAGAACGAGGCATTTCTTCTCTCCCTCTCGCGACAAACCTTCATTCCTCTCTTCCTTCTGGTGTCTCGTACGCACGGCTTCTTCCCCTCCTTCACCCCCGACGCGCTCCCCCCTTTTTCTTTCCCCAACCCGTTTCAGCCTGTTTCCGCCAAATGTGGCACAACATTTTCCCCCTCCCCACTGCCCTCATCTCCCCCGCCGCTTTGTCTCGGCCGCTCCTTTTCAATCGCCCAGTGTGCCGCATTGTTTTGATCGCTCACGCAAGGCCGTCGCGTTTACCGGTTTTGTTTCCTCATTTTTCCTTTCTTCCCTAGCAGCCGGCCTCTTCGCTAACGGCCCAGGTCGTCTTGTCGTAGGCCTGTCTCTGTTTCGATCCCCCATTTCTTCCTCCTCCCGTCTTCTCCTCCATCCTACTTGTTCCCGGTCCGTCGCCTTCCGCGCTATCTGTCTCTATTTGTTTCCCGATGTCCCCTCGCTTCCCTTAATCGGCCGGTACCACCACGCCGCTTCTTTCTTTCCTTGTCCGAACGACGATAGCGACGCCAGGTTTTCGGTTGAGGTGAGAATGGGCGCGAAATGGGCCGGCGAGGAGAAAAACAAAGCGGCGCAAGAGGGCGAGGGGGAAGGGTGGAACACGCGACGGGAAAACGGGAATGACGACGCAGAGGAAAGGGAAGCGTGAGCGCAGTACGGCGGATTGGAAGGAAAATAGGGAGAGAGCGAGAGAGAGTAGGCGACGGACGCAGCATGTTCGACTTCCGGGCGGTCGCTTTAACGATTTGTCCGGTGACGGCCCGGCCGAATGTCGACGATTAAACGAAGCCTGTAACGCTCTCTCCCAACGTCGTTTGCAGTTTGTACGACACGGCACGCCGGTGCGTCTCTCCGAATGTATTCGCGGCCGTTCGCCACCACTGGACGGACAGGCATAGCGAGAATGTGTAGTACGTATATATATAAACGGCGCGGGATAACGGCGTGGATAGCTGTTCGATTAGGATCGATGAGCACCGGCCGGCGAACAGAGGGACGTGTACCATCCACTTGATGTATCGACTCCCGAACGCGGTGGGGATACAGGGAAGGGCGCATTTGCGGAAGCCAAAGGGGGGGGGGGGGGACAAGTACTCGGACTCGAACGCAAAGATGACCGATTTGAACGTGATTTCCTTCAGCTTGTGCCGGGTCGTTTTGCCTCCTTGGACGGAGTACATATAGGAAGCTCATAAATCAGCTTGCAACCTTGGGTGGAGTACATGTATATGCCGTGCCCATGTGCCTTGTGTACCTTTGCTGGACACGTACGCGAGTGGACGCACGGAGTCGAAGAACTTAACGATATGCAGTAATGTGAAAGCACCACCTGTCATACATCTACGTGCACGATGCACGGTGTGTGAACCGAGTGCTATAGACTGACTGCTGGCAGCATCGACTTGTAGTAATTCACAGTCGCCTAATTCCTGTATCTTTCTTTCCCTGCCTATACGTACCAGTTATGGAGCAGCGGGCTAGAGACAATCGTTCCAGGCCGACCTTACATCCTTTTATCATTAAACTTCTCTCTTTCATAGGAATATACGAGAAAAGCCCATCCGACGCAGTATTTATAAGAATGCTTCAATGACTTGACGCTTTCTTTCTCAAGCTTCACGCGTTTACGCTATTAATGTCTGACGAGTGATTCCAGAAGTTCTGCATGCGTCACGCCCTCCCGCTTACAAAGGAGCGCCAATAGCCCAGTGCTGCTGCACTCTACGCATGGTGTCCGCCATCTCTATATATGTCACAGGCAGTGGCTATCAATCCATATGCTCGTACCAGCGCGTAGCATAGCTCCCGAGACGCAGCAGGCCATTTGGGGCGCATTCGCAGGGTGCCGATAAGCGCGCCTTCCCGGGGTCTGTGAGGCAGCCAACCGCCCCCACCCGACCCCCTTCCTCTTTTTTTCGTTCCGTCTCCGGCGTTGCGGTATAGCTGCGTGATGCGGCTGCCCAGATTGCGTCTAAGTGGGTGTTTCCTCCCCTTTTTCCTGTTTCTGGTCATCGTCAGCGAGCGGCGGCGGCGGCGCCTTCTAGAACCGCGTCCCACTACGTGGCCCCCAGGGTGTCGTCCTCCTGGCGCGTCCGGCCAAGTTTCCGGCGCTTTCCCCTCTACGAACGACTTCTATACAAACAGTCGTGCAAACTTCGCTCGTGAAGCTGGCCGTCCTCTCGAACGTCGCGAATGTCTCGCATCTCGGCTATGTTTAGAAAAAGAAATGTTGCAAAGCCGGAACGCTGGCCGGTCTTCTCTTTAGGTGAGAGCACGGTGTAAGATATATACTCTTGGGTGAGAGCTGAATGGAGAGACAAACTGAAGATCGTTAAATTTTCATGCGAGCGCAGCGCCGCCGCTGAAAATGTCTCGTCTCGGACGTTTGTCAGAGCCGAGATGGGAACTCGTTGGGTCCGCAGTCTATGTTTGCAAAGTGTACCGAGCAGTGATGCGAGATATCCTTTGCCACAGAATATCCCGCAGTATCCAGTACTCACTATCCTCCCACTAGCGCAGAATGCTGAATCATGTGGCACTGAGTGCAGCTTTAAGTATGTATACACATACATAGTTCTGAGCCGAGTGTGCACTAGACGTTGTGGGCGTTACAGTACAGTCCCGTTCATAAAGCTTGGCGACATTGCAAGACGTGTGTAAACAGTGTGTGTGTACGCATGTCGGCAAGTCTCCGTGCTTGATATTAATGCTCAGAGATGGGAAAGTCGATTAGACATCAACTGGGGAACGTAACACAACTATGCTTACGTAAACTACGCTACTCGTCAGGATATGAAAGCTTGCAACTTATGTGCAAGCTTTTAGACCCTCCCCAGCGCACTTGATGAATTGCAAGCGATGAATGGTTAGTGAGAACGAAGTCAAACACGCAAGGGCTCACAGCCGGAATCTAAACAACCGTGGGTCGTCCTAATGTGCGCGTAATACGTGCACGCATGGGATATATTTATATGCGGGAAAGTACGCATACACTACGAATATTTCATGTATTAAACTATATCACTTCACGGCGCTTATTGCACTGTTGTCCCGCGGTTGTTACCATGGTACCACTGGCCTTGTCACCCCTGCATGCTTACAGCGTTTCCACCCAGAGAGAGAGAGAAAGGAAGAACAGGGAGGTTAACCCCAGAAAAGGTCTCGGTTTGCTACCCTGTACTCTGGAAGGGGAAAGGGGATAAGAAAGAATGAAAGAGAAGTCTGACGACGCTACAAAGTGATGACTGTAGCACCGTCCAAGTACGACGCACCAACATTGTCTGTGAACAGTCACGACTTGTAGACACCGCAACAATGCCCTCATAGCGGCTCACGTTGACGACCGTGTAGACCAGCCAGGGTGGTCTTCAACGCTGTATGCGCAGCACATGCTGTAAATAAATACTGACTTCTTTCCTAACTGCACTAACAACTCTTGTGGTGTCGGTATGCGCAAATAACTGAAGATAATGTTATTTTTCCCCCATTCCAGATGTTCCTGACGAGTCAGGGCCGAGCCGAACAGTTCGAGGAGGTGACCATCGACGACGGAAACCCCATCTTGCCCGACATGGAAGTCGACAAGACGGGACACTTTCTCTACGTGGCCTCGCCTTACAAGGTCAGCTGATATGCGCCATCCCTCAATAATTGTGTGGTTTTGCGTGCCACAACGACGTTCTTCTGTACATATGGCAAGGCGTACCGCAGGGGCGTAGCCAGGGGGGGGGGGGGTGCAGACCCCACCCCACAAAAAAATTTCTGGCTACGCCCCTGGCGTACCGTGTAGAGGAGATGATCCCACGGATTAATTTTGAACCAGTATTTAAGAAATCAATTGCCTAGTAGTTATTTTTGTTTTTTACTTGCTGCTGAGCGTGACGCCACGTGTTTGGCTGTGGGCCACTATACATCTGCATTCAAATCTGTGCAGAATAGAAGGAATGAATGAATCAGTCAACCAATAAATCAATGAACGAACGCTCGACACCGGTTACGCGCTAAAGAACGCTTGCCGCAATGTACCTGGAATCTTCCACTACGGCATTCTTCATATATTGCCATTCACTGTGTACACCTTTGCGGAGCGAACATCCATTAGGATAATTATTACTCCAATGGACGACTCCTTCATTTCTATTTTTATTTATTTTTTTATTTTTCTGCGAGTCATTGCTTGATCTTGTGACGCTTGCGGTCTTTCTTGTACGTCCACACACTCTACATTACAATTTATTTCACTACGCTGCTCTCGCTTTTCTATTTTTTTCTTCCTGTTTATACGCCGCGTGTCAGTATAAGTGCATATATCTGTGCAACTTGCAAGAGCAGGCATTCGCCGAAGCAAATTTCAACGCACACCGTCGAGTTGACGAGGGGCGAGCGCTTCGAGTTCCAAGAATAAATAAAAAAAATGGCCAGGAGACGAAGAACGCATAAAGAACGAGCTGTACTGCAGCCGCCACATCTCAGTGGCCCCTTCCTCTCAGCGTCGTCGACGCCGCTGCCCTGCGCTTGACATCGCGCGGGGTGCGCGCTCGCTGATTCGAGTTTGGCGTGAGTTGAGCGATGCGGGAAAAGTGCGCCCCCGTCCTCCGTCGACACGCATGCACAAAAGCCGCCGACAGACGGAGGAGCTTTCTTGCCCCGGGGTTACAGCGCCTGTAGGCAGTTAGTTGCGTGCACCTGCATGGGGCGCGCTTTCCTTTTACAGAAACAGACCCTCATGCCTTCGTTGAAATGTGAACGGCAAGTTCTCCGCTGCAGCTGTCCAAAGTACACTCGAAAACTCTCGAAAGTAACTGTACAAGTGGACATGCACTGTCACGTGCACGTAGTGTTCTCTCGTGACGCATTGCGAACGGGCAGACTCCTGATGGTCTCACGTTTTTGGCCTGAACAGAACTTGAAGTCGAACAACTCATGTTTGTTGCTCAAGAGGAATTGCTTTTGTACGCGTAGCTACAGTGAACTAACTTAACTGTATAGCGCAGCTTCGGAAGCGACGCATCTTTACTGCGACCTGAATTCATCAAGGACATCTCAGTCGAAGAGAAGAAGAACTGGGCATGGGCAGGGCATGCAGCGCGGAGGCAAGATAACCGCTGGTCATTAAGAGTAACTGACTGGATTTCAAGGGAAGGCAAGTGAGTGAAGGGGAGGCAGAAGGTTAGAGGGGCAGATGAGATTAAGAAGCTTGCGGGGATAACGTGTCCGCACCGAGCACAGGACCGGGTTTCTTGGCGAAACATGAGGGAGGCATTTGCCCTGCGGTGGTCACAATCAGGCTAAGGATGAAATTCATCAGAGCGTGTTGCTTGAATCATACGCCACCCTTCGTTGGTATCAGAATGTTCCTAGCGTGTAGGCACCGAAGTAAACTACCGCACGAATTGCACAGTTACAGTAACTCGGTCTCGTTCTGGCTGGGGATTCAGCATGAACAGCGGATGAGATTCACATACTGCGCTGTACGGAACTTCTTAAAGACTCCGGCGAGAGCTCACTGTTCCTCTCAGTTCCGCCGCTTGATCCAGCCCGGCAACACGGCGGACGCGGCAACCGCGAGCGCTTCCGTTTGCGATCGACCGAGCGTCCCGGCATCCGTAACGCCGTATACTTCTTTTCCTGCGCCCCCTGCTCTCGCTTGGCTGAGCAATACATAGGCATTCGGCCGGTTTCAAGTCGCGGCCGCCGGCGAGGATTGTTGCCGCTACAGTGTCGCGTGTCACACGGCACTGTCGCGTGCATACGCCGAGTGACTCACGCTGGAGTGTCGAGCGAATACGAGACTTTCATTGTCTCGCGTTTGTATGAGAGACCGGAAGACCTGTCGTCTGCTTCGGCGAAGCAGACGGCAACGCGGGATACTTCTTTGCAGGCTGAAGTCGCGCGTACAAGACGGCGCTGTAACGACACGGCGCCTGCTTTCTTTCGACGTCGTGACGGGTTGGCGCCCTATGTGAGGGAATCGACCTCCTGTGCCTCCCTCGAGAGTCGAGACCTTCTTCATTGACTTCGCGGTCGCTTCCGAAACCAAGGCGTCGCTCAGAGAGATGTCAGCATGAAAAGAAGAAAGTCGGGGAGGACCGTGACCCGCGTGTTTAGACGCGGCTAGCTGTATTCGCGGCACATTGCGGAACTGCGTAAAAAAAGGAAGAAACACCGGAGATGAGAAAGAGACATAAACAAGAGCTTGTTTGTCTCTCTTTCTCATCTCTTTTTTTTGTTTTTTTTTGTCCTTTTTTGCGCTGTTCCGCAATAAATCATTACCAACTGGCCCAGCTCACCACGCTTCTGCAATGTACTTAAAAAAACATTTGAAAATATTTGAAAAACAACAACCTCCGTGTGACGCAACAGGTGCTGCTTTCGGGGAATCTCCGAACACCTAGAGTGCAAATAAATTATTCGCTAAAACGTGAAGTTGTGCGTATATGCCACCGTCAACCGCGCGACGGTCGCGCACGTATTTCACTGCGTGCTACTGCCGCGTAAGAAATACGCACAGCTGAAGAAAGCAAGCTCTTCAGCAATCTGTTCGGGCGTCTAAAGTAAAAAAAAAAAAAAAAACTAGTTAATGAAAATTAGTATTTTCCACGCAACAATATAAACTGATTTTGGTAGTGCATTGTGCTATTTTTGAACAGGAATATGAACTCAGAGCACGTTAAATCATACAGGACTCCATCTAAATATTAAAATTTTCTGATTCTTGTTTACATTTCTCTTCCCCGTGGCGAGGGTATTGCTCTTACCTTGCCTTATTGGTTTTAAGCAGTGAACTGTTCTATATTCTTAACAAGTTTTACACATCTTTGTTTTCTTTTGTATACTGATTTAGACTGGTGTACTTTCGTTTTCATTGCAAGGGTTATCTTTTCTTTTTTTTTCTTTTTTTGGTACATGCCTAGTTGCTGCGAATACGCGAGGAAGAGAGAATCTTGTCAGGCATTGCTTCTCAGACGTTCTTCATCTCTTGATGTTTCACGAAACAAACTGAATTGATTACTAACGGAAGTAAACTGGTTGAAGGTGGCGTCAACAGCGTGATAGATTGGACCGCGGCGGCGCCTCTTGTACCCTCGCGTAGTCGTGCGTGCGTGTCATTCAACCCTCGCCGCCGGCGCTGCTCGCGGAACGACGGACGTGCCTGTCTCGGTAAACCCGGCCGGGTTGGGTCGATGCCGCCGCGGCTTGGCCCCGTTGGCGTTGCGCCGACGCCGCGACTTGCCTCGGTTCCGAGCACCTGCCCCGACGTCGTTCGTTGGTTCGTTTGGCCGCCTTCGGCACTGACGTAGAGCTAAACGAAAAAAAAAAATTATGCGTGGCTTTGACTGACTGAACGTCGTACCGGTGTGCCACCCCCTGGCTACGTCACTGCTGCTGACCCGAAGGTCGCCGGATCGAATCCCGGCCGCGGCGGCCGCTTTTTTGATGGATACGAAAGTGCTTGAAGCTCGTGTACTTACATTTAGGTGCGCGTTAAAGAACCCCAGGTAGTCGAAATTTCTGGAGCCCTCTACTACGGCGTCTCTCATCATCGTTTCGTGGTTTAGGGACGTAAAACTCCAACAATTATTATTATTCCTCATCCTCACTTCCCTTTCCCACCACCTCGCTTTTCTATACCATATATGGCTATGCTATACTTGACTCTCTCCCCTCCTCCTCACCCTCCTTCGCTAGGCTGCGGACGATACGGCGCTCGTGTGAGCTCCGCTCTAACACGGACACGAGTAATTCGAAGGTTGTGGATTCGGATCCCGCCGACGGAAAGGGTGATTTTTCGTCCACTTTAAATGAGAATCATTACAATACAGTAAAGAAACCACAAATAATGTCTCACGTGCTTTTCTTGGCTTAATTGTCTGTTGGTTTCATTAGTTTTGTATAATACAGAAAACGAGAC
This sequence comes from Rhipicephalus sanguineus, assembly GCF_013339695.2. Classification (NCBI taxonomy): domain Eukaryota; kingdom Metazoa; phylum Arthropoda; class Arachnida; order Ixodida; family Ixodidae; genus Rhipicephalus; species Rhipicephalus sanguineus. The sequence continues at coordinate 142,412,915 of NC_051181.1, read as the reverse complement.
CCTCGGACAATTCTCCTACTTCCGTACGCACACGAGAAGGCACGTAAGGATGCTACACAGCGCCTTTTGTGCCTTCTCGCGTCCGTGCTTCGTTTCGCGCTGCATCAAAGCTGTTCAAGTGATTCACCAACCAGCCCACATCGCAACCCTTGTCGTCTTCAGCGATTCGACCCCAACACCAACACCGTTCGCCCGCAGGATGCCCCGCTGCTCTGTCGGCTTCGCTCATTTCCGGAGTTGCGAGCTCGCACCTGAGCCCCGTGTCCACCCCGCCCCCCTCTCTGTTTCTCTTCACAAACACATCCGCGGAGACAGTGCCCATCTCAAAGTGTTTCACTTCGGTCTTGCCTTTTTTTATCGTGTTTCACCCCTCCAGCAACGGCAAACAAGATTTCCCGTGCTGTTTGCTCGCCGAGCTCTCGTTACGTTCCAAGGCAGGCGTGTCAAGAAAGTACGGCGGTTCCGTAACAAGATGCATCCAATCTGAGTGCGAGGATAGAGCTGGATGAAGAGGATCGCTTGCGTAGTATCTGTGGAGCACGTGACCTACCAGAACGCGGATATAGAGGAGTGCTCGTCGTTGTTAACTCAGCTTAATTCGTTGCACAATTCGCTCATTGGCGGCACGAAAAACTTACAGAAGCTGAGTAAAATTTGAACACCGTTTCCTAACGACCCTCGCGCGAGTGAGAGTAAACTCGCCGCGCAGTAAATTTGTTGCAGTGAGCGAGGAAGTGAGCTCACGTTCGTATATACCCAAGCGTACGCTCTTTCAAGGAAGTGGAAGGCTTGCGTTGGCCTGCGTTGCGGAAATGGGAAGGAACGATCCGGGGTAAAGTCCAATAGCGGGCTTTTACACCTGATTTCGCTCGTAACATTGCTTGTTTTGTATACAAATAATAATAAGCGAATGCTAAATACCTATGAGCTCTGACGTATAAGGTTTGTCCTGGTTGATCTTCGGGCTCGCACGCCTTCCTTCAATTTGCCACCGAACCTGTGGCTCCTAATCTGTCCCGTGCCTCATTATTACTTTTGTTTTACCCGACGTATCTACAGCAGTTCGCAGCGAAATAGCCACTAAAGCGTCTATAGCTGTCATAGCCATAATTCGCCGCCTAGAAAAGGACCTAATATGCACTGATGGGCTATAGTTGGTGCGCCATGACATTTGATGAAGCAGCGCACAGAGGACACAATCACGCATACATAAAGCGCTTGTGTTTGCGTCACCTTTATGTATGCGTGATTGTGTCCTTCGCGCGCTGCTTCATCAAAATGTCTAGAAAAGCAATATCCGTGTTTTTTTTTTTCTAAGAGGCGTGTCATTACACTTACTGATCCGAACCGTGTACAGAATAAACAGGAAGTCGGGAAGGCGAACGAGAGAGTTCAGGGTGTGGGTTGGGGGGACACTGTCTATACGCTCGCTGACTGCGCGGCGGGCAGTGGCCGCGGACGCAACTCCGCGACGTCTGACAGCCAGCAGATTCCGCCTCTATATAGAGCGGCAGCGCCGCTGCATTCGAACAAAAGGACCGTCAACGTCAAGCGCTGGCTTGCGGGGGACAAGGCCTGTAATTTCGCGGGGGGCCCCCGTACGCCGTGAACAACCGCGCGCGCGTCGGACTTCTACGCCAGTTATAAAGGAGCGAGCGGAAGACGTCACCAAGAAGACGGCACACCGAGTGCATCTAACATCTCCTCGGGTTGACCGTACGTACGTGGCACGAGACTTCAGAAAGAACCCCCTCGCCCCTTACGCCCCCTCTTCGTCAGAGAGCCAGTGAGCATAATGAGCGGCGATCTTCAGCCGGACTCCAGGGAAAGGAGGGGGGCGACCGGAAAGATACGGTCGGCTCATCTCGAAATACGACCATGGCCTTGGCGTGCGTGCGCGCACGCTGGCGGTCATCCATTCGGGGCTTAGCGGGTCGCCGGGCGGTGCTGAGCCGTTTGTCTTTTATTCGTGCTTGCTGGCCGGCACTTGGCTTCCCCCTCTTATTCTTCTTATACAGTTTTACTTTTCGCAGTTATCAACTTGCGCGTGTCCGGTCTTCGCTTGATCCATGTAGGGCCCCGCCGCGTGGCACCCGGACTCTTTCTTGCTCGACTTTGCTTCTCCCCGGCCTTGTGTTCTTCTTCCCGCCTAACTTTAGTCGCGTGCAGCGTTGTAAAAGCCAAATCGCGTGAAGTGGCGCGCCAGATAACGCGTTCCCGTCGCCTCCTATGTCTTCGTAACCAAGCACTGCTCGTCAATTATTTTAACTGCTGTGTCTGTACAGTTGCGCGTGCAATCACTTTTGATGGCCGCTTGTCAGGTTTGAACGCCGGGGCGCACGAGAGCTCGAGAATCGCGCAGCACGAGCGGCATATATCTATAGCCTTCTGTATTGGTTCGATCGTTTGTTCCTAACTGCCTTCCGCGGCGCCAGGCAGGTTTGGAAACGGCGCTTTCCGAATTCCGCTCGAAAAGCGCTGTTGTCGCGACCTGATCGCAATGGTACTTTACATACGCACTTCTAGAACTTCGCGCATATTCATGCAGCTTGAGTTCGTCCATCGAAGAGTATTCGTCATGTCAGTGCATCATAAGCAGCACTATGCAATAGAGCCGAATGATACAAACAGCCTACATGATCAGCCGACAAAAATGAGAGAAAGAGGGGACATCGGACAACTGCGAACTTTCGCACGTGCACAGAACACTTGAAGACAGCATAAACTATGGGTTTATCCAGAATATCGACTTTGGGTGTTACAAGAAAGCGGGGGGGGGGGGGGGTATACATTCCTGGCAGAAATCACTCAATGTAAACTCGCTTGTCTAGGCAGGCTTATGACACAACAGTGACAGAGCATATCTCAGCACTCCCATCACAACCCATGGCTGTTTTAGACGCACCGTAACAACAATCGGTGAGCGTGGGTGCGGTCGTTCAGGAGTCGTTGATCTGTCACGCTGGTAGAACGCTGATCTGTCAGGCTTAAATAGCATTATGGAATTCCGCACAAATGCCAAAACGTCAGGATGCTTCACGGCAAAGTCAGGATGCTTGACACGCTTACGCTGCATGAAACTATACATTTACGGGTAGACTAAGCAGAGCCACCTACTATTCCCATCGCGCGCAAAAAAAAAGAAAAAAAAAAGAGCGCGCCCAGCAGCCTTTCGTCGATCGCAGCGATACGTACGAAGACTGTACACGACTTCATTTTTTTTTTACCCAGCGCCGGATGCCAGCCCACGAGATCGGCGTCTATTTCTTCTTCTCGCATTCGGTTTTGGCGGCGCAGACGTGTGGCGTCGTATACGGCCGCGTTCCTGTCGACAGAACTCTTCTTTATCGGCAAGGCAATCCGGTAATCCTCGGAGAAGTCTTAATCCGAACGAAAGATGGAGCTGCCTCACGACTGTCCGTCCACGTAAACGTACTGGCTTCTCGAGCGTCCGTTTGCGTGAACGGAATCGAGCGATTCGGAGCTGTCCTTTCGCCAATTTTCTCGAACCGATTTCGGTGATTCCCGCGGAAGAGCGAGGATATGAGTTACTCTCTGTCTCCCCTCCCTCTCTCTCCGTGTGTGTTTGTGTGTGTGGAAGGGAGAGGAGGAAGGAGTACGTGCGTACATGTGCGCGTCGAGAGAGAGAGAGGGAAACAACTTTATCCCATCTTTAATGCGAAAAGACGACGATGGAGGCTATCCACCTCAGCCCACCTTAGGATAGCCTCTGAAGTTCGAACACTTTTGTACTAATACAGAATAAGCACAAAAGTGGAAATGGTCTTTTCTCTCTCATGAAAGAATTATACTCAGTTGCCTATTGGATAGCCTATAATAATCCCGCTCCTCACATTTACGTTTCTTTCTTGTGTGCGTGTGTGCATCTTTTCTTGCGCGTTTGCTTTCCTCACCGTTCTTTTTTTCCATCTCTTTCCCTTTCCCCCAAATGTAGGGTAGCAAACCGGATGTTTCAATTTCTGGTTGGCCTCCCTGCCTTTGTCTTATTTGTATCTCTCTTCACACCGGGGGACGTTATCCTTAAGCCCTGGATTGACGCATGATTCCAGTTGCCGAACTTAAAGTAGACCCATAACTGAGGAGGAGGGCGGAGTGCCTGTAGAGCTGTCTTTGCTGCACAACCCCTATGATTCACGGAGAAGGAGCTAGAATGCTGCGACTGACTGCCATTATATTCGGACTCCCCAGTATTATACTATACTGGCAGTGTTATACTATACTGCCATTATACTCGGGTTATTATAAGAACACGGCATGACCGCACTCGCAACCCTGGCAGCGCGAATGGCACGCACACACTTCGACGTGTTCTGTCCGCACTCGGGACAAACCGCGGGTTGCCGCACCTACATGTACTACCGCCGCTCCTGTCAACCTTCAATTCAGCGCACACGCGCTCGTTCGAGCGTACACACGCGTCCTGACGGCGAGTGCACATTGCTCGGAATCAAAGGCAGTTGCGGGAGCAACGGCCTGAAGGGACGCCGCGCATTCCGCCGGCATGCCACTGGCCGACTGCGCGCGTTGTGCTCCGCCACCACCACTAGCGCCACAGCGGCGTCATATCGCCTCGCTGCTGCGCGCTGGCAAGCGCCGCCGTCGCCTCCTTTGTGCGAGCCGCCTCGTGGCTGATCCTGATCTGGACGCCTTTTTTTGTTTGTTCTGTCCAAAAGAGTCCGTGGAGGCCGCTTGCTTTCACGGCAACGCCGAGGAATCCTTTGTGTCCGCCAAAAGCGTGGTAGAGAGCGCGCCCCGTCCATGCCGCTTTTAGCTGCATGCGCGCCTCTTGTTCGAGAACGCTCACACACTTAACGACATGAGAAAAAGAAGGGAGAGCGCTGACACGAGATCCGCTGACATGCGGTGACAACGCTTGTTTGCGCGCCGTTGTCGGCAGTGCCGCTCGAGAGCATAATTCATTGGAGATACAGTAGAACCCCGTTCATAAGTTCCCGTTTCGTACGCCTTCCTAGTGCCAACGTTCGCGATGTTTATATCAAGCGAAAGTGCGCGATGTTTTAGTGAATTTGAATTGTACGTCTTCCCGGATAGTGCGTTTTTTTCTAGCGGCTTTTTTTTTTTTTTTTAAGCGTATGAACGATGTTGTACTGCAAGTATTTGCCGTAAAACGCTGCATGTTTAGGCTCAGTGGCTTCACACATGCTGGTCATATGAACCACGAAAGTAGTAGTATATATGTATTGAGACTTTATGAATATCTGCCAACCCTCCCCCCCTCCCCCTCCCCCCTTTTTTTCCAGCAAAAAGCAGGAAACGTACAAAAAAAAAAAAAGCTTGCTGCAACATAATGCGACTCAGTGGCTTCCGGTCGTGAATGACGGAGTGTAACATCCCTGAAAACCCGACAACACACTCAACTGTCGTTCTAATAACATGTGAAAAATGCTTTCAGCTAACAAACACGCGGGTTTTCTACAAGGGTTCCGACATAAACGTTCGTTTCTTTCCACACGCCACTCGGAATGTTTCGCTTATATGCATACGGACCGCCTTTGATCCGCGGTGTGGAATAGCAATGCTCGAAATATTAAACGTCACATTCTCACATCCACCAGATCTGTGCGTTCAGTATGCGCGGAAGGAGGTATACCTGTTGATTCTGCCTTTTTGATATGATTCTGCTTTAGCACCCGTTTTTGTCTGGACCCCGTATAAAATTATAATAGAGCCCCCAATGTTTTACACACTACTGCAGCTTATGCTTTGTTTCCTGGCCTGTTCCGAATGTTGTTTTGACGACCGCTGCTTACGCGTGTTTTCCGCAGGTCAGCAAAGTCCGCGTGGATCGCTGCCAGCAGTACAACACGTGCGACCAATGTCTTCAGGCCAGGAACCCCTACTGCGGATGGTGTTCGCTCGAAAAAAGGTAAGTCGATCGCGATGAAACGGAAAATTAAACGTGTAACCTTACAGGATCAGAAGAGAGCAGAGTGGATCAGGGAACAAACAGCTATTAAGGACATCTTAGTCGAAATCAAGAAGAAACGGGCATGGGCAGGGCATGTATCGCGTAGGCAAGATAACCACTGGTCATTAAGAGTAACAGACTGGATTCCAAGAGAAGGCAAGCACGCGAGGGGGAGTCAGAGGGTTAGGTGGACAGATGAGATAAGAAGTTTGCGGCGATAACGTGGCCGCTGCAAGCACAGGACCGGGTTGATTGGCGAAACTTCCGTCAAGCTTCTTCGCGGTTGAAAACAATACTAGTTTATACTTACAGTGGGCTACTGATTATGCGGGCTTTCACAACACATACGGCGCTAACATGAAAAAAGAGGTAAACGCGGGGCGAAGTTTATACGCGTTTATCTCATTGATAACGAAGTTACCGCATCAGTCATCCAGTGTCAAAGAGCTCAGCGACGAAATAAACACAGCCGGTTCTTCACATTAAGACGTCTCTGAGGAGCTGACATCCACAGTGTTACGAATGGGGGTTTCGTGTCGAAGAAAAGCCGGGAGGCTGGCGAGCCGATGATGTCGGAGATGTCGGACTATCGCTGTGGGCAGATCAAAGAGGCAAAACGTTTACCAAAACTTAACAACGTTTATAGCAGGTATAGCAGGTCATAGCAAGATATCGCAGTACAGAGCCTGCCAGCTCGACCAAGTCGGCTGGGGCGTCTCCCTAACAACGGACCAGGCCGGTCTTAAATAGGGGACCAGTCCATTGTTGACAGGGTGGCTCTTTGATCCCAGGTGTTGACGTTCTTCTAGTCTCCTGACGATCCGCCGGCCGCAGGTGTTGACGTTCTTCTAGTCTTCTGACGATCCGCCGGCCGCAGGTGTTGACGTTCTTCTAGTCTCCTGACGATCCACCGGCCGCAGGTGTGGAGCAGCCTTTCCATCGTCCTCAGGAATGCTGCTTTCCGTCGAAGAACGACTGGCGTCAATCGAGGTGTCTGGCTGAAACGACTGGATTTCAGACAATGCATGCAGGGCTAAGTCCCTGCCTCCAGGTGGCAGGTGCGGACCCTTTTCTTGGTCGCAGGGTAGACGCTGACCGCGATGCCGTGAACTTCCAACGAAGTGCAGGTGCTTGTTCGCTTCCCCGTTCGGTCAGGTGCTCTGGCACAACAGCACCCCCGCCACAAGACAATGCATCCAGAATTCGAGCTGTCAAACGCAGCTCGGATGATGCGATGCTGGTTGACCGTTGTCAACTGTGGTCGTACAGCTCTTTCCTCAAGGAGTGACCTCCATGGCTCAGCAGCGGTTCACTGGAACTGCCAAGATTCAACACAAAGCCAAACCACTCTGGCCAAAGCAAGTGCCCTCCAAATGCTGATCAAATCGCCAGACTAGCATAAAAGAACAAAACATTTCCTAGAGACTACGCTAAGCTAAAATTAAAACATCACGAGCAACGTATCTCAGGAAGAATACCAAAGTGAGGACGTGCCTCTAGCTAAGTGTCAGTACGTGACACTGCTAAAACCAATCAGAATGTCTTCGCGAGCGATTCTCAAAGGTGACATCGGCGGATTAGGGACGATCGAAGCAGCTGGGGAAGACTGAATTTTGCCCCAAAACTACAAACACTTCACTAAGTGCTCCCCAAATCGAGCGCCTTGGCACCACTCGCAAGTGTTCTGAATGCTTATCAACAAACATTTCAAGATAAACAGCACTAGCCTTTCGCTAAAACGCTCTCGCTCATTGCACTCGGCAAATGAGTATTACATAAGAAAACAAAGCGCTTTAAACTAAATACGAAGTAAAACTGAAAATCAAACTCACGTGTTTAACACAAAACGAAATAAACTGAAAATCAAACTCACGTGTTTAACACAAAACAATGAGAAACTAAAATTACACTGACGCGCATACTAACACGTACAAAAAAACACGTAAGAAGGTATGTTATACAGAGGCTTTTCTCATTCAGCCTTCATCTCTGTAAACACAACGAACAGCTCTTCTCACCCGTCCTAACGCTCGCGCTTCTAAATACCAAAACAAAGGTATCTTAATCGGAGGCTCTTAACGCTCAGCCTACATCGTCGTTAAAACAATTCATAGCTCTCTACACTAGCGCTGACGGTCATGTTTCTAGCTAAAAAAAAAGAAACAAATAACCCAAACAAACGTCTCAAAGTCTGCTACAATGAGGAGGAAAGTGACAAATTACAAAATTTCACTCCTCAATTCGTTAGTACACATTAACACACTAACTTCTTTCAAGATGTCAATTCATCTTTATGCTGCGGTTATCCCAGGGTGTCTCCAAACGCACCCTTTCAGACGAACTCTTGGGAGCCGCGCATTCCACACTTTTCGAGGGGTCCGATCTGGACAAAGGGACAGGGAACAAACCTGTCCGACACACTTAGTAGCGGCTACCTTTGTACCGTGGTCGCCGAACTCAGACAAACCGGCATACCAGCGGTTTTGTCTGCCCTTTGTACCCCTCCGGGCTAAGCCGTTACCCTTTTGCCACTGCGAGGAACAGCCTTTGTCGCTAATCCGGTGTACGCGACACCTCGCTGCGCTCCTGCCGCTTCTTCGCGTAGGAGAGATTAGGCGATGACAACGGCGCTTGAATTTACTTGAAATTCGGGTCCTCGCGACACGCTTCACGCTCAATCTAGATCTCAGTTTCCGCAGGAGTCTGAACTTGAGACCTTTTCCAGTAGGCATTCTCGGAGATTCCTGTACCTTTCTCCTGGTGGGCCTCTTCGTGATCTGAAGCCTAGCCTTTAACCTGGCGTCTCGAGAGATGACGTCATCGCGCTTGGCCATTTTAGCGCGCCTGACGCCAAATCTGGATCTCCGCAGCTGTCTCAACTTCCATCTCTTCTTAGCGGGCCTTTTCGATTTCTTAGGCCCAACCTGGATCTTGGCGTCTCGACAGATGACGTCATCGCGCCTAGCCACTTTTGTGCGCTTAACGCCACTCGTCGCTCTCGCGTTTGCCTTCACGCGTTTTCGCCTACGCCTTTTCCTTTCGGTACTGCTCGGAATGCCCGCAGCATCGGCACTCGTACTCGCAAGTACGCCGCATTCAATTTGCTTTGCCAAAGCACGAGACGGCTCAACTAACTGATTCTCGGGGCCGCGGCTAGGTGTCTGTGCGTCTGACCTAACGTTAGTCCCGACACGCTCTAAGTCAGCCAGCTCGCCCTGAGCTGTCTCTATTCGTGGCGGTGTACCACTGTCGCGGGTACAACCCTTTTCTTGGCCTTCGAAGTCGGCCTTTTCATAACTATGACGCACTTCGGCGTCCTGCGCCTCGCGATCGGCTTCGGCCTCTAGCGCTTCGCGATCGGCTTCGGCCTCTAACGCTTCGCGATCGGCTTCGGCCTCTAACGCTTCGCGATCGGCTTCGGCCTCTAGCGCCTCGCGATCGGCTTTGGCCTCTAGCGCTTCGCGATCGCCTTCGGCCTCTAGCGCTTCGCGACGGGCTTCGGCCTCTAGTGCCTCGCGACGGGCTTCGGCCTCTAGCGCCTCGCGACGGGCTTCGGCTTCTAGCGCCTCGCGACGGGCTTCGGCTTCTAGCGCCTCGCGACGGGCTTCGGCGTCCTCTATCGCCTTACGACGGGCCTCGGCCTCCAGCGCTTCGCGACGTTTCTTGACCTCTTGGTCTCTGCGGCGCGAATCGACCGCCTGCGCCTTTCGATGCGCCTCATGCGCTAGGGCTTTACTGTCTCGACCTTTGCAGTTAGCAGGACCTGGAGCTGCGAAGTGGCGCAACAAGGCCTCTTTGGCCTTATCAAAGTCTTGCGCTTCCTCAGCGGATAAGCGCTCCAAAACGCATGCAGTTTGGCGCGGCAGCAACGTGACAAGCTTCTCCAACCAAAGGTTTCGGCTAACGCCGACCTCCTCGCAGACGGTCTCAAAGCCAGCGAGAAAAGTCTCAATGTTCAAGCCTGACTTGAAGACGGGGAGACAGTATCGTGCTCGTTGCCACTTACTCGCCTCAATTTCATCATGAAGCTCCTTCGTCCTAAGAGCATGTACTCGCTCTTCGCGACGCCTCTGAGCCTGCCTCTCTTCGCGCCTTTCGCGTTCCTCGGCCTCCCGCTTTTCACGCATTTCGCGTTCCTCCGCCTTCTGCCCTTTCTCGCAAATCTCCTCCCAAGTCTCGTCAGCTTCCTCGATGGTCACGTTCTCCGCCCGCATCACCTCGAGAATCGCTTCCTTTGTTTTTGCGGACCCGGCGGAAATGCCCAAGTCCTCACAAATTTCGAGGAGGTCCTGCGCTAGGTACTTCTCCATCGCGATCTCGTCCCTCGTGATGCTTTCTTACAACATTTACTCTTACTTTAAAACTAATATCGTGGTTTAAAGTGAGTAAATCAAACAAAAAACACAAAATTCTCTCCTAACATCTGCCTGTGCTAGAGAGGTCTGGCGAAATGACCAGTAAACGTTGGGCACTCACCCAACCAAAGTTGTCGACTCCGGTCGAACTCGTGGCTGCCGTCGAGCGGTGTCGTGGTCGTCCTCGAGCCTCGGGCCTGCAGGGATCTGATCCAACTTTCCAACCGTTGAGATCAGGGTAGCATATCCCGTGCAGCCAAACGTTGAGGTGAGGTAGCGTATCCCAGCGAAGCCAAACGTTGAGATGAGGGTAGCGTATCCCACCTTGTCCAAAGATGAGAAGAGGGTAGCGTATCCCACCGCTGCCACCACTGTTACGAAGTGGGTATAGGCCCTCGGGTGCGCAGCTCGAGATACGGGGTCGTGGTATCCCACCACTGCCACCACTGTTACGAATGGGGGTTTCGTGTCGAAGAAAAGCCGGGAGGCTGGCGAGCCGATGATGTCGGAGATGTCGGACTATCGCTGTGGGCAGATCAAAGAGGCAAAACGTTTACCAAAACTTAACAACGTTTATAGCAGGTATAGCAGGTCATAGCAAGATATCGCAGTACAGAGCCTGCCAGCTCGACCAAGTCGGCTGGGGCGTCTCCCTAACAACGGACCAGGCCGGTCTTAAATAGGGGACCAGTCCATTGTTGACAGGGTGGCTCTTTGATCCCAGGTGTTGACGTTCTTCTAGTCTCCTGACGATCCGCCGGCCGCAGGTGTTGACGTTCTTCTAGTCTTCTGACGATCCGCCGGCCGCAGGTGTTGACGTTCTTCTAGTCTTCTGACGATCCGCCGGCCGCAGGTGTTGACGTTCTTCTAGTCTCCTGACGATCCACCGGCCGCAGGTGTGGAGCAGCCTTTCCATCGTCCTCAGGAATGCTGCTTTCCGTCGAAGAACGACTGGCGTCAATCGAGGTGTCTGGCTGAAACGACTGGATTTCAGACAATGCATGCAGGGCTAAGTCCCTGCCTCCAGGTGGCAGGTGCGGACCCTTTTCTTGGTCGCAGGGTAGACGCTGACCGCGATGCCGTGAACTTCCAACGAAGTGCAGGTGCTTGTTCGCTTCCCCGTTCGGTCAGGTGCTCTGGCACAACAACAGAAAGCGACCGTAAAGACCCCGTTTTATCTCCTCCGGGAAATTCGGGGGTCGCGGTGGCTTTGTCGCTGGCTTTCTAACGATAATCCGGAAAAAGGCATCGCGCCTTTGACTTGGCTGGGATACGTATAGTCATCATGACTCCGGGATTTGTCCCCCGCTAGGCCCGCAGCTGTATACAGGCTATCACATCGAATGCGACGCGCTGAGCGAAGGGTGATGGCGTTGGGTGGGTGTGCTTGCCTGCTCGGCAGAGTCACTCTCTGGGAAGCATACACAAAGTGCATCGCGCGCGCGCTCTTTCGGGGCCTCGATCCATTTCCATATGAATGCTTTATTCCGTCGCGAGCGCGAAGGCAGCGCGCGCTGGCGGCGTTACGCCGCGTCCGGCCTTTATGAGCGCGCGCAACGGTTATTACGAGGGATGGTCTCGGTGGGCACTCCCTCCCCCACCCCGATCGGGGACTGCTCTCCTCTTCCTCGGAAGTCGCCCCCCACCCCCACCCCCAGCCCCCAATCCCTGGCGCGGTTGGGCGGGATATGTGACATAGGAGCAGTAGAGGCGAAGCTGCGCGTGTTGTATGTGTTACAGTGGGGGGTTAGAGATGAAGGCGGGCAAGGCGCAACAAATCCAGCCACCGTCATTGTCCTCCGTCACACGAGGGCGAGGGTAGATGCGGGAAGGGGCTGCCGCCACCGCCGTTGCAGGATTTATGGACCGCAGCGGCGCGACGTCCGGAGAGAAAGAGGCGCGCGGTTATGGGTTTCTCCTCCGAAACATTTTCGTCCTCCGACACTGCTGCTTGCTTGCTTTTACTTTGCTGGCTGTTGCTGTCGTGGTAGCGGCGGCTCCCGGTGGCGCGTCTCGTATTATGGACCGTGCCATTGCTGTCCGCTGCCTGCATGGCGGCGTGGGCGAAAGTTTACGAGGGATTCCCTCGCTTCCTCCACTCTCTTTCCGTCTTTGCTTTTTCCGCGGACGCCGTTTCTTGCGCTGCGGAGCTCGCGCACGCATACACACACGCGGGGCCTCTGCCTTCGCTCGGCGCTTGTTTGCCTTGGTGAAAAGACGGTGCCAGAAGCTTGCAGTAGCAAAACGGCAATGGCTGCCTGCCTGCCGGTCTGTACCGGCTGCGGGACAACCTTTGCAGCAGTCACTCGCGTGACCTGGACTTTTTTTCGCCTGACCTTTGTCCCCGCTCTACACCAATACTCAGCTGCTTGCCGTGATGGAAGTAGGCTGCAAGCCCAGTCTGTACTTGCCGGAACTGTTTCAGCGAACAGCGAAGCCGTCGCAATGTCTAAATATCCAACGATCGTAGTGTCTTGCCCGGTGTCCGCGCAGTCATTGCTGACGGCTTCTTTGCCGACATGCATGTAGCTAGCATGCTACAAAGGGATGCAGCTGCATCCCTTTGTAGCATGCTTGAGTCGCGTCACAGAGCTCACAACGCGACCATCGATTCTGGTGCAATCAAAACGCACCGCTCCTCGCAATGAAACATGTTGCTGGAGCTGAAATGCTAACTCGTAGCTGATCTAATAGTCCAGCTACAGGGCTTTATCCAAAATTTCGGCTTTGGGGGGGGGGGGGCGCAGTGATGTATAGCACCCCCCCCCCCCCCAAATCGCTGAAGCACCAAGCGCGCTTCATGTATTTATGCGCCACTGTGTCTGGCTCTGTGAGGGAATATAGCCACCTAGTCAATGACATTATTCAACGATTCCAACTATAAACGACTAGGGCAGGGGCGTAGCCAAGGGGGGGGGGGGGGTTGGGGGGGTTCAAACGCCCCGAAATTTTTCAATTTTGCTTGTGTATATATACACGCACACATACAAACGCACGCAGGAACATACATAAAGCATGGTTGAACCCCCCCCCCCCCCCCCCCCCGCGAAAAAAATTTCTGGCTACGCCCCTGGACTAGGGATAGTTTTCCTCAGCGCATACATGGATGAAAGACGTGAAAGGAGTAGGTTATTTAGACGACGGGACATTATATATTTACGTACACGATGGTATTGTAAACGTTGGCAACTCCTTGTCACTGGCTCTTCTCTTCCTTTTCATCGTCATATATACAAATAGAGATGACGTCAAATTACACCGACTGTATTAATAATGATAAACTGACGGAACATTTCCCCGAGTGGTACGTTCTTCCCCCTCGATCAATTCACGCTCAGTCGCTTTTGCGCCACAAAAACCAATGTAACTAAGTACCGACAACCTACATGACTTATTTTGCTGAGCTGAGCTGAGTGGCACGGGAAGACATTTCTTGGCCACAGCTGGCCGTGGATGCGAGATCGTCGTCGTCCATCCGTGGGAACGGAACGCGCGGGACCGGCTTTTAGCAGTTGCACGCCGGCCCGCGCTGACCAGCTTAATGTGCCATCTCTCTACCCTCCTCCTCAATCTTCCCTGCACGGCACCCATCTTCTTGCCGGCTCTATATTGCCCGACCGCATTAACTTTTTTCTTTTCTTTCCATCTCCCCATTCTATCGCCCACTGTAAATCTCCTGTTGCTTTAACGGGTCGGCGAGCACCGCGAAGACTTGTGCGTCTGTTTGTCTGTCGGGGGCGGCACAAAGGGCAGTCGACCCCCCCCCCCCCTCACACACACACACACACACACACACACACACACACACACACACACACACACGCACACTCACTCGCAGCAGTGCTCAGTGTAAAAGCACAACGCCGCCTGCGTCACGTCTATCGGGTGCCCGCATCGGCCGCTACATAATGGACGAAGATGGGCCGGGCCGCGGTTTTTGGCGGCGTCGGGACGTCAGCGTGTACGGGATGTGAGCCAGTGGCGGTGTGTCTCTGATGCGACGAGCGACCGCGCGCGCTTTAGCGGCATCGTGTAGTAGCATTTAGGTAGACGGGGGGGGGGGGGGGGTGCTGCGGTCAGGGCCACGTGCTGCTTTGGTGCCACCGGTCCCCATCAATTATGCACGCGCCAAGGGCGGCAGCTGGGGTGTGGGGTCCGTATACGTGTAGGTTTGACGCCGTTTTGCGCCGACAGGGGGACCAGACTTCGGCGCGAGCGTCGTGTGCACGCGGGGATGGTCTCATGTTTTGTTACTGCCTGTTGTCTCTCGGGTGAGCTCGGTGACCGAGGTTTCAAATGGGCAGTCGCGGGTGAATCACTCTGTAGAGGCTTCTCTCCTGCCGAGAGTACACATATAGTGACGGGGGAGCGCTAAGTGCTACAAAGAATATTGAGGGGGCCGCTCCCAGCTCAATTTTTCTTTCTCTATCTTTTTTTCGGGCGTTCTATAGAAAGCAAGGCTTTGTGAAAATGCGGGCCACAAGTAGCTTCCATATGCTTAGTCTAAAAGTTTCTGCATATGTATCAGAGCCGCTCATGCCCGCATATCACACCAATATAGCACCCGCTAATTCCTCTGGCCCACGTGAAACTCGGCGGATAGTTACGGTGTTCTTCACTGACCGCTACGCGACGTATTGGGTTCGACTCTCAGGCCTCAGCGACGAGATTCAAGTGAGGACTCGGAGTGTGGAAAATGCTCATGCACCTGTCTGTCTGTATTGGCGTGCGCAAAAGAACCACAGCTGGAGTCCTGCACTGTATAAAGCCAGTATTCGGACTTTCAACCGAAGATTTGGAAAGAGAAGATCCTTGTACGTTAACGGACAAGGATCTTCTCTTTCCAAATCTTCGGTTGTGCGCTAACCGAACGCTAACCAAAATATGCACGCGCTAACGGTTGTGCGCTAACGGACGCTAACCGTAATATGCAAGCGTACAAAGAAGCTCAGGTTGTACTTGCGGGCTAACACTTCTTGGGTACAGAAAGATGAACATTGTTAGAGAACTTTAGATTCGGGGACGCAACTGACTTGCATAACCAGGAACCACTAGTTAAAGACTAAAGAACTACGTCTGACTAAAGAACCCGACGTCTGTTTAACTTGCTGAAACCTGAGCAGCTTGCGTACGCAAGCTTGATATCGTGACCCCCCCCCCCCTTGTATCCCGCAATAAGGTGCCCTATAATGAAATCATGCAAGTTTCGGCATGTTGGTACTCCATTCCAGCTTCTAGCCGATACAAGACAATCACCGAGTCAAGGCAAGGACTCGAGATAAGGACCGTCGTCGGCTGTCGCTTGGGCCTTGTCTTGTCTTGTGCGCTAGAAGCTGAAAGGGGACCTATCAGGTTCTCCCATTAGCTTACAGCCCTCCCTCCTCTCCTCGGAAAAATCCTGTATCCGCCCCTGATCGCGATCACTAGATAGGCGCACCAGTATGTAATTATAGGCATCAGCTCCAACCGACAAGTACCTCGCGTGTTCTCAACTCTCGAAAAAACTCCCTCGTCGCAGGTGCACGGTGCAGTCGGAGTGTCTGAACGCGTCCGCTGGCGCCGACCAGCGGAGCTCGTCGCGGTGGCTGTCGCTGGACACGCAGCAGTGCATCGACTTCCAGTCCATCGCGCCTGAGAAGCTGCCCCGCTCGGCCACGACCACCGTGAGTCACGCCTGTCTTTTTTTCAACTCTGTGTCAATCAGTATAAAGCGAAAGCTTAACTCGCCCATTCACAACTAACGGACACTTAGGCGCACGTTTGTGGCTTTCTGGGAGCTATGAGGCCGGGCTCTCAAAATGTTTTCCTCTGTAAAAGGCCGGCTATGAAGTCTGCACAAGGCATATGGGGAAGTCTGTCGACTTATTCAAGTGCCTGACTCTACAGACACTCCGTGTCACGTTTGTGAACAATCTAATATAGGCTTACATTCTCTCTCTCTTTCCATTCCACTGGTTCTGGATAGCAAACTGGACAATCAATCAATCAATCAATCAATCAATTAATCAATCAATCAATCTATCTCATCTATCTGTCTGTCTGTCTGTGTAATCTATCTTATCTATCTATCTGTCTCAGGCCACATAGTGTTGTGCCTTAGGAGTATAGTTTAAAATGGTTTCACTTGGAGTGATGTTACGATCACGCGGGCGTTGAAGGTAACTTGCACGAATGCCACTGATCCCAAAACTTTCCTTTTGTGATGCTGCTACCCGCGCGTGTACGCACACTGCATGAGAAACACTGTGGGTTTCGCTCCCTCCTTCCCAGGTGGAGATCGCCATCAACCAGTTGCCCCAGCTGCCCCGCGGCGCCCACTACGAGTGCGTGTTCGGACACAGCGCCCCGATCCAGGCGAGGGCCACGCAGCACGGACTCGCCTGTTCCACGCCGGCCGTTCCCGACAGGCCACCCATACCCGCCGGATCGGGTAAGCACTATGATGTGCGAGCTCGACCAAGGAGGTTTAAAAAGAATTGCTGCAGCGAAAATTATGCCTAAAGAGTGAAGCCCGGCCTCGCGAAAGATCGTATTAAGCTCGCCAGGCGTGGGAGGAAAACGCTCGCTTTTCTTCGCTGAATACTAACATTCCTAAGACGGCAGCCGCCATCTTAGGAGGTGCATCACGAAACATTCGCGTTCAGCGAGAATTTCGCGTCGCGCTATTGGGTGTACATATTGGAAGTCACATACAACTGCATTCGAGGTTTGTAAATCAGCTGGCGCGGCCCGTTCTCCAAGTATACTGCAATGCGCAAAGCTTATCAGATTCGTAAGTGCATTTTGTCCTATTTGTAAGCTCATTATTTGCGCTCTGATCGCCGCCTGTATTGCTTCTCGCGCGCAGATCACGTGGACGTGACGCTGTACATCCGGTCCAGCGAAACGAACACCGACTTCCTGCACAGACCGTTCACGTTCTACGACTGCTCCGTCCACAAAACGTAAGTCTGGATTCTCGAGGCAAGATATATATGTTGAACGCGGCATTACGTCGCTGGAAAAAAAAAAAAAAAAAACGAAATACGTTAGAAGCATAAAACATTGCAGTCTGTTCCATGCAGTGAAAACCTTTGGACAGTGGAACTGTAAGAGTGCGAGTGTATGTGATTAAGTATCATCATCGTCATCATGATTTCGTCTTACTTATTTCCTCATTCCCGCCACCCTCTGGTCACTTGATCTGCGTTAGGACTACTACTACTGCTGCTAGTACCACTACGATTACGGTGTCTGATCTGAATGTTTGAAGAAAACTGTTACTGCACTCTTTCCTTTATGCGTACGCTTTTTCTTTTTTTTTGGTTATCCATATTGAATACGCAAAATGCCTAAAAAATTCACATAATCAATTCTTGGTCAATCCCCCAGAGTGTGTATGAGCCATGTCAGAGGTTACAACAACAACAACAACAATAACAACAACGGCTCGGACCAAGGTGCATTGCTATGAATATATGTGGTAGAGTTTATTTCAATTCGTGGTCCCAGGCATTGTTTCGAAGACTGTGACCGAATGGGTTAGCGCTTCATGGGAAAGCGGAACCAATTAGTTTCATGATTGAGCCGCGGAATTCCATTGTCACGTTGATAGGCATCAGCGTGTAAACAGCAGACGCTGGAAGAAGCAGCTGGCGCATGAAAGGAAGTCTCTGCAAGAAAGATCACCGCGATGGGAAGCAGTTATAGTAGGCGAGCATTGTTGTCGTGGCGTTGAGTGTTTCATAAGCCACACACACACATAAATCGTCCGGGGCTTTTCGTTTTCTTGTCTCGAAAACCGCCGGGAAGTAAAACGCGAGTTCTAATCCCACTCTCGTCGTGCCCGCAGTTGCACGACTCTTTCCTCAGTAATCGCTCGCTCGTTAGCGGAGTGGGGCCGCTTAATCGCGCGCTCGTTATAAACGCTGATGGAGAGCCTCAGTGCGCATGCCCGCCTTCTCAATCCGACTGCATGCGTGTCTATCTTTCTTCTTTGCTCCGCAGATGCTCAGCGTGCGTGACGAGCGCCTTCGCCTGCAACTGGTGCTTCAGCGAGAACACCTGCACGCACAACGCCACCTCGTGCTCCAGGAACGTCATCAGCGGAGAGAACGTGAGTGCACACGCCACTCCTATTCGTCAACGCTGTCGACGTCGTCGTGTCCCGCTCGTGCCTCTGTTGCGTGACGAGCGCGGAGGCGGCGGCCGCACTGCGGGGAGTGCGCTCGCACGGAGTAGACCGGCTCCGCTCCAGCCGCCTCAGAGGTGGTCGCTTGGCTGCTCCGGGCGATGGATGCAGCTCTGGATTGATTGCCGGTGGTTAGGTCAAAAAAAGACGGCGGTTGCCGCCGCCGCGTATGGTCTTCACTTAACCATCGCAACCACGCAGGCACGCGTGAATAGAAAGCCACACCGACGGATGCGATGCTTGCGTAGGATTTATAGCGATGCTGTATTGAAGAGAACAGTGCACGGTAACGCCGATTACATGCGTAGGCCTGCGATGTATGCGATACGTTTTTGTTGTAACTGCCGCGTGCGACGTTCACTACAGATGTCGCTGTTTCCACCAGCAGTTACGCTAAACGTAGGCGCGCTGACCAACTGACAAGGGCAGATGACCATGCAGCTTTTCTAGTTCCCGTTAGTGATCTCGTCAAGCTTAAGAAGAAAAAAAAAATTAAATTATGTCCTTCGTGGCGAAGCAGTCCTTCATCCATTTTCCTTTCGACCTGCACCCATTTAGATTCACGATCGTAAAAACAGCGCAAAAACAACGGACGAACACAAGTCTTTGTTTTCGTCCATTTTTCTTGCGCTGTTGTTTTGCAATCACGAAACAGTCAACTAGCCCGAATTGCCGTCCTAGCGTAGATTTACGAATAGGGAATGAAGGGTAAGGTGCTGAAAGGCCGAAACGTTTGCATGCATAAACTGAAGTGCCCGAGCGCCATGTCAGAAAGTGCCGAAGCCACATGCCTGCGGTTTAGTTCGAGCCTTCTTGACGACATCCACTTCAATATGCACTGCCTGAAACCCTTGCACCGCTAAGAATATACGCGCGGCCCGAAGGAAATCGGGAGTGGCGAGCGAACTCGATCTAGGGATTTGTACCCCCCTTCCCCTCGTCTCTCTTACAGGCAAGCGCTCACCCACCCACCCACCCACCCTGCGTTCTGCGGTGCTATTCCGGACATTGTGAAATTCTGCCATTTGTCAACTCTGATTGGCTCAGGGGGCTGCTACGGCCACTCTCATTGGCTTAAATTGCCGCCATTACGAAATCTGACAATATGGCGGAAGTTGACAGTGTCCAGATAGCACCCCTGGTTACAGCACCCCCCGAAATTAATATTTTGGATGTACCCCCGGGTGCACCCTCCGTAACTAACGCCTCTGGTCTTGTTACCTCGACGAAAGCAGCCCGTTGCCGCTGGTATATAGTTCAGGAATATCCCGAGTCTCTCATGTACTGTTGCTTTTGTGCGATACATAATCCTGTGGAATAATGAAGCCAACTCTCTTCCTCCTGTCCCCCCTGACAGAGTCCGCAGAACTCTCTGGTGAAAGGACGTCAGCACTGCCCGAGCTTCGGCGCCGACTCGTCCCTGCTGCTGGCCAACGGGGTGCGCACCGAGGTCGCTGTCGAGGCGAGAAACCTGCCCAGCCCAGCGGTGAGCACACGTTTCTTCCTACAGCCCTGCATGGCACCTCTCCCTGCTCGCCAGTATACGACTCCTCCCTATCCGTACTGCACGGCGAACTAAGCGTCTTATTCACTGTGGTCGCCCCTTCTGCAGGACAACTTCCACTGCGTGCTGGACATCGAAGGCAGGCGGGAACGGGTGCAGGCGAGGTTCGTCAACAACAAGATCATCTGCTCGCAGGCCGTGGTAAGCGCAGGAGGACTGCCTCGCGGTACTTTGACCTCGCGATAAGCTTTATTTAGGCGAAAGACTTAGGTGCGTGTCGATCAAGTAGCGCAAAAGAGATGGGCACAAGAAGGTGCAAGACCAGGCGATCGCTAAGATGGCTCATCAAACGCGAAAAGTGACCGTCGGCGGCGTCAACACGAATGATGCAAAAAATCATCATGTGAGATGACGTCATCAGGACGTCACAGTGCACCGGAATTTGTGACGTCATCATGACGGCACATTATGACGTCACCACATAACATCGTCGCTTGGTCATAGGTGCGCCGATCCCGGAGGCATGTAAGATGCATAAAGCTTGCAATGCCTGCATCCCGGGGGCAGTGCAGCAGCACGCTAGGGGCAGAAAGCTTTCGGGGGCGAGACATTCAATACAGTCTACTGAGAATAAAAAGAAAAAGAAGATGGCTTTCGCCTTCGAGTCATCTTAGGCGAATGCATATTTGTGAATATTGAAGAACCATCAGCGTAAGTAAATTTGAGACAGCTGTCTAAATCAGTGAATCGCAGGGAACGCGTGCCGCGGTAGTAAGGGACCTGCTTTGTAAACTCACCTTTTATACTACACACAAGCGGCTTCCCATCCGCTTATTAGCTTGAGCGGGCATTCACTTCAGCCGGTGCATTAATCTGAGGCCCGGGCTTCAAACAGAAATCTTCTGTCTTTTGCGCAGTACACGTACCAGAGTGAGATCCCCGAGCAGCAAGGAACGCTGACGGTCCTCTGGAACGGTAACACCTTCATCGGCAAGACGAACGGTGAGTGAAAGATGCTGGTGGACTTGTCTGACCTAATGCTTGTCCATTCCTCTCACTTTCGTACGAAAATACCGTTTGTGGAACGTACTGGTTTTCTTTTCTTCTTTTTTTTTTGCATTTAGTTGAAGTGTGCAGTTTCGCCTTTGGCTTTCTTCGTCGATAGCGGTTGTGCTTACGATATCTTCATGAGCTCTGTTCGGTATTGTTAGTTAAGCTATCTGTAAGCCCGCGCATGCGCTCTCCGA
This sequence comes from Rhipicephalus sanguineus, assembly GCF_013339695.2. Taxonomy (NCBI): domain Eukaryota; kingdom Metazoa; phylum Arthropoda; class Arachnida; order Ixodida; family Ixodidae; genus Rhipicephalus; species Rhipicephalus sanguineus. The sequence goes on along the minus strand of NC_051181.1, from coordinate 142,391,689 downwards.
TGCGAGACGTTGAGCCTTTCTCTCCGTATGGTGTGTGCAGTGACGCTCTACAAGTGCCAACTTCTGGGCAGCCACGGAGGGCGCGCTGACTGCTCGCTGTGCCTGACACGTGACCCGAAGTACCGGTGCTCGTGGTGCGGAGGCGTCTGCGCCACGGCCGACTCGTGCGACCAGCCCGTCTCCACCACCTGCCCGCCGCCGCGCATCGACTGGGTGAGTGTCGCGACGAGAGGGCATGACCGCCAAAATCCAGTTTCATATTTGCGAAATCAGCGCGACAAAAGACGGACACACACAAGAAGGGCACAGGATAAGCGCTGTCCTTTGTCTTTCTTGCTGCGTGTTCTCTGTCGTTTTCGCACTGGTTTTTCATGTATGCATCGATTCCAACGCGCTCACTTTTTTACCGTGCTGCAATATCCAGTTTGTCCGCAAACGCTGAAGTTGGCGGACAAACTAACTAGCGTTTGCGCGGCCTAGCATAATCCGCTAAACTAAGGAGTTTGCGGATTACAGCAGTACCCCTCTGATACGTTTTTGAATTTTGAAGGGACCGTAAGAAAAAATTGGGGGACCCTTAAGCTTCACCTTTAAGAGTTGAATGCGAGAGAAATCCGACCCCCAGTACGCACTTCAACCATTAAGTGCATACTTATTAATGTGTGTTGTTACACACACGCGCGCGCGCTATGTATATATAATAATGGTACAGGCACTGACTGGTACAGGTTTTCGATCTATAGCACTTCCCTGTGCCAGAGTCGAGACATATTTCTCACAATGCCTCACAGATGGCAGCACATTATCTAATCTTTGTTGTTTCCTTGATCAACGCCTCCTCTAGAAAACATGGCCTCCGAGATGGCGGGGACGCCGCGCGCCCGCCATCTCGGAGGCCATAAAAGGAGACGTTGGCTTGATATGTTTTCCGCTAGATGGACATAGTTGTCCATTTTTGGAGCTCTTTGAAAGTTCGTGTGTGTTTTTAGAGGCGATAGCTGCACTAGTACACTGTAGCTGCACTATCTCGGCTTTTTTCGAAGCATGGCGTCGCGCAAAAAACTTAGTTTGATGGCCTCGCCAATGCGCATACAAATCGCCGAATGGGCTCATTTTCGTCGTGATACCTGCCGAACAAAATGCGTTAAGGAGACTCCTTCCACTACATGGCATTTATGTACTGTTTTGTCCCGAAGCAGTCGCAAGTAACATTGTGGCCTTGTGGTAGGACACCTGCTTGCCACGCAAACGGCCCGGGTTCGTTCCTCAATGGGATCGAAGATTTTTATTGTTTACTTTATTTGCACCTTTCTCGATTTTTCGGTCACGGACGATTTTTCGCTTACAAGCGACGTAGTGACGCTGACACCGACGGCGGCATTTCTGTGAAACGTGCTTTCTAACGCTATCGCGTTAATAAACGTGAGAGCCGGGAAACGCAAGAGCCGAAAAAAAACATGGCTGATTCCTCTGTCATAGGAATCGGTATAACACGAAAGTAAAACGTGTCTTCACAGACGTAGTTGAGCGTTTGTTGGGCATTGTTTCGCACCGAGGGCGAAGGAATGAATGCTATAGCAACAAGTTGTAATGTCGCGCGAAGAACGGCAAGCAGCTCGAAACTTGCAACGCGCTGCTCAAGCAGAAAGTACGCACGGGACGAACATACGCAGGATGAGCGCGAACAACTGTCACAGCTCGATAGTTAAAGCGCGCTGGTCAAATACAAAGGAGGACGCACGAAACGAACGCACAAGTATACACAGGATGAGCGCGAACTGTCACAGTTGTAACTTATTTGTTTGTGAGCAGCGCGCTCTTTTCGCAAAAGCGGCTGCTGCAGAAGTAACCATCGTGCTCTCTAGCTTCAGCGCAAACTTGGGGCGAGAGCGCAAGACGTACAAGATAAGCGCCCGCGCAGTAGCGACCACGCCCTGTACAGACACTCATCTCAACGCGTGGGGCTACGACCTTTAAAGCGCACTCTTCGAGCCCTTCGCGCCATCTCGCTAGTGATAACAAAAACACGTTGATGTACCCCGATCTCTGAGTACCGCCGCCGGCAAATGGTGTATATAAATAGCACGCCGCAGTATGACGAAGAACGTGCCGTCTGTGGCGGAGTGGTTTCGCGTTGCGCGCTGGGGATCGAGGGGTCGTAAGTTCGACTCCCGGTGACGGAACTTTTTCTTCTAGTTTTTTCTTTGCCATATGTTAGTCTTTATATTTTACAACGTCATATCCGTGACGGAAATGCGTCAGTAGAGCCGTGGTGGACCCCGGCATAAAACACTTTCGTGTTAAAAGAAGGAAAATGAAACGCACACACACATATTGAGTAGTGGTGCACTACACAGAATTTTCATCGAATGCTTATGCTCAAAAATAAAATTGCATAGGTCGACCTGCGACGTCATGATGACGCCATCGGACGACGTAATCACGTGATTTCTTGCATTACTCGTGTTGACCCCGACGATCACGTTTCGCGTTTGATGAGGGATCTAAGGCTCTCGCCTTAATACGGCAATACCCGCGTGCGCTGCCCGCGCGCTTTTGCCTCCGACAGCGTCGACAGCGGCTTCCGCGATCGGAGTCCCAAGAGCCGCATTCGCCGTTGTTTCGGCGGGGATTAATGGAACCGTCTGTGTGCACGGGAGGAGAGGAAAGTGCCGGGAAGTAAAATTAACCGCCGCCCGCAGAAAGGTGATAGAGGAAGAAAGAGCGCGACCCAGAGTGGAAAACGGGCCGCCGCGCGCGAGCCAGAAAATCAATTCGTGGGGAAACACACACACACAAAAAAAAAAGGAGGGAGGCCACGGTGCTCGTCACTCGAGTGGCGAGCCTCCTCGACGGAGCGAGCGGGCGTTTGTTTAACGCAGTTTCCCGTCGGACCCTTCCTAATGTTCTTTTCCCTAATTTCATAGGGCGCCAGATTAGGCGGCCCCTTCATTCCCTTCACTTTGCGTTCTTATCGTGGACTCCCTCCTCCTCCGCTCAACGACCGGCCAGTCCTTTTTTGATAGCTTCTCTCTCGAACACCATCTGCTCGTCTTCCGCGACATCAGCCTAACGTTTGTGGCTTCTTCAAGCGCTTTTCTTTCTCTTTTTCTTCCTCCATTTTATTTTGTTTCTTTATATTTCTTTCTATCTTTTTTTTTTTTCAGCTTGTGCCTTTCGCTGAGAGCACTTTCTTTTCGCCTCTGCCACACACGTACGAGCACTCGTTTTTTTTTTCCACTTCTGATTTTCTTTTCTTTCCTTGCCTATAACCTCATTGCCAAGCTTTGTGTTCTCTACGTGCCCCCCTCCCCTCCACACACACAAACACACACACACACACACACACATACACACTTCCTTTTTGTGTGGACGCTTGGAGCCTTAATTTCAGCTCCTCCGCGCTTCTGTTCCATTCCACCTCAATTCTGCGGAAGAGGCCGCGAGGTGGCCTCAGTTGTCCGGCGTCGTTTCCATTGCCCCCTCCCCCAACCGTAAATTTGTACCGGAAGACGAGAACAAGGGTACTTTATCGACGTCTTACCTTTCTCTGTCACTGTCGTCGATTTGTTGGGTCATTTCGTCGTTGAACTGACGGTCAATGAAGGCTTAGTTAGTTCTTTTCAGGCGGCGGCGAGATAGCTAAACAAGACAAGGCTAAATTTTACCGCTTCATAGTCGGACTACTTGTTCGTTGCAGCACCATAGCAGCGGTTATGACACACATACAAAAATATTCTTTTTTTAAAACGGCCAGTTCCACTCCGTGAAAGCCGTTGGACAGCGAAGCTGTAAGTGCGCGAGTGTATTTGATTGGCTAGCGAGGTCACGTGCATCATCATTGTCATCATTTTATTTTATTTATTTCTTTATTCATTCTCATCTTTGATCACGTGACCTGCGTGACTACTACTCTTACTACTACTGCTACTACTCCCACTACGACGACGACGGCACATGTAGGGTAGACGAAGACAGGTTCTCTCTAAAACAAAACAAAAAAAAAAGAACTTCCGCGTTTTGAAGCAGCACGAATGGTTTTCCAAAGTCACGTGACCCCTGTTGCGACTCGGGTAGCGTAGCCGCTGGGACCACGAGTGGGTATCGTGCCCGGAGCAGTCATCAGGACAAGTTGACGGAGAGAAAAATACTTTGTGTACAGCATTTACATCGTTCCGATCTCATTGAGGAAGACGCAGCGAGCGATGGAAAGGAAAATGATAGGTGTAACCTTAAGAGACAGGAAGAGAGCAGAGTGGGTCAGGGAACAAACGGGGGTTAAGGACATCATAGTTGAAATCAAGAAGAAGAAATGGATATGGGCCGGGCACGTAGCACGTCGGCAGGATAACCGGTGGTCATTAAGGGTAACTGACTGGATTCCAAGAGATGGCAAACGCGTGACGGGGAGACAGAAAATTAGGTGGGTAGATGAGATTAAGAAGTTTGCAGGTATTACGTGGCAGCAGAAAGCACAGGACCGGGTTGATTGGCGGAACATGGGAGAGGCCTTTGCCCTGCAGTGGGCGTAGACAGGCTGATGATGATGATGATGATGATGATCTCATCGAACAGGCTCCGGCGCTCTTCGGTGCGCCGGATAAAATTGGAAGGTTGGGGTCCACCCCCACTTTCTCCTCTCCACGCGGTGGCCAGGATATCCGCCAACCCTGCAGCACTGGCTGGAGCATTATGAAGAGCACGCCTGCGCCTCCAGATGTTCAATGGCCACTTGACTGCGGTTCGTGATTGACACCTGGGATGATCCTTTTTGGGGAATCGGCTCCTCGTTGAACACGCGCCGGGACAGGAAAGGGCCAGACGGGTGAGAAGGTCTGCACGGCGTCGGAGAGTCTAAAGTCCCTAAATTTTTCTAGATTTTTCGCTCTTCTTTCTTAAGTACCGACAACCATTGAAGCGCCGCCGACGAATCTCATTGGCTAACGCTCGTTTTCGGTAGCCATGTTCTTCCTAACGCTTTTCAAGCACCTGGTGAAAAGCGTCCCCCGCTTGCTAATGACAGGGTGTTTGCGGGAGGAGAAAGGCGCGTCGCGTTAGCATATTGTCCGCTGAAAGATGCATGGCTAATGTACTTATACGTACGTGGCTTTGTAAATCTTTCAAGTTAGGAAGAACATGGCGGCAGACGCCGGCTGCGCGTGAGAGAGGGCCGGGAGAGGAGGCAGTTGTCGGTACTTATGTAAAAGTGAAAAATCTAGGAACATTAGGAGAGTCGACACCGCAGGAGCGCCATTGTTTCTCCCCTCCATCCCGCTCAGGAGTGTTGCTCCGGAATGTCTCAGTCGCTGAAAAGCGCGAGAGAATGACGACTGGCGTCAGCTGTCGGGGCCGGCAGGGCGAAGACTCCACGATTCCCAGTATCCTTCGCTCTTCGAAGGTCGGTGACACTGTGGCACTTGTGCTGCGACACAACACACCCTAGTAACGGCGGGCGGAAGAACCTGGATGAAAGCGCGCCGTCTGCGAAATCGTCTGCTACCGCCATGTAACGGACACGCTTATTGCGAGGCGACGCCTTGTAAGCGATAAAACGCGCAAAAATGAAATGCGGGTGGCGACGCCACCTTGAAGTTCCCGCACCACTCGCCGTGACGTCATAAATTTTAATGGCGTCTACTAGGGCCTATGCAAGTCCTAATCAGTAAAACTGAAGTACATTGTCTTCTGAGAGAGCATACCAAGTTTCAGGGAATTTCGTCGAGCCAATATGGCCAAAATACAAAGAAGCACTTTGAAATCCGTGACGTCACCATTGGATATTTCGGCGGGAAATGTAAAAGCGAAACTTTTGACTGATTTTCTCATCTATTAATAAGCCAATGTGGGTGATATTAACGACGCTAGAGTTTTTAGAGTGTAGTTTATCCGCCTAAGCTAATTTATTGTTTCACTTTAGTGTCCCCTTAATTTTCAGGGCAAGCGGGGGGGGGGGGGTTCGGAGAAAAGCTGTTCTTTTTATTATGTATTTTTTCACGCGATGATGAAGCAGCGAAATATTGCACTGTAATTTCGGCTGTGCCAATAACAGGAAGTACTACGGTTTCAGTGCGCGCGGCACCTCTTGCTGATATGGCGATCCAAATCAATTACGCCTCAACTAAAACAGTGTGAGTGACCATCGTGAATCATATTGAGCTGCCTTAATAGTACCGCTATCTTTACCGTTTCTTCTCCCGAATAGCGCCAGTTCGTCTGACCCTTTCGAGTCGGGTCATTTTGCCGCCATTTTTCATGCTTCCCGCTCACCTTGTTGGTGGAGGAGGCGCCGAACATTCCTGCCTTTGGTCCCCCCGGCTTTTCTAAGGTAGATGTGGGAATTGAACCGATCTTGGGGTGCAACGTCAGGAGTCCCAGGTGGTGGTCACTACCTTCGAAAACCTGCACGGCATGAAGGCACAGGGCCCGACTGAGAATAGGTATTGGGAAAACTTGGCGCCTCCCTTAAATGATTAGGGTGGGTGGCAGCCCTCCCCCCCCCCCCCCCTCCACTCCCTCACGCCCTTTTGCGCTTACCTTCAGAAGGGAATGACGTTGGGCTAGTTGGTGTTGCATGGTCTGTTCTTCAAATGCGACATCAGGGGTTCTCAGCCGTCATTATCGTCAATAACCTGCATGACCATAATGCTACGCTTTAAACAATGAAGTCACTGGGTCTGACTGAGCAAAGGTATTGGGCAAACTTGGTGACCCTCTTAGATGATTGGGCGAGAGGGGGGGGGGGGGACATTGCAAATTACAGCTGGCCAGACGTAACGACATTACATTAGGCGCGGGTCAATATTCGAGCGTGTCTAATGTCCGAACAAATATTACGGTATTCGAAGTCGCTTCGACAAGGATTTAAAGTTTCCGAAATTTCGAAGTATTCGAAATGAATGAATAGACGTACACTTTGCCGCATTCAACACACCTTTAAAGGTGCTTTCACTGCATCGTGGGTCGCTATGCCGTGAAACCACCCATCCAGAAAAAACGCGCACTGCCGCGAAGTCACACTTTAAGGTGAAATGTACGTACTACTCGCACCCGGAATAATATTTTTTCTTTCTTACTTTTTCTGAAATTTACAAGCATGTTGTGCGGGATTATAAGGGCTAGGCATAGGAAAATTTAAAACGTACCGTATTTTACCGCTTATAACTTGCACCCCACCACCCTTGAAATTCTGCTACTATCCATAGTTACTTCCACGCCGCTTCAAACCATAAGAGTGACATTCGCACAAGCCTAGCTCTAATTGTTAAAAATATTGTGCAAGTTAGCTGACGCATGATAAAAATGCTCATTTTTCTTTATAATGTGTGACATTTATACTGTTCGACCCCCCCCCCCCCCCGCCCTCTTTTTCTTTTCGTCTAAGATTTCTCGTTCTAGCTGCGACAAAAGTAAACATGCCGGTTGACACTTCCCCCCCTGTTAGCTAACGGCTCTGCACTCACACATCGAAGCGCAAGCACGTATGCACGCAGAGGTATCGGATGCTCCAACCCACGTCCAATTATACCAAGTCCTGTTTACGCACCCTGCTATGGTCTCGTAGTCAACAGCAGCTGGCGCTGCAAAAACAACACAGTTCACTTCTCCTAAGCCATCTCGCAGATAACCATCACTAGCTGCAGCAAACTAAACCGAATATCCCATAAATTTGGAGGATCCAAGTGAAAATTTGAAAAAAATAAACCGACGTCGATCGATTCAGAAAAATGTACTCAGTGCATTTGAATAGACAGGGTCCTTCGCCAATATGCGCTACACGACGACAGGTGCATGACTGCTTCAAAACATCCACGCACAGTATACAATGGTCGACATGAAGAAAGGGGACTAATTTCCTAATGGTAAAGCTCCGGTGGCGCAACTAAATCTAAATGGATCTAGTGAGTTGGGCTTAAATTCGTATAAATAAATAAATAAATAAATAAATAAATAAATAAATAAATAAATAAATAAATAAATGCCTGGAAAAAACTACTTGAAAAAAAAAAAAGAAAAGCTGGCGCGAAAACAGTGCGCGACAAGTTGGCGGGAAAAATGGGCGCGAAAAACGGGCGGGAAAAAAAGGCGCGCAAAAAAGGGCGGTAAGAGACGGCGGCCCGCATCGTCCTGCTGACGCGGGTCCCTCCTTTCCTTTTTCGGCTAAGAGTTCCCGTTAAAGCTTCGAAAGAAGTAAAAATCGTCGACGAGAAACGATCGAGAGAAGCTACACGACTGCGCGTTTCGAATCACGTAGAACACGCTCTACAAATTGTACCCTAAGATCAGAGTATAAGGCACGAAGCATCACTCACCCCTGGAAAGATGGCAGCGTCATAACCCAGAGAGACGGACGGCCATCGGCTCGTTGCTTGGAGCGCAGGAACGAGGAAAAAACCACAGTTGAATTTGAATCACCTTGGTCTTGCAGTGCAGCACAACGAAGTTGTCTCCTCACTGTCGTCAAACAGAGCACGATGACGCTAACGCGCAGGAAGACGAAAGCCCGCGATCGCACCCCTACTACACCGGCTATCAAAAAAGGGCGGGAAACGACGCTTCTCGATGCTGCGATAAAATCTGTCATCAAACTTCCCTCGAGCACACTAGCGAGCGCACCGCCTCAATATGACACCGCGCGATTCGCGCTTTACGTTCGAAACACTCGATATCCGCCTGACATACTAATTAAGGCAATTAGGGTCTGACAAGGAAAAAAAACGGGGAGCTAAACAAAACACGCCCACCCCGCTCGCTTGAACCCGGGCGACTGGCGTCCTGGCACCTAGAAACGGCAGACGCAACAGTAAATGTCCCTAGACCGATTGCGTCCGTAGCCTTTTGTTTATTGAAGAAACCGTTTTATCTAGGGAATTTTTATCTACTTTTGGGAACGGATATCCCAATGATTCGCCCGGTTGCCCCTTCCTTAGACCCTGGCCCGATTTCAAATTCTCGCTGCGCTTGGGTAGGTAGATCGCAATCTTTTTATGGTATCTGTGGAGACGTTTGCCTGGTTCATTGCCTGGCTTGCTACTTCAGGTGTCGAATGATGATTATAGAGTATAGAATGATGTTATAGAGAATGGTGATTACAGGGCGACAGTGATATTTGAAAGCGAAATCTAACTTACGATGACTTTGTGAGCTAGTAAGCGAGAGTTCGATGGGTTTCGTTTGAAATTCGGGGCTTGAAATGCTCAATGAAAGGGTTGTACACTAAGCTCTAGGAGTGTACTGCCGGTTGTCTTCGAATGAATCGTAGGTATAACAGTAAAACGTAAGAAACCAAGAAGGCACAGGACAGAGTGCTAAAATCTTCACCGATTTACAGCATTCGCCGATTCAATTTTCACCGATCTTGCACCGCTCGGTCCTGCGTCTTATTGATCTCTTGTTAGGTGTTTGTGCAGCTATACCTACGAACTATGCATCACCGACTAGCCTGCCAGCAAATGTTCCTGAATTTCGCGTGAAAACGCCATTACATTCTGAAACGAAATTTTTTCGTGGAGTGATGGAGGGTTGTTCGATCGTTTGCTGGTACGTGTGTGTTTTAAAGTGTACACACGAGCATGCTAGCACATATTTTCTTTTTTCTTTTGCAATATATTGTACGCGTTTTCTTTCTACTCTCTGTTGACTGCATATGTGTATGACAGGCGTAGAGGGAATGAACTGGCCACTGCTAGGGCACTAACTTTTGCTGTCTACTATTTTTAGCAGTGCCGGTTTACCGCGCGGTAAGGTATAGAAATACCGTACCGTCGTGGTCGGCACGTAGCGTTCTTAGAGAGCCGATCCCGGAGGCTGTGCAGAAAACTTAAGTGGAGAGATACGACTTTCGTACTTGTTTCGCCACGTCAGTCGAGTCCAGGCGCTGCGTTGATGCGGTCGGGCGTTGCAAGTATGGGTCGACCGCTCACGGTGGAAACGCCTGAGGACATAGGCGTGCGCCCGGGAGGGGGGGGGGGGGGCTAATCACCTAAGAGGGGGGGGGGGGCAAATTTGCCCCCTACATTGACTTAGTAGGGTGGGAGGGCGCTGCGATGAACCTTTGCCCCCTCCCCACCTGATGGGGAACCCTGCGCACGCCTATGCCTGAGGAGCAGTGCGCTTGTGAAAAACGCTGACGAGCGCTGCGGCGGGAGTGGTCATCCGCCTCACAGAGTGGAATAGCTTCACCTTTTTGGTTGTTTTTCGAAGGGGACAGATATACGCCATAAATAAAGAAAAGATGTTATAAGTGTCAATGCAACCCTGCAGCTTGTAAAAAGTCCAGTAACGCTTTAATTATTGTGCTCCTAAGCTTGATGACGCGGGTTCGATTCCCGGCCACGGTGGCTGCATTTCGATGAGGATGAAGTGCAAAAACCCCTGTTCAGGTGCAAGGACCCCAGGTGCATAGGCGCAGTAGCTAGACGGGGGTTTGAGGTGAGGACCTCTTCCCCCATGATTCTCGAATAGGCAGCGCAAAGGCAACGAACACGGACACAAAAAAAGACGCAAACACAGGCGCTGTGTTTGCGTCTTTTTAAGCTCTTCCCCCAGTTTTCTGGTTGTGTGCATACGCACGATCACAGAAACACACACACGTAATAAAAATCCTGGCTACGGCGGTGTCCATGCGTGTCCAGATTAATGCGGAAAGCACCACTACCGCGTGTCTCATAATCGTATCGTGATTTTTGCACGTAAAACCCGATAATTTAATTTTTAATTTAATTTTAAATTACATTCGCAAAATTTGAAAACGAGTCCGAATCTTGGGAAATTTCGCAGGCATACGCTTGAACTTTCTGCCTGCCCCGGCCCACAACAAAACCAGACAGAAAGCACCAAGTATGCCGCCACTTAGGCCATCGGATATATTCTTTCGTGCTGCATCTCTCCATTGTGAGCCGGTTCTTCAGGAACATGCTTCAGTATTTATGCCTGAGCGATCAACATATAGATAACTACTTTGAAAGCTCTTAACGCGTATGATCCTATTTGTTTATTTCTTTCTCCTTAATCCGATAAGCCAACACTGGGTGATAAGTCCCTGGAAGGGTACTCGTAACAGGGTCGAAGTAATCAGGATGATGAAGAATTTGTTATTGTTTATTATTGTAGTAAAATTAAGGTAACCTTTTAATAATTAGATTCAGGTGATAGGGTTAATTAATGGAGAAGGTGGAGTCCCGCCTGCGAAGAGCTCCTTGCCCCTTTGAGATTTTCAAAAAGCGGCCGCTTCGCTTGTAAGTTTAGCGGAGTGCAGAAATCTGACCAAATTCGCCGCCGAAACCGAAACCGAACCGAACGCGGAAAAGCGCAACTGCCACTAGGAAGATGCTCAGAATGAGTCAGATAGACATCGCTTGCTGGAAGCAAAACAGAGCAAGCACTCTGTTTTGCTTTCCACTTAGCCAAACCGAGCACTTCTGAAATTGTTCGGTACTTTTTGTAAGAGTTATACACTGCACGCCTGTCGCCGCCGTAATAGTGTATACACGCAAGCAGCAACCGACTGTAACTAAAGTCCCTAGATGGCTCGGAGAAAAAAGAAGTCTAGGGACTTTAATCGTAACACGAATTGGAGATGGGGGAAGAAAGGGGGAGCGAGAGACGCGCGTCTAATTGAGTCATGCATATAAGCGCCGTTGCAGCGCGCCGGGCGCCCAATCAACCGCAGAGCCGCAAATCTAATCACGCCGCGCGCCCGCGTGGCGCTGAAAGTTTTGCCGTTGTCTCTGCGGCCAGGCGAGGCGGTGTCGTTCTCCTTCGCCTGTTCCTTATGAAGTGCGTGACTAATCAAATTGCGGCCCTGCGCGACGGTGTTAATTTTCTTGTTTATTTACTTACGGATCCGTCTCTCTCGCCGACGCGCGTTTCTTAATTACCGCTTCTCGACTTGACGCGCGCGCGACGTGTCAACGTTAAAAGCTGTTCGAGTGTGAGCTGGAGCACGCACGTGCGCGGAAAAAAACGCGAAGCGTGCGCGTCCCTGCGGCTGACAGCGAGTTTTAGCGCCGCGCTGTTTTGCATTCTTCGGGCTTACCGAGCCGATGCGAGGCAAGTTTCTCGCGCGTTTTATGTATTCGAGCGTTATCCGTCATTAGTTAAAGCAGCGATCTCACATGTTCTGTTGCTCACTTTGCGGGCTATTACACGCACTCGTATTCCTTTTAATTAATTAATTTATTTATTTGTAGTCCTCAGGGTATAAATAGATTGCAGAGGGGGAGGAGGGTGTACGCAGCAAGAAAAAAAAGCACGAACAACTATGATAACACTAAAAGGAAAGCATTATACAGAATAATTACAAACGTCTAGTATGTCAAATTACGTCGAAGAAACAAACTGGTATTGTTTTTGTTCGACTTTTTCGCCATAGTAATTTTGAAATTAAGTACTTTCAGCGAAGTTATGCAGACACACACACACACACACACATAATATGTGTGTGTTGGTGACCAGTGAACGCTAGCTGCATTACCAAAGCAAGCATTTCCTCTCCAGAAGCATGCACTTCGTTATTTCAGCACAGTCTTGGTAACAAGATAACGAAGAAAGAATGGAGGGGCCCTACTTTTTTGTCATGTCACGTAGTTCGTGACGACATGTAGTCCACTGGTTGTGATCTGGTGCTTCTATGGTTACGTTGCAGTCACAAGAGCAAAAGAAGCAGCCATTTTTATTGGTATTGCAGGCAGTAAATATATATGTCCCAGGAGACACGAGAGCAATGCATTGACGATTTTTTTTCAACGAAGGCTTCCTGGGTGCTGATATAATCCCCTGTGAGGTGTTGTAAATATGTGTGACCCCCAAAAGTGCACTGCCGAGGCAAGGACATCAGCTTTTGCACTGCCACGCAAGTCTGCCTCCACTTTCCATTGAAAAAGTCTGCTAGGAGAGAGTGTTCGCAAGGATCGTGGCAGCCAACACTCACTCTTGACGCAAGGGGCAGTTGGTAGTTTACATGAAAACTGAAGGCATGTTTCGCGTGCAGTGGTGTGACACGCACTTTAAAATTGGTTTTAAATATGTTCTAGGCTATATTATCTGTTGATATTTCTTAGATGATGCGTGTATGTCCACACAAATATATCCCAGAAGTTATCTCGCTTTCAAAATTTAGTGTCAGTATTCCTTTAACCTGTGAAGCACCACTCTCTGTATCAAAAACTAAGATAGGTGGAACAAGAATTAAGAATAATGGTTGTAGCAGTGTCTGATATCCAGGGACATATAGACATTGCATGTTGTGCTCATTGCACGTTAACCACCTGAGAGTTTTCATGTTGAATTGACTTTGGAAAAGGAGGCTGACTGGCTTCTTGTGTTTTATGCACATTGCAGATTCATCCTTTGAGTGGGCCCATCGAAGGTGGAACGCAGGTTACAATTGAAGGGAGCAACCTGGGAACAAGCCAGGAGGAGATCTACGATAAGATCAAGATTGGTGGAATCCCTTGCATTCCCACTGAATACAACGTGTCAGTGAGGTAAGCGTTTATTTTATCTCATTTCGAAGCAAGAAACAACTTATTTGACCTTTTGCACTTTTATGGCATATCGGTGCTTTGCTCAAGTTCTTTAACAGAAAGAATGCATGTGCTGCAATGCCAGCTCGTACTGCAGGCTATAACTTCCTTTGTCACCCTTGATGACCACCTGTCTTGATGTCCACTATGTCTCTCGTGCTTATGTTCAAGGTGTTAATTTTTTTATTCTTTTGATTGCATTTAATTGTATTCCTCCCTCCTTCTTAAGAGTGGCCGTAACCCAAAACTAAAGCCACAGCAAAGTACAGCAAACTTTTATACGATTTCCTATGAATTAAGTTATGATGAGCAAAATTTGGTTATGAATTCGTGGAAAGGAAAGATGGTTGGAAAAGTTGCAGATGTGAGTCGTGCCACTGTCACTGCATAGAGAGGTTCAACGTATTTTATTAGCGTCTTTTGTGCCCCTTCTTGAGTGAGCTTCGCTTTTGCCTCTGCAGGGTTGTCTGTAGGACCGGAGCAAGTGGGTCACCGCTCACGGCAGACGTGGTCGTTGGGAACCGTGCTGGCATCACGCAGGCAAAGGAGAAGTTCCAGTACCGACAGGTTCACGGTGCGCGATCTTCAACCTCGCACGGGACCCCAGTCTGGAGGCACCCGTCTCTACATCAGTGGATCGAACCTCAACGTTGGCAGCAACCTCACTGTGTACCTCGACAGCCTCCCATGCACCGTGGACAAGTGCGTTGCCCTTCTTTCTGCATCTTCATTACTTTTGGTTTGACAGCATTTCCTGTGAAGTGGGGGTAAAAAAGAAGTCGATGCTTCACAAGTGTTTTTCGTGCCGTTATTTCTGTTACAGAACATTGGCCAGCAACAGCCAGATCTCGTGCAAAACCAGCAAGGCCACTACACCAAAGTACAATGTTTCTTACCTGATTCTAAAGATTGACAATGCCACCCTGAGTATACCAAGCCCTTTCAACTACTCGGAAGATCCAACCATACTCAAGATATCACCACTCAAAAGCTTTGTCGGGTTAGTGCATTATTTTCCTACTTCCACTGCGAAGCTGTCTTCTGTATCGCTGGTGTGACATTTGCGGTCATTAGTACTTTCACACTCTCGGTGCTGTGATTGTATAAGTGGTGTGTGGAACAAAACTGCTTTGACATCAAAAGAGTAACCCTTCATCTACATAATATATGGGGTTTTGCATGCCAAAACCACGATATTATGAGGCACTAACATGAAACAGCCAAGAAAACAAACTTATATGCACTCATATTGTAAACATTTGGATTTCGACATGACGAGTAAGCTCCACCAGTGTTGTCTTTCAAAATAACATGTTTAGCAGCACCACTGCTTATGCACTGCACTTCTACCGACAGTTATAAAATCTATTAGATCTAAAAAAACCAAACCTTTCATAAAGCAATGGTATGTACTTTTCATGTCTTAACTTGTATGTTTATAGCCAGCTTATATCTTGCCAAAATATAGCAAATTGCTCTGCTTCACTCGTAATCGTGGTACACTAGAATTTCGTTATCACAGACTTTAAATGTGCATTAGAAACTGTTTCACAGGTTCCCAGTGATGATATATGTAGGAGTTCAAACGTTCTTTCTATTTTGTAGGCTGTATTCACATGTAAAATTTTTTTTGTTCCAGTGGTGGTCGTAATGTGATGGTCACAGGTAGCAACCTTCACGCTGTCCAGCAGCCACGAATGGCCTGTCTTTTACGATAACCAAATACTTAACGAAACGGTAAGCCTACTTTTCTTTACCTGTCATATTTTGAGCCTATTATGAACGATCATGTAATAAACTTGTTTCATGATGTTCGCCATGCAACATTTTTCTGCAATTTTCCAGCAAGTTGCGACTGTATTCGGACGAACTGCACAGTACGTGTTAGTCCGTTTTAGGATAGACCAGAAATCTAAATCTAAGGTTGCTGCCGAAGCAGCAGGAATATTCAGCTCTTGTGTCTCGTGGTCCATAAAGTTTTGACGCTGACTGTACAATGAACTAAACAACCAAGCATGATATTTGTGACAATATAAGTGAACAGACAGACACATGCCTGCACTCTCTGCTCATAATTTTGTTGCTAAATGTGTCGGCACTATCAGCAGTGAGAACATCTTGACGCGAACGGATCCATTTAACTAGAGTAAGGTTGCTTGCCGAACAGCACTCTGACTAATAAAATGGAAGGTATCAAAGAAACTCTAATGATTTAGGTTGCAGCCTCTAGTTGGCACTTTATCTTCAATGTCAATCGCTTATCTCTCCAGGTGTGCGAAGTGCTGTCACCTTCCCTGATGTCCTGTCCATCACCACCCATCAATGCCGAAGCCTACAGACAGCTTCCCAGCAGTGACAGGCAGAAGAGCCTGGGCAAGGACAACCGCATCGCAGGTGGGAGTCACACGGGTCTCGGCACAAGCTACAACAACGACCAAGACGCTGGCGGCCACCGGGACGAGTGGCGCTTCCGCATTGGCTTCGCCATGGACGACGTCAGCAGTGTGCTTGAGCTGCCCCGAACTTTCCCGCTGCTTCACTCCGACCTGGTGTATGTGCCGAATCCACAGCTGCATCGCTTCGAAGGTGAAGGCGTGAAGCTCTACAAGGGTGAACTGCTTGTCATTGAGGTAAGGGAGCAGTGTTCATAAAAACGTAATGTTCACATGAATAGGTCAAGGTGTTTGGCCATGAAGTACTTGAGTCAAACCTTATTAAAGAAAGTTGCATCTAACACAAGAGAAGTTTCTTTACATACGAGGCAGAGGTTCAGGGGAAGATGGGAGCTTGAAGAGATGAAAAATCCTTGAGCACGGTGTGTCGCTAGAGCCAATGATTTGACAAGTGGTCTTGTTACTGCCTTGAAGAAGACAAGACCACTTGTCGAAACGTTTGCTACAGTGAAATCCCGTGTTCAAGAAGTTTTCATCTCTTCATTACATACGAAAATTCGTCGCGAACATATATTCATATCATCATTCATCGCAAGACTTCACTTTATATCGAGGTTTATTTCTAAGTGCAAAACTAGTTTTCGATGATATTCTGATTTCTAAAATTTTTGCTTACCTTCCAGGGCAGCAACCTTCGCCTGGCCTAGTACAGAGTCAGAAGTAAACGTGACCATAGGGACGCAGCCATGCAACATCACTTCTCTGGCCATGAACCAACTTCTTTGCTTGCCACCTGAAGTCCAGCCATCCGGCACAGATGAGTTGGGCCGTTGGACTGACAATGGACTTCCAATGGTTGTGGTTAGTATTTGTGCTTGCGTGATCACCAGTGTCAAGCTACTACGACGAAAAAAGTTTTGGAAAGCGATCTCCACATACACGCTGTCTTCCTTTGTCAACTGAGCCTGCCATATACTTACCGACCTAGTTTACACCAAAGAAAGTAACCCCGCTTATTTGGTCAGGACAGTTGTTAAACATTTGTATTTCATTAACGAGTGTATGCCACACTCATTAATGAAATATAAAAAAAACACAGGAGCGCATGCTACACTCGTGTGTTACTGTCATTATAAAAACTGCTAAGAACATTTTTTAGTTATCACTCGAAAAAGTTACGTTCTAAACTGTCATTTCCTTCTCAAACATGAGGGGCACGCACTATGGCTCCCCCCCCCCCTTCATACTGTATATAAAGGCTTTGAGCCTTTAAGGGCATGCAATAAATGAAATAAGAGATGCGAAGAGGTTGTGAAACAGTTTTGTAATAGCTGCACAAAAAAAGATGCCTACAATTTTTGCTGTGCTTTGCAGGTTCGCATTGGCAGCAACCTTCGTTATGAGGTGGGCTTCATGCGCTACGAAGTGGCCAAGACCTACACCTTCCCACCAGAGGCTGTCGCTGGCCTTGTGGCAGGAGCAGTGGCCATGGTGCTTCTGACTGCCGTGATCCTGCTCGTGCTGCGACACAAGAGCTCCCAGGCAGAGCGGGAATACAAGCGCATCCAACTCCAGATGGACGACCTCGAAAAGAGTGTTCGGATTGAGTGCAAGCAAGGTACTGCTACTGACTGGTGGTCTAGTGGTTATCGTGCCTGACTGCTGACCCAAAGGTCACGGGATTGAATCCCCACCGCAGCGGCCGCATTTCAGTGGAGGCAGAATGATAGAGGCCCATGTGCATAGATTTAGATGCACGTTAAAGAACTCCAAGTGGACAAAATTTCCGGAGCCCTCCATCACTGCATCTCTCATAATCATATCGTCACTTTGGGACGTAAAACCTCAATTATTACGGGACAAAGTGTGGTGACCTGCTATGCAATGCAGAAATGTTACCATTGTTAACTGTTAATTATGGCTCCATTGATTTTAATGAACAAAGTGCAAGAGGCATAACAGCACACTGTGATAGATGTATGAAAAGCCCCTTTTCCTCTTGTAGGGTGGCAAGTTCAGCAAGGTCCTCACGTGGGCCAGTTGATGGGTTTAATGGTGTTCTGTTTGAAACAGCATGTTGAAAGCCAGATATCCGGTAGGATTTAATAAGAGAGAGAGAAAAGACGAGAGGAAAGGCAGTGAGGTTAACCAGGTTAGACCTCAGTCTGTTACCCTGTCATCATGACATGTGTACGAATCAGCACATGGAGGAGGACAGAGCAGGGAATACATGCACATATGCGAGTGCCTGGTTTACTTGGGTTTTTTTTGCTTTTTCTGCCCCTTCCCTTTAACACCTGAAAAAATTTCTGGCTATGCCACTGTTTGGAATGATTGATGATTTAGATCTTTGCACAGGATTGTGCTAGGACATGACGAGTGCGACAAATGATTGCTCTAGAAATCTGCAAGATGAAAGAAATCTCGTTAAACAAAGAAATCGCATTTGCGTAATTACGGTGAATCTTGGTAAAAGAAATCTCGTGTAACTTATGCTTTCTTTCTTCTTTCAGCCTTCGCAGAGCTACAGACAGTTGTCACTGACCTAACCAATGATCTTCAGTCGGCTGGCATCCCTACGTTAGATCATCGGTCATACATCATGAAGGTGTTCTTCCCAGGCGTCTACGAGCACCCTCTACTTCAAGACAACAAGGTTTGCGCTGTGTGTTGCACTTGCAACCTGTTCTACATTTGTCATATAAAAATGGAAGAAATGTGCGAGCATTCATAAAGAGCATTGCCGGACATTTCATCAATCATGCGAATGTTACTTGTGGTATCACGTAGGTTGTCTGATCTGCTCTACACTTGCTTTTTATTAGGTGTATCTTCGTTTTGTACTTGTCAAGGAAACTGAAGGCCTGAATTAACAATCTGCTTTCAGAAATTGGGAAAAACTTAACGTATTTCTTTGTTGTGTGGCAAATTTTATCAAAGTCAATTTAGCAATGCTACACGTATGACAGTGCTTCTGTCCTTCTCATGCATTAGAATACGGTGTTCCCAATCCAAGGCTTTGTGTTTCCTTGTTTTATTGACTAGCAATTCTACCATGTTCCATTCAGCGTCAGCCAAGCCATGAAATCACCTCACCATCAAACAACTTCATTGTTTTTTATTTAATACAGATTCGTTTAACCTTTGGGATAATTTCTGTCAGTGGAATAGCATGAACTTACGCAGGGACACAGAAGGCAAGGAAGACAACACATCCTTTGGATCTGTGCCTTTAAGCCTGCGCTATTCCATTACATTGCCGTAGAGTCT
Organism: Rhipicephalus sanguineus; assembly: GCF_013339695.2. Taxonomy (NCBI): domain Eukaryota; kingdom Metazoa; phylum Arthropoda; class Arachnida; order Ixodida; family Ixodidae; genus Rhipicephalus; species Rhipicephalus sanguineus. Next base: position 142,372,503 of record NC_051181.1, on the reverse strand, counting down.
CAGTAAATGGAAATCTCTTAAATGGAGTTGCTGCTTAATTGGAACAGCTGCTTCTAACATGATTGGTTTCATACATGAATTCTGCACCACTGTTTATCTCTCGGTAAACAAAACTCCTATTAAATAGAACATATTTTTCCTGGTCCACTCAGTGCTGTTTAACGAGAGCCAGCTGGACGTACCAATAAGCTCAAATTGCTCTCCCGATAATTTCTCTACACTTGTGAAACTGTACTCTTTATGACCGTAACTAATACATACCGCCCCTCTGCACTTGTTGTTTCAGGTCAAGAACAACTGGCATCTACAGCAACTATGAAGTGGCAATGTGCCAGTTCGAGCAGTTGATTCTGAACAAGAGCTTCCTCGTGACCTTCATCAACACTTTGGAGAGCCAGAAGTCGTTCACCATTCGTGACAGGGTGAATGTGGCCTCTCTGCTGATGATTGTCTTCATGGGGAGGCTGGAGTACGGAACTGAGTGAGTAAATTTGCAGGTTTTTTTTTTTTTTGTCCTACAGGGAGCTACAACATACACACAACTACATTTTTCGAGTCATTATGGCTGTGCAGGTAGTAGTCATTTTAGAGACTGAATCAAATTTCAATCAAAGAGTGCTGCAAGTGAATCGAATATCAAGTAGTTTCCAAATAGTTCTCTCACTTTGATAAGCCATTTTTTATAGATAGTGAGCACATCCTAGTATTCATAATGTTTGCATTAAAACTGCAAATTGAGCGTAAGAAAAATTTTTTTCCATGCACAGAACATTTCAGAAAGTTAGAATGATCGTAATATATGTGGTAATATATTTCGCTTCCTCAGCTGCGTAGCCCTGCTTCATTATATAGGCTGTCATGTTTTATGCCGGTACTGTGCTTATAGGGATCCAAACTATTCTACTTTTGCATGTTATTGCGATGCATTTGGCATGATGAAATACTCGTGAACTGTTAAAAAGATATCGTTTACAAATAGGGGCTATTCATTTCGAAAACTGAATCAGATAGGAAAGGATTAAATTCGGTGTTGGTTAGGTTAGGCTAGGTTAGGTAAACCCTACAATGCATCTCTACATTTGGCTGTTCTTTGCTGATACTAATGTGCTTTCTCTTTTGGGCTCCCTCCCATTGCAGTGTGCTGAGGACATTGCTACTCCAGCTGATTGAGAGATCCGTGAGCAGCAAGCACCCGCAGCTAATGCTCCGGAGGACCGAGTCGGTTGTCGAGAAGATGCTGACCAACTGGCTGGCACTGAGCATGTACGACTACCTGAGGGACTACGCAGGCAGCTCGCTGTTCCTCCTCTTCAGTGCCATCAAGCACCAGGTCGAGAAGGGGCCCGTGGACGCCGTAACGTATGACGCACGTTACTCCCTCTTCGAAGCACGGTTGCTGCGAGAGCAGATCGACTACGAAGTTGTGGTGAGTCAGCCCATTGCAAAGTGAACATTCCTGTGAGCTTCGATAACCTCACAAGTGGGCTAGGTATCTGGCGGCGTCATGTTGGCGACCCTTTGAGCGCCATCACGTTGATGATAACTCACGATGGCAGCATGAATACTTGAGTGCGGTGGTATCTATGTAATTCAATTTCTTAAAGGGGCTTACAGATACCATTCACTTTGGTCTGAAGAATACCACCTAGGCATAGAAAAGATGGCGAGTGAGGCCTAGTTCACATGTAGGAACCTTAGGCCACACACATTACAGTCACTAAATGTAAATGTATTGACTATTTTTTGTCGTTCTCATTTTCGTACAGTCATGTGATTGCAACATTTCAGTGTAATGCTGCCATTGTACCTTTTTCCACTAGGGCTGGGGGGTGGGGGAAAGAAGCCGGAATGACTTTGCATTGAATGAGCAGTGTGCACTGAATGCTCATTGAATGAAATTTCTAACGACTGCCATTCTGTTTTATTTGCAGACCATACAGGTGATACAAGAGGACCAGGATGAGAAGATTCACTGCAAGGTCAATGACTGTGACACTATTAGTCAAGTGAAAAGCAAAATACTCGACACGCTGTACAAAAATACTCCCTTCTCTCTGAGGCCATCCATCCACGATGTTGATCTTGGTAAGTGCTTGCATCAAAAGGACATGAACTGCCATTATATGTGACATGTAAAGAATTAACCTAATGATACCAACATTCTTTGGTTTCATTAGTCTGTGTCTAACCAAAAAGAAATGAGCCCTCGATGTATCCCCCCTCTTTTGTTCATGTAAAGAATGAAAAGCATTTGAAGCATAAAGGCAAAGAACATGAACGAATGGAATATTTCAAAATAATGTATTGAATTGACCCAAAATGTTACTGTATAAGCTGGATAGCATTAACATGCTTATAGTACATGTTTCGTTGTACTGGTCACAAGAGCATTGTAAATCAACTTCCATTGAAACTGCAGGCAATGTGTTCCAGTCCTTCAAACTTGCTGCTGATGCTTTCTGTCTGAACTAACAGTTGCAAATGTGCGAATCTTGTAATAAATGATGGTATTTTGTAAGCGAAATATGTTACCAGAGTTTCATCTGGACTGTCCATCTTTTACACCTCTGAATGTGCTGTAAATACTGGTTTATAAATATATTTTAAAACGTTTTTTTTTTCTCCCCGCAATAGTATGGTACTATCAGTACTATGCCTGAAAAGAATATGATCACTTGTTTCAGGCATTTAATAGGCTTGTTGTGTTGTTGCACTGATGCTGCCTGAAGCTGCACAAGCACATGCACAATACTCTTTTCTTGCCCTGCTGACTGCATGTCCAGTCTAGTAATGTTAAGTCAAGGTCTTTTTTTTTTGTCTCTTGCACTCATTTAAATGTAGCAGTGATACATACAACTGTGGCCCTGAATTTATTTTACAGAATGGCGGAACGGCAGGAGCGGTCATCTCATTTTGGCTGATGAGGACATGACTACAAAGACTGTCAACGGCTGGCGACAGATCAACACCCTGCGGCACTACAATGTTAAAGATTCTGCTGTCATGAGCCTAGTCATCAAGCAGAATGACAGCTTCAGCTCGAACTGTAAGTGTACTTTGGAAAGTGGGCTCAAGCACCTTTTCCTTTTTGCTAGTGTGAAACATGTTTGACAATTTGTTCCAATGGAGACTGACCCCAGATAGCTGCTTCTGTTATATTTGCATGGTGCTCAGACTTTTGATCGAAGACAAAGTTTACATGTAACACAAATGAAGAGAGACATGTAGCCAAGTACAGTAGAACCCCGCTGATACGTTTTTGAAGGGACCGTAGGAAATAAACGTAAGAGCCGAAAAACAGGAAAAACGGCAAAATATTTAGTGGTACAGAATTTTATTTCAATTCTTACGAGCAGCACGAAAATTGGTGCGCTCAGCCGCGATCTAGCTCGATGGATAGAAACGCGGAGCTTAGGACGGCCTCATCCACAGAAATGTAATCAACGTATGTGATTTTTTTAACACCAACAGCTGTAGGCATGAAAGAACTAAGCACACGCAATCACGACCGGCGCGGCGAGTCCGACCGCGAACCGCACGCACGACCATGCGAGCTCCAACCAGCTCGAACTCCTCCCGTTCTCCGACAAATAACGATGATGATGAGTCTACGCCAACGCGATGGCAGAAGTAAATGCCAATCTCGAAGGCCTTGCTTTCGCAAGCAATTACGTCATACACGCCATGTTTGTGCAATAAAAATCTCAAAGGCTATGCTTTTGTCAATAGTAAATGCCAATCTCGAAGGCCTTGCTTTCGCGAGCAGTTACGTCATAGACGCCATCTTTGCAATTTGAATCTCGAAGGCCATGCTTTTGTTTGCATCAATTGAAAGATTCTGTTGCTTGCGCCTCTCATGCGGCTAATATTACGGTCAAACGAGGCCAAGCTGCGTGAAAATGCACCATGGCCGCTCTCTTTGGTAGTCACTCGGTCGGCTCCGAGCGCACTTCGCGACGTATCATACAGGAACGGTCCGACAGTTACGACGTAACAGCGGGGTTCCCAATACATTGTATCCTATGGGAGCTATGCCGGGACAGGCGGAAAACGACGTAACAGCCGGGAAAACGCAGCAGTGAGGAACGTAACAGCGGGGTTCTTCTGTATTACTAAAGCTAACATCATGCAGCGGAGCAGTTCTCTATCCAGTGTTTTTACTACAATATGGTCAAAGGTTCACGTCATTGTCAAGGTGGTGCTATATATCTCTGAACACTGTTGAACTGCACTTGCTTGATCTGCTATTTGCATAGTACAGCAACTTCTTAATAAGCGTTGATTAGATGTACAGCCGCGGCCACGTCTGTGTAAAGCACGCAAGCAGCCGGTTTTTGCTCTGCGGGGCAACAACTTGAGGCAGTTTCGGGCTCTGACGTGGTGTGTCAGGAGAATGCGCGGCCTAGTAGTTAGGCTGACCACGTCAGAGCCCGAAACTGCCTGAAGGTGCCACCCCGCCGAGCAAAAACCGGCTGCTCGCGTGCTCTACACAGGCGTGGCCGCGGCTGTACATGACATCATTATGCAAGTCTTTCCACATCCATTTGAGCAAGATATTAGTGGAAATGTGAAGAAGCGTACGTTTCAGGGACACGGGTTGTTTCCTTTGTATAGTTGATGTCACACTACGTATGCTCTGAAGTGGGTTGTTCTTTTTTACATTGTTTATTGTCACTGTCTCTTGTTTACTGTGATAAACAAGCATCCTCTGTTCTTGGCCACAGTCCCTTCTCGTGCTCAAAAAGACATTGAGTGTTGGCACACCACTTACCCCTGTCTGGCAAACCATTTCCTCACTGTTGTTACGTGCCACTAGTGATTTGCGGTATTATAAAGCCTACGTTTATGACCGACATAAATACCCTTTGAACATGACTTTCATATCAGTTGCTCATCTAAGCAAGCATACGTTAACGCTCATTGCAGGCAATGTCTCGCTGAACTCCATGTCTCCCATAGTGTCTCACTGCGAGCTTGAGCAAGGCATCAAGTACTGGCATCTAGTCAAGCCAGAGGACGAGACAATTGGCCAGCCAAAGGACATCTACCACAAGGCCATTCCAGAAATCTTCCTCACCAGGCTGCTTTCCACTAAGGTAAGAACTTGGCAGCCCTATTGAGGCAATTTTTGCCACCCATCATGACAAAATGGCATTAATGGCGCTGCTCAAGTATAGGAGCCACTGTTGATAGGCGATAACATTAGACGCCAAAAGAAAGAAAAGAAATAAAACCGTACTTACAAAAGGTTGTTTACAAATGTGCGTACCAAAGTTACTTGTGCCTCTTTATTTGAAGCACTGATCTGTGCATGTTATGTATGTTCACAGACGAAACCACGGTGCCATTATTATAGAAATCAATTGTTTTGCTGCAGTTTACGTGGCTTCTGATGCACCCCATGTCCAGAACTTGCTTTCACTGCCTAATACCAGTTGTGGGGCACACACATTCATATTTAACCCAGTGCCAATCAACAGGGCATTGAAGTAGAAATCATGAAATCTGAAATCATGCTCTTTTTATTTCTCTGTCGGAAAGCCAGGAGGTATGCAGCAAAATATGTCAGTCTTCTGAGGAATTGTTCTTTGATTACAACTTTTCACATCATGGATGGTTCTTAATGTGGGATGTGTTTTACCACAGGGCACTGTGGAGAAGTTTGTTGAGGACTTCTTCAAGACCATTCTGACCGTGAATGAAGCCCTGCCACCAGCCATCAAATGGTTATTCGACCTGCTCGATGAAGCCGCACACAGACATGGCATTGTTGACCCAGAGGTGCCCCATGCTTGGAAGAGCAATTGGTAAGCTGGCTGTTTGGACTTCTCTTCTGTTAATGAGGAAAAGAAATTTTCGTTAAGAATCTTCATTTGGGACACACCAGCCTGTTCTTTGGAAAGGCTTGACAAACTTGCACAAAATTAGCTTTTAATGGTTTTACATAAAACGGCACAATTTAAAAGTACACTAAAGAGAAAACTGATTGCTCTCGTTCTAGTAGTAAATAGCCTTTTCACAATACCAAAAGGCACCGCTCTTGCCAAGAAGACTTCTGATAAGTCAGAATGTGCACAATAAAAATCCAAGAAAATTTGTGTGAGAATGTTACCTTAAGGTTTGCATGCCAACTCTCCGTGATGTCATAGGTTTTGGTGCTGTCTGCTGGGGCCTTAGTTATTTATCAGCAAAAATGAGTTGCACTGTGTTTTCAAAAAGCCGGAGACTTGACATAGGAAGTATTGGGAAATTGCACTGAGCCGCTGTGGCTGAAACATGAAAAAGAAAAGGCTGAAATTCATGATGTTAACGTTGACATCTAGGTGTTGAAGGTTTAAGTGCAACGTTGAAGAAATGACATTCATTTTCTCCTGAAATGATAAACCTAATATGGATGGCAAAATTAACCATGGTGGTGTTTTCAATGAGTAATTTATCACTCTGAACAGATCTAGAGTTGCACTTTAGTTTTTCTTTAAGCCAGCTTATGTGAAATTTGTAAATGGGAAAAACAGCGTAAAAGGAGGCGAAGCACAGGCGGAGGAACACACAGGTTTTACTGCTTCAACACAATATAAAGGAAAATTGGCGGGAAACCGACAGCAAGTGAAATTTCAAGCCTGCATCACGACACATGGGCAGAAGCTGTCAATCAATCGATTACAGAGGTTAGGTTGGGTGAAAGGTGATTACAAAGGTTAGGTGAAATATTCGGAATGGTATCGGTTTCTGGGAGTGTGCTTTTGGGATTTTGCCTTCCTCTGCTGTTGTGCTGATTTTCTGCTCCTCCTGAAATACGCAGCCTGCCTCTGCGCTTCTGGGTGAACTTCATCAAGAACCCTGACTTCATCCTGGACGTCCAGAAGAGCCCCATCATTGACTCCTGCCTGTCTGTGATCGCCCAGACACTGATGGACGCCTGCTCGACCTCAGAGCATAGGCTCGGCAAGGACTCACCGTCCAACAAGCTGCTGTTTGCACGCGACATCCCCAAGTACCGGCGCAAGGTGCTGGAGTTCTACCAGGGTGTTGCCCTCCAGCCCAAGGTCACAGATCAAGAGATGTGCGCCGTCATGCAAGCACTCTCTCTAGTGAGTTCACATTTTGATTGCGCTTCAGTGGAAGGCCATCTAGTGTCCTATTCTTGGCGGTGGTTATGACAGTATGAACTTATGGTCAGTATACATAGGGCAACAAACATAGGGCAATCCTTAACCATCCATATTGCTCTGTTGCCCGGTGCTGTTAGGTGTGATATGTGCATTTCTATCTGGCTGAGTGAACTAATGCTACTGTATGTGCAACACTTTGAACAACTGATCCTGATCAGTATTGAATTTCTCGAATCTTTTTTAAGAAAACAATCATAGCCATAGTGCAATAAACAGAATGGAAGGGTAATTATAATTTGTGACGTTTTACATCCCAAAACCATGATATGATTACGAGTAGACTTGTGCGAATATTCGAGCACATTGAATATTCGAACGAATATTACAGTATTCAAATTCTCTTCGATTCGAATTTAAGGTATTGGGAATTTCGAAGTATTCGAAATGAACAAATAAGTGTATATTAGTCCGCATGTAACCCCCCCCCCCCTGTAAAGGTGTTTTCACTGCAGTAGAGGGGTGCTATACCGTAAGTACACCTTTCCAGGAAAAATCCGCACATCCGCAAAGCGAATCCTGCTACTGTTCCAAGTTGCTTCCACTTCCTTTGAACCAAAAAGAATGACATTTGCACATGCTTTGTTTCAATTAAAAAAATATGTATTGTGCAGGTTAGCTGGGTCATGACAAATATGCTCATTTTTCATTATGATATATGATATGTACTATTCGAATTCGATTCTAAGTTATTTGATCAAATCACTATTTGCTTGGAATTCGCTTCGCACCTAAAATTTGCTATTTGCAGAAGCCTAATTACGCCATAGTGGAGGGCTCCGGAAATTTTGACCACCAGGGGACCTTTAACGTGTGCCTAAATCTAGGCACATGGGTCTCTAGCATTTTGCCACCATCGAAATGTGGCTGCAGCGGCCGGGATTTGACCCCACGTCCTTGGGGTCAGCAGTCGAGCATAATAACCATTAGAACACTGCAGTAGGTGGGATGAATAGGTGGCCTAGTTGGTACTGCATTTCTAAAAAAAAGTGCAACGATATCACTTTGCTAAATTCTTTTGAAAAATAAAGCGTCTATCATTACATTACCTATGTCTCAGCATCAGTTTAACTATTCTCTTTTCACTCTTCAGGCACATTCCTCCGAATTCGAGCCTTCAGGTGCTGTCAAAGAGCTCTACGTGTATGCTGCAAAGTACAGAGAGCAGGTGAGCCATATTTAATAAAGCAATGAATGAGACTAGTTGATGCACGTTCATGTTGAAATGAGCTTCATATGGCAGTTGCTGGACTAAAGAACGAGGAAGAAATGACACTCAGGTGTAGATGGTGCCACGTACGTCTACTTGTTGCCAGTAACTGTCATACGAAGCGCACTTCAACGTGTACAGCTTGAAGGCTATTGTGGGAGCAAACATGACTACAAAGACAGTTGTGTTTGTTTTATATACAGTAGAGAATGCAAGAAGTGACAAAACAACCAATATCTGACATGGCAAAGCTGCACGCAATCTGTGTGGTCAAACCTCGGAAGTCTCTCCTAGTGCAAGAATAACTATTACACCTAAATTTGTCATAAACATGTACTCATAACACCATTAATGGCAAGGCTACTATTAATTTATTCCATGCTAATTGATCACTTGTTATATTTATAATCATTACATTGAGGTTTAATTTTGGCATATGCAAGTCAATCATACAAATGTGTAAGTCATAATCACATTTGAAACAGCAACACAAATAGCAGTTTACATTGAATATTCGGTACATGTGCTATGCTTGTTCAAACAATGCAAGCTAGGCAGTACAGTGTTGTGCGGGCAATGGCAATCTCTGAAAGCATTCAGCTATTTTGGTTAAATGTTGCACTGCTATTACAAGGTTTGCAAAGATAAAGATCAATCATTTGGTCATAGCTTGACTCGCAGCATAGTATGCGAGAGTCCGATCGCTGTGCTACAGTACACTGCCTTCTCAAATCAGGATGAGCGTCAGGGAATGTTTTTTTAATTTCACTCGTGACATTTTCATTTACAGCGTGATGTAATACACAAAAATCGTGTATTCTGAGCCTTTGGCATGCTTTTTGTTTCACTGTGCGCAGGTTCTCATGGGGCTTGAAGGCGACTTACACTGCCGGAAGCTACACCTGTCGCACAAGCTGCTAAATGTGGCGTGCACTCTCGAAGGTGAACAGACTTCAGTGTGTTGATAGCGACCGATGCCTGCTCTATGCAACGAACGCAAGCAGAATATACCACGAAGCAGCTTGTCAGGGAGCCAGCTACGACTACAGAACTTTGCGTGTGTCGGGACGCATCAGCAGTGCGCGCGTGTGTGTGTGGGTATGTGCATCCGTGTTGTCGTTTCTGTGTGTGTGTATGTGCCCAAAACTTTCTTCACATTTATTTATGAGCTGCAAGAAGAAGATAGAGAGACTGTTTTTTCCTAGAGCACACGAGAGGACTCTCCGCCACTCCTCGTCATCATCTTTGAGTCACAAGAAGGATGAGAGGACTGACCGACCAAACGCACAGGGACAGAGATCACTCTTAAAACATACACACACAAAAAAAATTTCAGTTTTCGGAAGCAGGGTGTTCTTTGGTGCTGTGCAGCTCGCCACGTCGTCTGCAAGCGCCCTTCTATTTATAACTACATGTGCCTCTGTGGAGAGAAGACACTACGGACCACTGAAGGTGTGCTGCCACCTCGTGTTGTCGTCTGACCGCAAGGAGCCGGCCAATCGGTGCGGGGAACGACGACCGTGTCTGGAAGCGTGAAATAATCGAGGCGAGGTGCACGCCTTGCACGCGCCGTACTTGTCGAAGCTATTTTTAAATGTGCGAAACTCCTCCCCCATTGTACTCGTCGCAATTGAGGGCGGTGCGGGCTGCCGCAGTTGTTGTTCATCACACACCCGTTTTTTGTACATTTTGTATAGTAGCGCCATTTTTTGAATAGTTTGTTTGCGTGGTGACAAGCGCCAGCCATGAGGAGAGCATGCTTGATCATTGTTTGAGACTGCCAGCATTGCCCATTCTAAGTCACACTTCAACTTTTTTTTTCTTAGCTTCCTCCTTTTTAAAAATATGTGTGTTTTAATAATCCTGCATCAATGCTCTCAGCCGTTGGCATGCAAATGCATCGAGGACAGTCTGCTCCATTTCCAAGTGTCACAAAACTGGGCAGACTCAAATTTACTTAGCAGTTCTTTAAAAAAGAAACAGTTGTAAATGTGTTTTAATATATATACGCTGTACCTGTTAATGGCATTACATATTAGTCCAAGAGCTACTACTTATAACTGCGGAGTTCCGTTCATTAGAATTTTATTACATAATTCGTGTCTGTGAGCAGACTGCGGACTACCCCTACAATTGGGTCTTTGCGGTACAGAAATTATTCATTGAATCAAAAATGAAAAAAAGAGATATCTGCTGCCTACTCAAATGTTATTCCCAGTGTCGTCAACACTAAGGTTACATTTTTTATACCTTTTTTCTCTTTGCTGGGAGTTCTCTGTGTAAATAAATGTGCTGCAGTGGTTGAATATATGAAAGGTGCTGAAGCTGTTTGTGAAGCATCACTGCGGTCAAAAAGTAACACCTATGTTTTCGTGAAAAAAAAAAAAAATTCTGCGACAACTTGTGGAATAGTTGTTTTGTGTGAGTACATGTTTTGCCTGTGATACACCGATCTCGCGTAACATACCCGGAGAAAAAAAGATCTGCATTGGAACCTCGTCGGTTTCCTAAATATGCCATTGCTTTTCTCCTCTCGAGTTTCAACTTCCCTTCAGTTGTGTCTTCAGGATATCTCTTGTGACCTCTTGAAGACAAAAAAAACCTGCTACTTTGACCTAATTAGTTAGGATACGCATGTAGAAAGGTCAGGGGCACTGCCGGACTTGTGGTTGAAAACAGATCTAGCGTATAATGTATATTTTTAATGCACATTTTGTCTCAGAGTAGTGGAATACAAATTAGTAAAATTTTTCTGTGAAGTCACTATTACTTTCTGGCATGACCATTAATAACAGGGGTGGCTAGACAAATATATTGAAATAACCACAAAAGAAGTTCACCATATGAGTTGTATGGTAAAGCAATGAACTGCATGGCTGTAATGCCACAGGCTGCTTTTTTTTTTCTCCTTGTGCTCCTTGTTGAAGAACATCCGCCATGGTGGTACAGTGGTTACGGTGCTCGGCTGTTGACTGAAAAGTCGAGGGTTTGATCTCGGCCGTGGCAGTCAGATATTGATGGAGGCGAAATTTTAGAGGCTGGTGTGCTATGCGATGTCAGTGCACGTTGAAGAACACCAGATGGTCGACATTTCCGGAGCCCTCCACCATGGCGCACCTCATAATCATATCGTGGTTTTGACATGTAAAGCCCCACATATTATTATCGTTATGTTAACTTTAAAGAACAAGTTTGCTAATGGCACAGTGCAACTGCATGTATTTAAATGGCAGTAGAGTGACAGTCTGACATAAAAGCTAGCAGTGGGCTGCAAGCGTGTAGTGCATTCAAGAAGAGCTGCCTGTGGCACACCGTGCATGTTCTGAGCACCCCTGACTTAAAATATTCACTTATTTATGGTTCTATGCTAGCAATTTCAGTTTTTGTACATATTTCTTCTTATAGTGCTTTGTCGAGGTTTCAATGCAGATTGTTGAAAAATCAACTTGGTTGAATGGTGAGAAGGTAGTTACTTGCGTGAGACAAGAAAGAAACTCTGCAGGCTATATCTTAGAGGTGTGTGTTCAACCGTTACAGCATATGGCACTGGGAGCCGCCGTGGCATTGTTTCTGTCATAGCTGTCAAGCAAAACAGGCTTCTGCACTGTTCGCCAATTTGATTGAGGAATCAACAGCTGGTCCAACTACCTACGGTCATATTTTTGATACTGGCCCTCCCCTCGCCGTGAAGCTAATGAGAGACACGATGCAGAAGTGCTGTGCAGCTGAAGCGCTTTGTCGTGTAGCATGTTTCTGTGCTCTGCCAATAAAGAAAAATGCAGGTTCATAACTTGTTCTTTCTCCATTCTTTTAACTCGGTGAAATTGTCATGCAGGAACACACACTGCACCCTGCTGTCACTGTGACCCTCTGGGCAAAATGGTGCAGTTCGAAATTAAGCTCAGTATTGAATTTGTGTGTGTAAGCTTACTTATAAAGTCCACATGGAATGTTTACTGGGTGCTGCATCTGTTGCAACAAAGGAAAAACATTTTTGCAGCTCGTAATTCATAACTGCAGTCTAGCTTGTACTCATGCAATCAACGTATAGTGTCGTGTATGGTACAGCAAGTCCTCGTTAATTCGGATTTCATGGAAACTATAAAAAATATTCTAATTAATTTAATGAACACTAGAGTACCAAGAAAACAAATTCACATGTCTATTACATAAATACAGTTGCATTATCCGCTTGAGTACGCCTATATTCTGTTGTTCACGCATGAGCGCAGTGTAAAAGCTGCAATTCACGTCATTTCGCGACTTGCTTCACAGCTACCGCGGCGCAAGAGCTATGTGTCTGAAATCTGCATGTCGCCACGCTCACGCGATGCTAATTTGTTCACCGCCATACATACGGCCGGCAACAGATCATTCTTCCACTGCGATGTATCAGGTGAGTTTTATGCCAGTGTGCGGGCCGAGGCTGAATACGCTCTTCATATTCAACAGCTCCCGTCCAGTGTAAGTTTTGCGACATTGCCGCGCGCATGCTTTCAGAACTGTATGGACGCTGCTCATGGTGGCGTCGTTAGCGGCCACGGTTTCTTCCTCAGCTGGTGCCGCACTCAGTTGTTTTGTTTTGACTATGTGCGCGCATTGCCAGAGTCCAAGACGAAGCAATTGAGTACAGCATCAGTTGCGAAAGAAACTGCGGCCTCTAACGACGTGATCGTCATGGGCAGCGTCCACTCGGTTCCGAAGGCGTGCGCGGATTATATCGCGCCCAATCGAGAGAAATGCTGTTGCTAGCTACTGTTTGCCGCAGCCGCTCTGAAAGAAAGATAGCCAGAGAACAACTATAGCTATCTCGCTGATGCACGATCGTGGATGGCGACTACGCAGTTACGATAGCATGTGGCGAAAACGAAACTATAGTCGGATACAATTACTTAGGAAGTCCGGAGAGGTCCTGCCTAAAGTCCCTAGATTTTTCCCTAGGGACTTTAGTCCTGCCCAGACGACGGAAGCGCGGCAGCCGATCGCCTCCGCGAGTAAACAATTAGTCCAACTCATGCACTTGGGAATGTTCTTAAAGCGGGATCACCGGCCGTCCGGCTCATGACGTCAGTTTGGAGTGCGCGCCCATTGGTGTAAGCATTGTGCGTATCCGCCTTTGAGGATGAAATGCCGCGGACTTCTAAAGTTGCATCCGACTGCTGCAGCAACCTCATCGCCGATATCGCCGTCGCGATGGTCGATGGCGATCATGCTGTTTGTTCCGAACGCTTGTGCCCGTGTTTCAGTACACGTTAGATTCTATCTGTACCCACAAGCATCAGTGGCGGAGCCAGGAATTTGTTTCGAGAGGGGGAGGGGGGCCCGGCATGTCTATATATATATATATATATATATATATATATATATATATATATATATATATATATATATATATATATATATATATATATATATATATGTAGCAGCCCCGCAGCTAGAGTACTGCTAGCGAGTCTTGCGTCTGGTGGGATTGCAGAGAAGTCTTTTTCCCGGGAGTCAATAGTTTCGCCACCTATGCAGGTGCGTGGCATTCTCAGTATGCACTGGCGTCCGGTTACGCTGCTCGGCTGCTGAGCCGAAGGTCGCGGGTTCGATCCCGGCCGCGGCGGTCGCATTTCGATGGAGGCGAAATGGTAGAGGGAACCAGCGCTGGTTCCCTCTACCATTTCCGCGTATTTCGGCGTAAAGCCCCTTGATCAAGCGAAGCGGTAACTCCAGGAGGGTGATCCTCGCTCTCATTGGCTAGTTCGATGCAGACGTCACCGCTCCGTATAACATCGCTTTCTGGGGAATTCTAGGGACGGTGCAGCGTCAACCACGAAAGAAATCAAGAGCTCGATTATTCCCTATGAGGCGATGCCAAGTTTTCCCAGTTTACCTACAGTTCCTGCCGATCCCGCAACAAGTGAGCCTCGCGTTCCCGTCTCCCGAGTTAGCGGAGAGCGATTCTTTTCTCCTGTCGGACGCTCTCGATGGACGGCAGCGAAAGCGCCGGGGCGCGCGCTAGCACTTCCACGAGACTTGACAAGATCTGCACTTTCTGCGACAAGGCTTTTTCAAATGCGAGCAATTTAAAAAGGCACATAAAAAAGGCTGTTGCTAGGGTTACGTCCAGACGTAACTGTAGTCACCGCTATCGTTACGTCCAGAATAAAGTCCCTAGATTTTTCCCTGTTGAAGAGCAGGGAAAATCTAGGGACTCTAGTCCAGATGTGGCTTTCCACAAACGCGAGTACATTATTTTCCTGTTGCTCAGTGAAGGCCCTCTGCGCCCTTCGGGCGCGGAAACCTAATCGTGGCTTCGCCCTCGCTTCGCGAGTGCGGCCATTTCGCTAACGCTCAATGGCCGGTTGGCAGGGTCTCGGTCACGCGCTACTGGCCGCTGTCGCGGCCACGCGCTGTTTAGTCCGCGCGCCTGCCACTTCGGGGCAGGCGGAGGCGCACGTAACCCACGAGCCGCGTCGCGCTTCTCTGGCAACAGACTTCAGCAACACCTGAGACAAAAAAAGAAAAAAAATTGCACCAACAGCGAGGTTCGAACCAACGTCCTCGCAGTTCCGAGCACGACACGCTAACCGCTGCGCCACTAAGGCCAATCGGTTCGGTGGGTCTAACGGGCTGTATTTGTATCGTCACGCTGGACGTAACTTTTAAGACTCGTTATTCTTACGTCCAGCCTTCACGGAAACTACGTAGAGTCAGTACATATGACACCAATGAAAATGCCTCAACCTAGCTGTTGCCAGTACATTTGGTTCATAGGCGCTTTCTCAACATTTAGCACTTCACATTGCGTTTTCACACCTCACTTGCCTGTATTTCTTTTCCCAAGAGTCGGTTTCAGTGCTAATGAAGACGTGCTTGAAACGACCTGCCACGTTTTAAGTGGTAACGAATTAACGCAACTTTACTAGCTCGGAAGCTGTGGACACACGCCCACCCCGTTCATGCCTCTCACACACACCCATCACGCACCACGCGATTGTACTACGTGTTCCGCGTGTTCGGTGGTTGTACCTAAACCGTCCCTAGACACACTCTCTGCTCCTAGGTGAAGATGTACCTACATGAGCTATCGCTTTGATCACGTGACTTTATGCCCACGTGACCTGAGGGTCGTTCTCCTGCATTTACCGCCTCGCCTTGATCAAGGGGCTTTATTTCCGCGGTGTGGGCAGCGCCGCTCTGGCGGTCAAAGCGGGCATACTCCAGCCGCTCCCGCGGACGAGAGTGGTGACTGGTTGAGGCGATACGAGCGCGCATCGCCGAAACAAAACTAAAGGACGCTGGCGATATTGTTGCGCATTCAAGTGCCACAATACGTAGAAATGAGGGAGGACGTATCCGTCTATGAGTTTCCTTCTAAAACTCTAAAACATAAGAATAGGAACGGATGTGGCGTTGCATCCCGGCAGTCAGGCGAGCACAGTATGTCCTGCTCTTGCTCTCCTGTCTTGTGGCGTCGGGCTGGTTTCTAAACGGAATTGCGCGTGTCTGCAAGATTTATTCGATAGTGAGGGCCACCAGTGGAAACCGGGACCAACGAGCAGAACTTAATCGGTGTTTTGTCGTAAATAAAACGTACATATATTATGCAGCATGCGGCATACGTAATAATATGTTTTCATCTGAGCACCACCAAGCTCCTTCTGATGCCACCGCGTGCAGTGAATATTGACGCAACGCGGAAAGAACAGGACACAGGACCACGGTGCGACAAGGAAAACAAGGTCTGTATTGACAGATCAAAAGAGCAGACGCTTCAACGTCGTATTCCTCAGAGAGAGACCGCGTGGTTGCTGCCCGTGCTCCTCACTTCGTTGTCCTCTGTCAGTCTGCCGGCCTTTAGTCGTGACAATATGATACGATAGGCAGGTAGTCTACATTATTTGCAAACAGCTAAGCGGAAGGAAAGCTGTCTGTCTACGAAATGCGTACGGGGGCTCTTTCGCCGAAGCCGCTGAACTGCTATGAGAAATACGCACGCGATGGATGCCTCCGTTGAACTTCACTTGTGCTACAGACAGAGTTGTTGTCACGAACAACGCAGTGGACTACTCGAAGCAGGGGCGTAGCCAGAAATTTTTTTCGGGGGGGGGGGGGTTCAACCATACTTTATGTACGTTCGTGCGTGTGTATGTATGTGTGCGTACCTATATACGCAAGCAAAATTGAAAAATTTCGGGGGGGGGGGGTTTGAACCCCCCCAACCCCCCCCCCCCCCCTTGGCTACGCCCCTGACTCGAAGCGTAGCTTTCTGGAGTCAGCCGATGCGGTAAAGCTTCTTCGTGCATTGGCTGCCGCGGCGAATAAGTGACATCGCAATTTATGCCTCGCTAGAAAAGGGTCAAATGTCTTGGATGTTTACTTGCAGTTTAATTCGCCTAACGCACCGTGTTAATTTTTTCGTTTCCTGTGTATGCTTAGAATAAACGTGTTTGCTCAACATCGACAATTGCTGGCGTTTTACGTGCCAAACAAGGTATGATAATGAGGCACGCCGTATAGTGGGAATCAGGATTAATTTTGACCACTTGGGGTTCTTAAATGTGCACATAAATCTCAGTACGCGGGTGTTCTTTGTATTTCAACCCCATCAAAATGCGGCCACCATGGCCGGGAATCTATCCCACGCCCTCGAGCATAACAGCGGGACACCATACATGCTATGCCAGCACGGTGATTTGCTTGATCAACGTCCGCGTGCATACATACCGTGCGCTGGGCGGCTGGGCATACATACCATGGCGGAAAAACGTTGACGCAGCTACACTAGTGGGCCGCTGGTATCCACGCAGCACGTACTTATCAATGGAGGCTTGTGAGCCTGCACTAGCTTGACACAAATCCCAGGACGCAACCAGAAAATGGTGACGACGAAGTCGGGACCACGGCACAGCACTGTCTCTTTGACGCCGTATGTACAGACGTAGTCTGCTTTGCAGGGCTTCTCTCCGTTTTCCAGTGCTTCCCTGAGAAAGTAGCCTTCAGACAAAGTTATTTTTTTTCTAAATCAAAGAGCAGTATTACTGGCGCAATGGCTGCTCGATCTGTTCGCGCCAAAATGAAGCACGGGAACAGCGCACACGCGTGCGCTCACCGCGGTACGGTGCGGCCGGTCGTCTGAGTGGTCTGAGCGCGAGCGGCATGACCTCCGAGATTAGCCGGTGGCGCGGAGGCCATGCGAGCGGCTGAGCGCCACCTATCCAGCGCTGGTCACCCAGAGGCGTGTGTACTTAGATTTAGGTGCACGTTAAAGAACACCAGATGGTCGAAATTTCCGGAGCCCTCCACTACGGCTCATAATCATATCGTGGTTTTGGGACGTAAAACCCCAGATATTGTTATACTGGCAACAAATGAGCGGAGATCTACCAGTGTCACATGCATTCTTGTAAACTTCCAGTTGGGGGCCGCAGTCTTGTCAAGCCTATGGTTTGAGACGAATGAGCCACGACTGCGCGGGAGTTCTCTTTTGTCCCACTTTCGATTTCGAGCCAACGTCGTCGCATCGTTTAGGTCGAAGCTAGAGTTACTGTATATGCTACCTTTAGGTAGCGTATACAATAACTCTAGTCGAAGCTATGTCCTGTGCAGGGGTGTGCATGGGTGCTGTTGCGACTTTGGTAGCGTGGCCAGTGTGGACACAACGGGGCATTGTGCCCAGAGCAGTCAGCACGAGAAAATCATGAAAGAAAATACTTTATGTACAAGTACTTACATCGTTATATATCTCAATGAAGAGGCATGTGCACTCTTCGGTGCGCCGGAATAAATAACATGATTGTTTCCACCCCCTTTTTCTCCTCTTGATGCGGTGGCCAGCATGGGCGTGCGCAGGGGGGGGGGGGGGGTTGAAATGAACCTCGATCGCCCGCCTTGCCCCCCCCCCCCCCCCTGAAGGGGAACCCTGCGCACGCCTATGGTGGCCAGGATTTCACCAATCCTGCAGCACTGGTAGGTGCATAATGAAAAGCCCACCCACACCTCACAAGTCAATGTCCAGTTGACGACGTAACGCTTAGAGGTTGAAGACTGACACCTCGGATGACGCACACAGAGTCGAAATGAAACGTATTAGAGCCGCGATCAGAGCGTCCACGCAGTTCTGAATGCGCGTGCGGCTTATATCGCGCCGAATTGAGAACTTATACAGCTCGCTGATCCACAATCGTAGACGGCGACTACGCAGTTCCGATGGCATGCGGCGAAAACAAAACTACTGTTTATCGCAGCTACGGCGGAGAAAGCCGCAATCGGTGTCGACGCACGTGCACGACTGAAACCGAAACTAGCCTGCCTGAGTGGATGAGATGTTCTCTGGTGGATGGCGACCTCGCTATTTGTTTTGTACGTTCGCGCCCGTGTTTCAGTGCACTCTAACCGTGTTCTAGCCACTGTACCCACGTGCCACACGCATTCGTAAAGGTCAGTGCGCGCGCCGTTCGTGTCCAGAAAGTGTGCATATATGACACTCCATGAAGGCAAGAGTGTGCAAAGAGGGATCGAAAGAAGGGATGGGTGGAACTCTTGAGAATTATTCAAGCGATGAAACAAACGATGAAAAGTGTCTGCGTCAAAAGCAGGCTTTATCCATATATGAAAAGTTGTTGTGTCCATATCATAAGAGACTGCAACGGCGGAGCTTCTTGTCGCAGTCATATACGGGGACCGTTGCAGAAGTGTCACATTTGACGTCATATCACCACCGTAAAATTTGAATGTAAGTAAAAGGTTCTGCCTAACATGTATGCTATCTATGCTACCCGGCATGGTACGCTGGTACGCTTATGCTATCCGGCGTTGCATAAGCATCGCTAACGCGATAGCGCTAAAGAGCTCGTTTCGCTGAAATTTCGGTGTCGTTAGGGTTGAGCGAAAAATCGGCGCTGTCCTTGAACGAAAATTCGAGATAGATGCAAATAAATAAATAATAATACAAATCTTCGGTCTGAGTGAGATAGGCCTGCTGCGTAGCAAGCATGCGCTCTATACCACGGAGCCACGCCAGTGCTTGAAATTGCTTCGTAAACGCTATAATGCCATGTACTGGGAGGCAGGCCCGTAGGCCGTAGCCTGGAATTTTTTTCGATGGGGGGGGGGGGGGGGGGGGGGTTGGCTGAAAACCTTGACTTTTTGAGAAAAACACCTATTTTTATTATTTATTTTTGGTAAAAACACATACTTCACCAAAATTTCGGGGGGTGCCCCGGCCCCTGGCTACGGGCCTGCTGGGAGAAATCTCCTAATATGGCGTGGCAGAATCGCAAAATAGCACCACGCGTCAAAACATGTGAATTGTGCAACGAGTGGGTGGTTCAAAGCTGCCGGCCTATTAGAACGTGTGCAGCTGCGCGTGTACCTTATACAGACGCGTAGTGGGAACTTCGCGAATTTGCAAATGGAAGAATTATGGCGTAGTGGGCACTACGCAACCGCAGTTGCAGTAGGTATTCCAGGATAGTTTGAAGCGGCCAATGTTACGGGCATAAACGTTCCTTTCCATGCGGCACGGTTGAAGGCGATGCGAACGGGGCCCGATTACGCCATTGCGTTCTACTCTTGAAGGCGAAGCTCAAGCGTCCTCCAAGTTTTTTTTGCCTTGTCAGTGGCTGGCCCGTGTCCCTAGGAGGCAAGTAACCGCTTAGCGGTTCTCACAATTTTGCCATGCAGTATCACTACTGCCAGAGTAGACGGCAACGTTGTGCCGCTTTACCAATGATGGCGGAAGTTTACATAGGAGAAGATGAAAGCTTGAAGAGATAATAATATCTGGGGTTTAACGTCATAAAACCACCATAGATTATGAGAG
The DNA here is from genome assembly GCF_013339695.2 of Rhipicephalus sanguineus. Taxonomy (NCBI): domain Eukaryota; kingdom Metazoa; phylum Arthropoda; class Arachnida; order Ixodida; family Ixodidae; genus Rhipicephalus; species Rhipicephalus sanguineus. The sequence continues at coordinate 142,352,312 of NC_051181.1, read as the reverse complement.
ACGCCGTAGTGGAGGGCTCCGAAAATTTCGACCACCTGGGGTTCTTTAACGTACACCTAAATCTAAGTACACGGGCCTCAAACATTTTCGCCTCCATCGAAAATGCAGCCGCCGCGGCCGGGATTCGATCCCGCGACCTTCGGGTCAGCAGTCCAGCGCCATAACCACTAGACCACCGTGGCGGGGCAAGCTTGAATAAGAGATGAAAAATCCTTGGAACACGGGGTGTCACTGAAGCCACCGTTTCGACAAGTGGTCTTGTCTTCTTCAAAAACATGACAAGTGGTATTGTCAATATCAGGCCCGTAGCCAGGAGGGGGAGCCTCCCCCCCCTCCTGGCTACGGGCCTGATATTGCTCCCCCCCCCCCCCCGAAATTTTGATGACACATGGTGTTTCATTGAAAATAAATCATGAAAATAGGCGTTTTTCTCAAATAGTCGAGGCTTTCAGCAAGTGCCGCCCCCCCCCCCCCCCCCCCCGAAAAACATTCCTGGCTACGGGCCTGGTCAATATCACCACCGATTTTGATAACGGTTAAATTTATCTGGGAAAGGTGTCAAAACGCAAATTATGTAAAGGAGTGCAGTAGAGTTTTTATTTAACATGCACCTTTTTACAAGAAACTGCTGAATTAGTATTGCGTAATTGGATAAAAAAGGTCGATTACCGATTAGATTTTTATTCCACATCTAATAAATCGTCATTTCGGACAAAATTGAGTTAGATTGAGACAGACGATTTATTAGATGTGGAATGGAAATCTAATCGGTTATCGACTTTTTTATCCAATTACGCAATACGCAATAATCGCACATATCACTGCGATCAATATCAATGATAAATTAATGCTTATCCCAGCAAACGTTTCAACGACCGCGCTGCGAAGGATGCTCGTCAGATTCGATCCCGCGCGACCTTTGGGTTAGCAGCCAGTGGGTAGGTGGGGTCAAAACATCCCCCCCCCCCCCCCACCCGGCGTGGAAAGTGAGCACTTCGCCCTGGATCCGCGCTTAGTGACCAATGATGCGTATGACGCGCAAGATTCAGTGACCCGAATGTTCGTTATTGAGAAAAATGTATTTATGTTGACGCTTCTACGCATTAAGAGATCGATCCCGCCGTGAGATGCCTATTCGGTGGTCTATATCTAGTCTACGTTGAGCACGAACATGAAGGTCTCATCGGTGTCGTTGAAATCGTCGTTACTTCTCCTAGCGCTGTCTTCGACGCCCGTGTCGTCGTGCGAAGGGGTGGCGTTGTAATGTCCCTCAGACGGCTCGCTTTTGGGTGACATGGCGAGGCTGCCATGCTTGTGGCGGCGCATGTGCCCGATGGCGAGCACGATGAGTGCCCCCACCACGGTCGCCACGAAGCCGGCCAAGGCGAGCGAAGTCCAGCTGCAGATGTGGTTTGCCTCGCTCACAAGCGAAGGGTCGTTCGATGTCTGCGGTTGTACGCGAATGGAGAAGGAAAAAAAAACGGATTGTGTTTTAATGAAAACAATGCCGCTGCTATTAATTGGAGGATGGCTAGCAGATAAACATTGTACAGGGTTTTTCAGCTAAAAAGCACCAAGTAATAAAGAAAAATAAATGTAGGCGATATGCATCTCGAATCGGTGCAGCATTGTTCTGAGCCATATTGAGCAAGTCGGGATATTTTTTCCAATCCTCCAAGCTCGGTAATTAACAAAGATTGCTTAATGAACTTTTCAAGTAGTACCTCTAGCGAAAAATCTTCAATACAAAAGTTGTAGCGCTTGTTGAGAAACGTCAGGTATGCTAAGATAGCTCCCCTGCTTAATTTTTTCCCAGCCTTTCTTTAAAGCGCGCAAATTTAAAAAAAAATACCACGTGATAGCTAGCCTAACGCGCGGCACATTTAGTGCCCTCAAATGTGAATTGAAGGAATTATGAAAAGCTGCTTCGCGCACACAGGTCGATTTAACGGGCTGTCGGTGACTGTGGCCTGCACGAAAAAAGTGGCGTACCGTTTTAAGAAAAAAAAAGTCACAGTTTCGCCGCAAGGGCGAAGCAATGAATGCGATAGCAAGAAATTAATGCTATACGAAGTGAGGCTCGCCAATGGATACTCTCAGTTTGAACAGCGCTCCTGTTGCAAAGGCGGCCGAAGCAGCGAAGGAAACTATAGCGTGCTTCAAGTGTCGAGCTGTGACACTTGATAGTTCGCGCTCATCTTCTGTTTGTTCGTTGAGCGGCGTCCCTTGAGCTCGAGGGACTTTCGTACGCTCGGTAACATGAGCGCGGACATCACGGTGAAAGCTTGAAACATTCCTCTTCCCCTCACCACGAGAAAACCGCGCGAGCAGACAGCGGAAGGGCAAGGTTCTCCCTGCGCAAAACAAGCGAGCGAGCTCGCCTGGCTCGCCGACGACAATTAAATGCGCCCGTCGCGCTCCTAGCGCCATCTCGCTGGTAATAAAGAAACGCTTATTATCGCCTGCCGTCTCTGAGTCCGTCCAGCGGTAAAGGGTGTGTATATATATAACGCTCGCCGTTAGCTACGTGGAGGATCTGCGTTTCGTGGCGTAGTTGTTAGCGCCACTCGCGTCCCTGGTTCGATTCCGCGCTTCGGAAGCATTTTTCTGAAATATTTTTCTTTGGGGCTTTTATATATACATACTTATACATATACGGTGCATGACGGCGGCGACGGCGACGGCAAAATCCAGCCGAGACTGCTCATATAATTGCTATCGCAATAAAAGATTTCCTAAATGAAAAAACGGCTGCCACGTGCAAATGCCTTATACGAGACCTTAGGCAGCGTATGGTGCGGCCTAGGCTTTTTTTTTTCTTTTCCTTTCGCACCGATGAAGAACACATTGGAAGGGGCGAGGGTGACAGCGTGAAGAAGGAGCGAGATAAAAAAATTCACTCACACGTGGCGGCAGCTTTTTCGTCGAAGGCTTTTTTTTTTTAGACAGTTCGCCCCTGCCATCACTTAACGTACATCGCAGCAACCGATAGCCTGTTCAATCGACCTCCATGCTGGGCAGCCTTTGATAATTCTTGCAAAAAGCACCACGCGTTAGGCGGCAGTCACGTGGCATTTTTTTTTTTAAATTCGCTTGTTAAAGAAAGGCCGGAAAAAAATAAGCACGGCAATTATCTTAGCATAGAATAAAAATTCCGATGTTTCTGGAAAAGCGCTACAACTTCGACACTGAAGATTTTTCGCTAGAGTTACTACTTAAAAAGTTAATTAAATAATCTTTGTTAATTGCCGAGCTTGGCGGACTGGAAAAAATATCCCGACGTGCTCTATGTAGCTCAAACAACACTGCGTCAATACGAGACGCGTAGCACCTATGTTTTTTTAGTACTTGGTGCTTTTTAGCTGAAACACCCTGCATAGCCAACGCGTTAGCCACTTAAGCAAGCATATATAGACTAAAAGTTACTGTATATGCTACCTAAAGGTAGCATATACAGTCTATACTACAGTCTATACAGTCTAACTCTAGTCTATACTTTAGGTAGCATATTCAGTACAGTAACCCCCCCCCCCCCCCCCCGCTTAGTGCGCACGCCTATGCAGGCAAGCAAATGTTGTAGTTGAATAGATCATCTTTACCCTTATCACAAATGCGCTTCTCGATTCACTGTAGGGCATATTACGCCGGCGTAACGGCGGCACTTTCCATGGTTCAAATGAAGACTTATCTGTGGTGTGCCTCCCTGCACCCTTTAACCTCTCTCAGGCTCCAGCTGTATAGCTATAGCTTGTGAAAATTGAGAGTTATAGTATAGTGCCTAGAATATAGTGGCCAGTATATTCTAGGCACTACAGCTATAGAGCGATAGACTGAGACACAAACACTTTTTATATTCCAATGATTCGCAGTATGCAGCGTGTATATTTGTGCTACAGCAGCCTTGAAAAAGAGGGCCCAGTACATTCGTGACGGATTGTCTAGCTCATTTCCTTGCGCAGGAATTTCTAATCTTTCTAGAGGGAAAAGAAAGGCATATACTGTGCTAAAACACGCGAGTGAGAATTCCGTCTTTAAATGCAAAACACTTACTTATTAGCGTTCCAAATGCGCTTTGAATCTATCTATCTATCTATCTATCTATCTATCTATCTATCTATCTATCTATCTATCTATCTATCTATCTATCTATCTATCTATCTATCTATCTATCTATCTATCTATCTATCTATCTATCTATCTATCTATCTATCTATCTATCTATCTATCTATCTATCTATCTATCTATCTATCTATCTATCTCAGCAATAATGAAGGGTTTGGCGGATTATAATTAATTAACTAATACATTGTCACGAAAAATACTGCATATAAGTACACGCGACTACCGCAAATATGCAGTTGGTACAATTTTTCTATAAAGCTTTTTTTTTTTAATCTTGATCCGAGTTAGCTGGGACATGGAGAGAGAAGGTGCTTCAGCCGATTACCGCTGCTTTTTTAATCAGCAGCTCGATGGCTCAACGAAATACTTACATCGCCAGTGCTGCTATAATGGGTGAGTTGGGAGAGATGAAAGGTGCGGTCGATGTTGCAGTTCGCAGGGGGACTGTCCGGGCTCTTGTCTTCCCCAGGGGGTGACTCGACCTGGACATGTGTAGACGAAGCTCGTTCCGATCTACGAACCTCTGTCGCAGCTTTACGTAATGAAAATTCGAGTTAATGTCGGGGCGAGAGAAAAAGAGGGTTGCGACGCGTACACAGAACCGTGAGTAGACGATTTTCCATAAGACACACGGGCGCCGCCAGTGTGGGCCGCCTTCTTGGGCGGCTACACGAATGCTTCCTTATTTTTGTATACCGCGGTGTGAATTAATAAGGTCATGAAACGTCGAAAGCACCAACCCAACTATGTTCACGCGTATGCGTCTAGCATAGCATGGTTCGTGTAGTTAAAGACACAAAACGGAAAGGCTATACAACACGGCGGCCCTGAAACTCATCCGTAAAATAGTCTATAAACCTTTTCAACGGAGAGGAGGAGCACCTCCTTTCTGGAACGAGACACTGGAGTACAACGGCTGACGTCACTGCATCAGCAGTGCGTTTTTTTTTCTGGGGGGGGGGGGGGTTACGCATTTACCACTGGGGATTACGGCGGCACCCATATACACTTTTAGATGCGAAGGCATCTCTTGCTCGGGGTATGTCCCGCGGCATGGTAGTCCGCACTCACACTACGCATGCGCAACTCTCCTCCTTCCCTCTCTCCAACAGCTGCGCGTTACTCTCTCCACTGCTCTACCAGCACGTGCTTGCACTTCTCCTGCGTTCTCGCTTCTGCTCTCACGGCGCATGCGCTACTCTCCTCCTATAGTCTCCTCTCCTTCAAGTGGTAGAGCGCTGCGCGCGTTCAGTCCAGCGCTTGCTTCGGTTGACTCCTCTGAAATGCGGTCTCGACATGCCTAAATTCTCTTCTGCGCAGCGCCGCGATGAGCGCCAGCGCATGCGCGTCCCCTCCCCCTCTCTCTCCTTTCCTACGCTGCCTCCCTCTCGCGCGCCTTGCCGACCGCGTTCGAAATACTCTCAGCGCCGCGATGAGCGCCAGCGCATGCGCGTCCCCTCCCGCTGTCTCTCCTCTCCTACTCTGAATCCCTGTCGCGCGCCTGTCGACCGCGTTGCCCGCTCGCCCTGTGAGAACGGCCAGGCTAGAGGGAAGACACGACGCTCGTAGTGTTCCTCTTCGCGTTCCACGACGCGAGGTTGGTAGCATGCCCAACGAACGCCAACAAAACGCGATCGTGCAAGTGCTCCGGCTTCGCATCGCCGAGCTCAGACGTGCGCGATTGCCCCGTCCACTTCCATGGGTGTGCAATCGGGGGCAGTATATATATATATATATATATATATATATATATATATATATATATATATATATATATATATATATATATATATATATATATATATATTGTAATGAACGAGACACAGAGACAGCACCCGTTCCTGGGCCAGCTGTTCTATCTCCAAACCTCTTCTTCCTCTGCCTCTATCTGCTAGCTGTCCGCGCGCGCCAGAGCCCCGGTGTCGATCTTCGTCATCACATTCGGCCATGACTGCAAAGCGCCCGGAGATGTCGACAACATTTCAGGTGGACGGGGCTGGCTGAATTGCAATGGTCGAAACAGACCATGCGGCAACTCGGTCGGAAGATCCGCGAGGAGTGTGTCCGTAGGGCAACACTGGCTGTTTCGTGGTGGTCGGCCCCGACCCCGCTTCAGCATGGTTTGGTGGTCTGCTAGAAGTTTTTCTGGCGGGCGACACTGGCTGTGCCGCGGTGGACGATGACCTCGGCCACGCTGCGACTTTGTCCTGTCCTGTCCATTGGCCTGTCGTGCACGGAATTGGCAGTGTCCAAGTACTCGAAGTTTTCGGCCAAGAGACTTCTCGCGAAATATTGGTAGTTGCCCGGGTGGGTGGCAATTACTGTTTCGGCATGATGACAGGCTTATCCCGAAACGCTGACGTTGGTCCCGCCGCAGCTCTGAAGATAGTACATCATGCGTAACTGTCGGGTGTCGGACTATGTGAGGTCGGACGCAGTTGTCACGCTGGGTCGAGCTGGCGCTTCCTGATGAAGGGTCACGTGAACAAGATGTGTCCCTGGAGGGAGCAGTTTCGTCAACAGGGCAGCTGGTTTGCAGTGCCAAGTCTCTGACGATAATGACGCCTGGCTGGTGAGGCATCTCGGTTGCGACATCTGGATGGCCTACTTTGTGAAGTGGCGTGGCGTAGGTCGCGTTACTGGCGATCGTGGTCTGGTAGTGTTCATGGCCGTGTCGTTCATCTGGCACGACAGGTGGGAGCGCCTGTATATGTTCTGACGATGAACGACAGGGCAGTTTCTCCGTTTGCGGGAGGTCTGGCGGCGATATGCTCATGTCCATTACCGACGCAGAGTACTTGACTTGCAGAGGAGGGGCAGGGCTGCTCCGGTAAGCGTCGAAATCAACGACGTACAAGGTCGATGGACAGCAAGGCACCGTTGCAGCCTCAAGGTTGTGGCCCTTCAGAACTACGTCCTCGGCGGAGGTCTTGGACGCACCGTAGGTACCAGGCATCAGGCCGAAAGCGGTAATCAGGGCTGCACTCCATCCTGCCCAGGACTGCTGCGCCACGCCTTCGTACCTGTGCCACGCCGCGGCACCTTCTCGGAGGCGGTCTACTGCCGTGGACCATTTCTGCGCCTCCGTCCAGGCTTCGCGATCTCCCAGGGCGTTGACGGTCGCCACCCATTTTTCGGCGTCGTCCTGGAAGCCGTGGAACTCCGGTAGTACGAAAGTAGCCTGGGATAGTGACACGGCAGGCGCGAAACGGTAGATTGTGTACGCGAAGTCACCAAGCTGAATAGAGACCTGGGTGAGGGTAGACTGGAGCTCTCTACGCTGCTTAGGCGAGCTGGCCTCGAGGTCTAGCGAGGTGGCTACGTCCAACATGGTGTTGATGGCTGTCAGTGCGGGAATTATTGGAGGAAACAGCGCAGAGCTCGACGCTGTCAAGGCGTTGGCCGTGACGCGAAGTCGCGCAATGGTACGCCGCAGGTGCGCGGCGCTCTCCGATGGTTCGCGTGCGGAGCCCGTAATGTCGGACCAGTAGGCGGTGGTGGTTGAGCCCACGACGGCGGGCTGCTGGTCCGAAGGAGCTCGTACCGCATTCCAAAGCGGCTCAGGTGCCGATGGAGCCCTGAATGAGAGGGTGTCGCCACGGGAAGCGTGAACGGCATTCCCTGGCAATGGTAGGTAATGCACTGTCTTCGCAGCGCCGGGGTAAGCGTACCCATGAGCCACCGACGAGGCCTGGACGCCGTCCTGGGATGGTTGTCTAGGTAGCTGCAGCAGCGGTTGGGCCATGGTGTCCATGACCGAGGAAGCGTGGACGGCGTTCCGAGGTTGGCGAGACCCGCGCTGCCGACGACGCGCGATGACAGGTGGCTTCAGCTGCAAGGTTCGGCTTGCGTTGTAGACTGCGCCATTGTAATGAACGAGACACAGAGACAGCACCCGTTCCTGGGCCAGCTGTTCTATCTCCAAACCTCTTCTTCCTCTGCCTCTATCTGCTAGCTGTCCGCGCGCGCCAGAGCCCCGGTGTCGATCTTCGTCATCACAATATATATATATATATATATATATATATATATATATATATATATATATATATATATATATTGTGACGTGGTTTATTGACGCGTCTTCAGGGAATGTCAACAAGCGTCTAGAGTAGGGCGTCGGAGAGCGGCGGGCGTCAAGCAGCCAAAATCCGGGCAAGCGCGAGCTGGAGTCCCCTGCTACTCTTGACACTGCGGCTTGCTTGCTTGCTAGCTTGCTCGTGTGTTTCTTCGTCGTCCTCTCTTCACTACAATATATATAATCCTCAAATTGCGAACATGTCAATGGCCTGCAATCACCAGCCTATCATTTATTGCGCCAGCCTTGTCCATACAGCCTTCCTGCATATTCGCGCAGCTAAAGTTACAGCACTTCGATTAGGTGGTGTCAAAAGGCGGGATGCTGTTTCAATGGGGCCTAGACCAATGCTAGCCTAAGCTAAAGGGAAGAGTTTAGAGCAAACGGGGTCGCCATGCACGAGATGTTTAAATGGTATTCTTCAGGCAAGTAAAACAAATCTCATTGTACGGCGTTTAACTGCCCAAGTTGGCACAATTAAGCGGTCGGTCCTATGTTAAGCCGTCCCAAACTTTACAACGTCCCGTGTGATGCATTACATTGGCCAGGATGGCAACAGTGATCGGCCCATGTAGTGCGATTCAAGGATTTTCGATGGGCCACGCGAACCATTACGTCGATCAGGTTGGCATAATTAGTGATCGGCCCTATATACATTGGCACCCTATAGTCGGCGGCCGATATGTCTATCCCCAGGCACGACCTATAGGTCGTGCCTGGGGATAGACATATCGGCCGCCGACGGAGGAGAGTTGCGCATACGTTCGCCAAGCGTCGCCCAAACAATCAGTGGTTGGCCGAGGTACATATGCATCAAGGGTGGGCCGAGCAATTTCTCCCGCTGGATACTCATGGCGTGGCCTTCGCGATTAGCCGCCGCAACGGGCAACCACGCGCAGCCGGAGCTAATCGCGGAGGCTATACTCATGGTATCAGCGGAAGTCACCAGCCACTAAATGGAACATAACAACACGCTTCGTCCCTTTACCGAATAACGTCATGGCCTATATACGCACATATCTCACGTGCTTGTCGTCGTGGCCTTTCGAGTCCGACGTCTTGTCAGCGGCTACTTCGCCATTTTTCAGTCCTGCGCTCATAGCACTGGTAGGCCGTGTGGATACAATGGCATACACGTCTCCGTGTCCTGGTGCGCTTCTTGTTCCTTGTCAATAGCAAAAGCCTTGCCCTTCTCGTTCGGATGTGATGATGATGTTACTTCGACGAAGCACGCGTACTACTAGTTTTAAGCTGAATTCTGTGGTGGAGTGTGATGTCGTCTTCCGACCGATATAAGCATCGAGAGAAGCAAACAAAGAAAAACAAATTAATTTAACAAACTCTACATAAAAGAAATACCGCATAGCAAGATCCATGCTGCTGCTACACAACTGACTTCCGGTACGCACTTCCCGTTTCCAGTTCCTGCTTCTTATTTCAATTCCACTCCCCACTTTCGATCTTTTAATTCACGTCCTGTTTTCACAAAGGAACAAAAAAAAATTCTAAAGTGGAAAACAAGAAGCAAGAAAGAAAAGGAAAAAGAAGGGGTTTGAGAAATGCGATGCGATTACTCTCACTGGGGGCGTCGGCACTAAGGCAATGCAACAGGGGCATATATGATGCCATATTCATTTATATTAAAGAAACAAAGAGACTGCCATGTTATTATTATAAGTAGAAATATATCATTTCATTCCCTTACTTAAATTTCTATAATTGCTCATTTATTTAATTCTATTATTTAACAATAGTTTAATTAACATTTCATTAAAAAAAGAAAAAAATCAAAATTGCCCTAACATTTTTTCTTTACTATATATAAATTATCTTTTTCGCATATTCCTTTTATTTTATTTTTTCACAAAGTCTACTGCCGCACACTTCGTTGCCGATCCCCCGTATTGGGTTGAGCTATTCCCCTAAGAAACCAATCAACCAACCAAGCAACGTCAATAAGACAACAATATGCCACGTTCTCATCAGTCACTCTGAATCAAATGATTGAATTAGATCATGAAATTAATTTCTCTTGCGTACGCACTTGGCGATGCACACGGGCGTTCGTTTCACGAGTTCAATATGGTAACGTCAGCATAGGCGTGCGCACAAGGGGGGCAGGGGGGCGGCCGCCCCTCCTAATCACCAAAGAGGGGGGCGCGAAATCTGCCCCATACATTGAGGCCCCGTAGTCACCTAAGAGGGGGGGGGGACGAAATCTGCCGCATACATTGACTTAATAGGGGGGGGGGGGCGATGCGATCAACCTCCCCCTCCCCTGATTGGGAATCCTGCGCACGCCTATGGACGTCAGCACCGCGGTATTCGTTTCGAGAACGTGCAGCCGTCGTGCAAGGCTAGTTCACGAATTCCCTGCACCTTTTCCTGAGCTGGTGCTCCGAGTCCGTGCAGCACAACAAGGCTGGCACCGCAGAAGAAGACAAAGCCGACTGCATTCGTGTCTGTTTTAACGGCGACCAACATATATGCGTGCAGGGTTCCCCATTAGGGACGGAGACCCAGCACGGTGGTCTAGTGGTTATGGCTCTCGACTGTTGACCCGCAGGTCGCGAGATCGAATCCCGGCCCTCAAAATGAACCCTCACAATGAACTATTGCTCAATGACCACTCATGCACTACTACATAAAAAATAAGAGAATGCACTATTTTTAGTACGGCATGTTTTTGGTCACATGCATGGTTCTTCGCCATTCGTCAAGAATTTTCAGTGTGCCTTAAAATCGCGTGCTTGGTATGCGACGTCACAAATCTGTGGCGTAAAATGACGTGTGTACGCTAAACAGCGCATTACTATGCTTAACAATACCTAAACATTTTTTGGAACAGCCGGACAGTGTCTCATTTTAAATGTAATTCAAGAAGGCTGCCCGCCGATCACATTGGCAATGGCTTCTATGGATCCATATGAGTGTAATGAATATCCTCAGTTGTAATATAACGATGTTGAGCTGTTTGTGCGCGTGTACAACTCTGAACTCATCCTTGCTGAGACAGAGGGAGGGAGGGAGAGAAATGAACAGCGCTGCGCGTGAGTGCTTCTTTGCCGTCCGAGTTGTATTTTGCCCTGTATAAGAAAGACAGTTCGAGACGACTCAAGACCAACTAGCTCGGCTGTCAATTCAATCTCCTCAGTCCAGAAAACCTAGGTCGCGGGGTCAAATCCCGGCCACGGCGGCCGCACTTTCGATGGATGCGAAAATGCTTGAGGCCCGTGTGCTTAGATTTAGGTGCACGTTGAAAGTTCCGGAGTTCTCCAATACGGCGTCTCTCATAATCATATCGTGGTTTTGGGACGTTAAACCCCAACAATTATTATTGGGGAAGGGGGGGGGAGGCGCAAAGTTCCATCGCAGCCCCCTACCCCCATCTACCCGTTGGTAGAGTCCAAAAGACAGCATGTTGCACAATGGATAATAAGAATTAAAATGAATCGATGATGTACGTGCTTCTCAAAATGACCGGCCTTTGGACCCTGGCTTTCCGGGAGTAAAGATGGGAAGTAAACAGTTCTTGGAATGCAGCACTGATCAGGGGCCTGCGGCCGAGCTTGTTCTTGCAGTTTCAAACGATTGCATGCAAATACCAGGCAACATGAGCGGCGCCGACTTTCACGAATCACAGCCGCCACAACTAGCGAGGCAATAGACCTCTACCAGCCTACGTCACTCACTCCCCGTGCGTCAGGTCACGTGACCTCTCGGCGCACGTGCAACCGCGGGTGGTTGGCAAAACATTCCCGCTGCCGGCTCAGCGTGGTACAGTCGCACGGTGTTTGGCGCACGTTTTTTTTTTCTTTGGAACCTTTTTCTGAATCTTTCGGTTCCAAGATTATTTGTGGTATGTGTCAAAGAACATATAAATGTGTCGTGGACTGTGTGACGAAAAATTTGCCACGCTGCTGGCTGGTTAACTTGGAGAAGTGAACCCACGTGGTGGTTTGTGCAAGGAACAGCGGCATCGTCTTCGAAAATGTGCCGCGTTTACTGTGGCGTGTAGTGTGCGATGAAAGGCAGCGACGATATCGGTTCACATTTGCGGACGTTGAAACTGACAATATTGTGTGGTGTGTGTTGTGTGAATAACGATGCATCTTGTTTGCGAAAACATCGGCACGCGTTGTATCTAACAGGGCAATTTGCAGTGACCGGTTGTCGACGGAACATCAGGATTGGACATTTTATTTGACGCGATGATCTGCGAGTGCGTACATCTCAGTGTTTGTGCTGCGTGCACAAAAAAAAAAACAAAAGAAAGGGCATGGTGTCCGTGCTGAAAGGTAAGACTACGCATGAGCTACCAGCGTGTTTTAGCATTGCGGAACATGCACGTATGGTTTACCACGGCGAATATCCAGAACCATACGTGTATCGCCTTTTATTGGAGATATACGTCATAATGGAAGCAGTGGAGATTCTTGTTTGTCATATTCTAGTTAGCTTATCTTTACGGCTCGATATTTATGAAGTGACATTCCGAGTTTGTGTACCAAGTCTAAAGGAGAGGAGTAAGTATGGAAACACGTTGTAGGCATCAGATACAGCGACGTAACCGCGCAAGAGAACATTTATAATTAAATTATTGGTGTTCAACATCTCTAAACTGCTCAGTGGATTATGAGGAACGCGGTAGGGGATAACTTCGCTTTAATTTTCACGGGGATTTGTTAACCGAACGCAGGCTAATGCGTGTTTCCTTCGTTTTTTTTTTCTTTGATTCATCTCTGATCAGAATTTTGCGCCGTGAGTGAGAATCGAATCCGTGACCTCGCGCACAGTAGCCGCCAATGCTGTACATCGTTTAAAACTGCAGTGCAGATTTCGCGACGGAAATTCATGCCATGCTAATCCATGCCATGCTAATATTTCTCCAAACACCAGTCGCCGTGAAAATGTACAACGTTCGCTTCCGAGGAGCATAAGATTTTTTTATGGCTGTCATCCCCGACGAGCAAATCATATGTTGAACTAACAGAATCGTTCATTACAGGCAGTAACTCTTCCTTCTAACAGCTGTGAGTTCAGAAAACAGCAATTTGCAAAAACTTCTATCGAAGTAAAGCAGACACACGCAGCGCTGCTATGCAGAGAGATCCCGCCGGCGGAACTTTCTTGCCAACCAGCACCTGCTCCGAAGGCGGGACTTGGGGGCGGGACACTGCCAGTGACGTCACACTGTTTGCAAACAGGGAGAGGTCTATTGACCTCAGGGGAGGGCTTGCACGGCATCCTCACTGTCGTATTCGTTTCGGCATCGCGTTTCGAATGCACTTGCTGGAACGTTCCCTGCACGACGATGGTACCCAGACGGCACCACCAGTTCAGACAGTGCAGGGCCAATCGAATAGAGCTGTGATAACGACCAGGGGCGTAGCCGGAATATTAGGGGCGAAGTTCCTTATAGCATCACCTGGTCGGTCGTCGCTCCATCCGGCGTTCCCCCGCCGTCGCGTCTCCTGTATCATTCAATGGATGGCGCTGTCCCATAGAGATGTGTGCAATATGTGTGCAAAAAAAGAAAAAAAAGAAAAGAGAAAGAAAAAAAAGCAGCGGCACCCTGCACGCTAGATGGTGTGCAGTAATCAAAGCGGCGTATCGCTTTGATTACTGCTGGGCGAAACCACTGAACGTTTCACGGTGTAACCATGACTGCTTCAGGAGCTTCGCCCAAGCTCTTCATCATTCACCCGTGGATATGCTGTAATTTTTTTTTTTTTTGAGGGAATGGGGGAGGGGGGTCATTTATGCTTTACCCATGCAAAATTGAAATATTTCGGGAGTGGGGAAGGTCAAACCCCCTAACCTCCCCTGGCTACACCAGTGATAACGACGGTGCTTTGTGAGAAAAGATGCTCTGGGCCCTGGAAAAGAAGCCCATCCTCCAGTCGCTCGTCGCTAGGCTCCTTAAGCTTTTCTTTTGCTCTTTCACTATCGGAATGTAAATAAGTATTAAACTGTCTGTTTTCGTGTCCCCAACTTCCTAGCTTCAGTTTTCCACAACCCGAAGGCTCAGACGCGCTCCCGAATGGAGTGCGAGTACAACGAGGACTCCGAGCTCGAGGACAGCTCGAGGACTCCGAGCATCTGGCGCGCAGGAGGGAGGGGAAATGCGAGGTAGGGTGCCTTGATGCCCGATCGAGGCACCCTAATGCGAGGATAACTACAGCGCCACTACACGGACCATGAATGCTCTGCTAAAGCAGTCACACTACAAAAGACAAAGAGATTGGTCCAAACCGCGGATTCAGAATTTTCAGCTCGCTATCCAGGGTCGTCAAAATAGGCAGCTATAAAACGCCCTAATGTGACACTAAACATCACCGGAGCCGTGGTGAACGTCATAGGACTTCTTCGGAACCGGGAGGCACCCGAATGGCGTGCCGGCAGGGTTGTGGGTCCCAGGTTGAAAAGAAGTCTGTCGGATGGGTGGATTTTCCGCAGTTAGTTCAGGGTTGCGTGGCAGTCCATGTCTCCATGGCAGCTCCGGTCTGTCCAGTCCGGTGGACGTTGGCATCGAGGCGCTGGATGTGCAGTTATGTTGGCTCATTGGCGTGTAATATGTTCACACCGCTGTATAGCGGCAGGTGAATGTGTTGCCCTTGTGGCAAGCGCGTTTGACGAGGTCAGCGAAGTTTGAGCACGTACATCGTATGTGTAAAGTCATATCGAAGCGGCCTCGGTCACCGATGGCTCAACCGCTATACTATATGTGTATGCTATGCACGTCAACTCTGCTATACTCGTTTTCTATGGTCACAACAAGCAATTCCTCCTGGCGAGTTCAAAATTTGATGATGACACAGTATCCTGCGCACTTGTTTTTCTTTTTTGCGCAATCGTTTTTTCGTCTGCTAAATGATATGGCTAGGTGCAAGACGCACATTTATGTATTTCAACCTTCTCTATGGTATATAGTGTTGTGGCCAATTCTATATTCAAAGCTTCACCGCACTCCCCCACCACCCCCCTCTCCTTCTTTCACTGGTCGATCCCGAAAGAAAACGAGCTTCGTAACCCAGGTAACACAAAACGGATAATTGACGTTTTGTAAACGTTTATCCGAGTCAATAAAAACGTTTAGAAAACTTCACGGAATAGAAGCTAAAGGCCTAGAAAACGTCGTATATCTCGTCAAATTTCCGGCTAGAATGCGTTTTTAAGACCATCTAGAAAACGTTTTTAGGACGATCGAGAAAACGTTTATAAGACCATCTAGAAAACCTTTTTAAGACGATACCCGAAAGGACTCCCTTGTGAACGAATGGGAGTGGGGGGATAGACTAACCAAATTCAGCGATATTACCCAACACTATAAAATTCAGCGAAAGGAATACCCCCCGCCCCACCCTAAACTTAGCCGGGCCCAGTCCGTTCAATGCCGGTAATTACAAACAGGCACCTACACTAATCCCGTAATTATGAAGCATATTTACCCTGATTTGTATACAACCAACTCATGCAAGTATTGCACCAATACGGTCACACTAGCTCATATTCTCCGGGAGTGTCCAGCACTAATTCGCAAAACTAGGGACGCGGCCTCCAATGAGGGCCTTCGGGTGCGTTGGCGGGCCGCGCTGCTCAGCTCAGGACTAGACAATCAACTCTGGGCGATCCAGCAGGCCAAGGAAGCTGCTGAGAGACACGGTCTCTCGGCCGGCTCCTGCGGGAACCCAGCCCGGAAACCTGAAGGAACTGAATGAAGTTATTCACTCACTCACGATCTATCAAAAACGTTTTAAAAACATCACAAAAAATCCCATTTTATAAAACGGATTAAAACATCCCATTGCATTGTCTTTGAAAAGACGTTTTCTAAACGTTTTTAAGACATCATGCACGGTCTCTTTTCTTTTAGCTGTTTTGTTTTTGTGCATGCAATTATAATAATGCTCGTTTTTAGAAGGCCCTCTCTGTTATAGTAATTACAGTTACTTTATTCTGTAATTACTATTACAGAGTGAGAGCTCAAGATTCACAGACAAAAGTGGTCATGTCATAACTTATTCTGTAAAACAGCAACGACTCCCGTACAGCATAGAAACGTAAAAACCGCGAAATGAGATATAGCATGCGACTAGAAAAGATTATTCAGAAGCGGCAAAAGAACGCAAAATATCGCGGTAATTAAAATGCACCTATATAGTATCTAACCTTCAAGAACACTTTTCGTTGCACGATTCATTATTAGAAAAATTGTTGTCGACAACTAACAATGCAATATGACAAAATTTAGGATCTGGAACAGCCATTCTGCAATATGTAAGAGTCGTCTCAATTAGCTTTACTGAATGAAACGCAAGGATGAAGTGAAGAGAAATAGTCAAAAAGGCAATGTCGCTGAAGCCAACGACTCGACAAGGGGTCTAAGTTCCGTCAGGGCCCTGACGAAGACGAGCGTCCATGATGAAACGTTTCCTCAACGCTTCATCTTCTGCGGAACTTTTTTCTTGTAGGAAGGAGAGAGAGAAGGAATAGAGGATAGGCAGGGAGGTTAACTAGCGTCCAGTTTGCTACCCTACTCATGGGAGGAGAATGAGGGAGTAAAAATAAAGAGAAAGAGACACATTTCACAACACACACACACATAGGAACGTATCACAGGTGGTCACTCAATTTTGTTGCCTTGAAGTGCTGCAGGAGGGCTCGTGTGATTTTCTGGGCTGATGTGCTATGAAGACAGACTCCCAAGGTCTTTCCTTCAGTAAAAGGCCGACCATCGAGTCTCCTGAAGGCACACGGGCACACTAGAGAGTCCGGCGATGTGTTTGAAATTGCGGACAGTGGCACAAATGATGATCGATAGTCTCTACACAGTTGCGGTTATCGCACATTGATGAATCTGCCCTACCAGTCTGATAGATGAATGAGTTAGAAGACGCTACACCGAGCCACAGCCAACACAGCAACACAACAAAAAGACGTGGACAGTAGAAGCGGAGAGGACAGCGCTTACTCCTGTCCACTTCTACTTTCCAGGTTTTTTTTTTCAGTGTGCTTCAACCTATTTTTCCAAACATGAAAGTAAACCAACAGGCCCAACTCGCCATCTTGCTCCAACACAGAATTCTAAGCAGGAAAGGAGGCGTGCATCAAGCACCTGGTGTGTGTCTCCCTTCGTTTCAAAACAATGGTTCAGTAGCGCTACTTAAGACCACAGTTAGTGGAAATCGACTCCAATGCGCTGAAATTACTAATAACAAAACAAAACTGCAAAATAATATATGGCCCACCCACCCAAGAATATATAACATAGTAAAAAAAAGAACGCAAATTGCTTGCAAAATCACTGTTGCTGAAGTGTATTGCTCCCAAAATGGAACTTTTAGGAACTTTCTTACAATATGCCTCTGTTGGAACATTTCTCACTGAAAAAATGTTGGCAAAGAACTCTGGCATCATTACAGAAGTAAGACTAGCGTTCGGAACAAAAGGCGCCATTTTAGACGTTAGCTAAAAATATTTGTGGATGCAGCATCCATGTTTCAAACTACGCCCACTAAACAAGTAACAGTTTCAGGCTTCGAAATGCAGCGTACAAAACTTATCACAGGAATTATGGTCTGACATCCCCAGAGAGCACACAGTTAACCTTAAATGTGCCATGGCTAGCAGAACACATGGACACTGTAAATTACAGCAACATATAACAAAAAGTACAACTAAATCAACTGTTGCGCGAAAACAAAATGTATGAACAGAAAACTAATGGAAACGACCACAAAAATTACAATGATTGGGCCACTTTCTAAAATGAATAAATAAAATTTAGGAATATGAAATCATCAGCCTGATAAAAACACCAACTTTCTTTTATGATGCCCAGTATTAAAAATATAATGATAAAACACATCAGCTAAAGAAATTGTGAGTCTTCCCCATTTTTTACTCAGTAAGCACACAGCTATAAACTCAGGATTGTCAGAGGCTGGTCAGGTTATTGCACTTCCTACATCAGTGTCAAAATATCACAATGTGTGGCAAGTCAGTCTGAACACATGGCTTCATGACAGGTACTTGATGGAAATCACTAGACACTTCCGGAAGTCTGCTGAGAACACTACAAATGGCATACACACGAAAATTGTTGTGCCATTAGCAGCATGGGGCAGCGTTCCATGTCAAAGATATTTTAGCACAACAGCCCTAGTCCGGTTTCTTGAAGATGCCGACAAACACAGCCGCCCAATAAAGTTAACTGCTTTACAGACTGTGACATTTTGTTTTTTAAAGTTCCCAAGGCAAAGAGAAAAATGTCAATCTCTTGACATTAATCTTTTTTCATACTAAAACCTGTCAGTCAGCTCATCAAAGAGAATAAAGTAATAATTTAGTTGGTGTAACCTTTGTTTCTAAACATCTAGGGCAAGTACCACCTGCAATAAATAGGAGAAAATATCATTTCATTATTTGCTAATATACCTAAAATAGGATGGTGTGAAAAGTTGAAAACTCGTTAACACTGTACGGCGACAGAGAGCGAGCCTGCTATATTTAACCAGGCACAAGAGACGCGCTAAAGAACCTTTTGGTTCTGCTAAGAGCTGCCGGCTTTACCGAGAAAGGAGGAGGTTAACAGAGTAGGGGAAACATAAATCACAAGTCCGAAGGCACATCGAGATAGTCAAGGCAGCACTGAGAAATCACAACACTGAAAAAAAATGCCGAACTCCTCCCTGCGAAACGCGTCTTTGACTCTCATGCCCTCAGAAATTCGCAACTAACAGAAAAGTGTGCCCAGCCTCTCGTTACATGTAGATAGTACCATGTATTGGTGTTCTCTGATAGTACTGTATGGAAGAAACCATGAACCAGTACGGTGTCGCTGCAAAGATTCTCTCATCCACAAACTTCAGTGACACAATAGGGAGTTTTCGAATAGGGGCCCCAATCGTTTCGGGGCCCCAAAGAAATAGCGTCGAGGCCACTGCGCATGCGCGAGACCCAAACAGCGTTTGGGTTTTGCGTTGGCGCCGCTATTTCTCGAATTTAGCGGGAGCCCCAAAGTCATCCTCAAAGGCTTTGCGTCAAAGAAACCTGACGGCACCCACTGAAGCGACGGCTCTTGGCCAAGACTAGAGTGACTTGAATAGGGGGGGGGTGTCCCAAAGCGCCGCACCTGCTGTACCCAAATCGAGCACCCGCAAAGGGCTTTGGGGCCCCTATTCGAAAACTCCCTAATTAAACATCACACATGCCGTAACTTCCAACAATACAGTTTTAAAATTGGGTGCGCAATGCTTTGCGCCGCGTTCATCGCCATTGCGCATGCGGCATGCGTTATACGCTACGTACGCAACAAACGCTATCTTTGCGTATCCCGTTGTAAAACTGGCTACTGCGCATGAGTCGTACGCCATCCTCTTGCGTACTCACTCTAAGTGGCGGAAATAGCATATGCGCCCAACGAACGCTATCTTTGCGTACCCTATTCTAAAACTGCTTCTTACGCGGCCCACGTAGCTTAAGCTAATGTATATCTTGAAGCTACCTCATCAAGCGGCCAAGAAAAAACATAGTTATTGTACTGAAATTAGGTTAACAAATATAAATACGCTTTTCGCTCATGTTCCTTCGAACATGCACGGAAACCATAACCTGCATTTACGTTTCGACAGCTTTATCATGTATGCTGAATAAATTCCACAGTCACGTACTGCTGAAACATGTCGCACATGCAGCACGTGATGCAGTGGAACATGCTTTTTCATTTGTGATAGTTCTCAAATACTGAGCGCAAATGCAACAAAAATGAACTTACCTTCAAAAATGAGAGAAGCCCGTGGTTTACAGTATCCGCAAATCCACAGAAAACTAATCGCACATCAAAGTAACCACGCCCGTCCCTGGAGCATAGAAGAAAGGAAGTTGCGAGAGCGTCCCGCGCGCAAGCTGATGAGTGAACTTTTCCGCAGAGAATACTATTACGGGACTCTAACCATACTTGCATTTGGGTCCACAAGTTTAACACGCAGCGAAGTATAGTTTCTTCAGAGCTCCGTTTATAGCCTCCATGAAGTGCAGCGACTGGGGGATATTTATTTATGTGCTGACGAATTAGTGACACGAACAAACAATACCAATAAAAAAAAAACCCAGTGTCCCTTATGCATCCGCCTCACTCGACTCGAAGGCGAAAGCTATCTGCTTTTTTTTTCTTCTAAGTCGATGTATTGCACCTCCCGCGACCCCTTCGAAAGCTTTCTGCAACTGACGTGGTTTCGTAGTGCCTCCGAGATCGGAGGCATTGTATGCTTTCGGCACCTCACCTTGTTTTGCACTGCCTCCGGGATTGGCCTACTTTTGGTCAAGCAAGTATGTCATGTGGATGGCGGGACCATATGACTTCACGTTATCTAACGTTACAGTGACGTCATGTTGACGTCATGCGGTGATAATATCACGTGATGATAATTTCTTCCATCACTCGTGTTGACGCCGCAGATGGAGGACGCCGACGCGGACAATTTTTGCGTTTGGTGAGGCTCTAAGGCTTTGGCCTTAAAAGGTGTACAATTTCTACGATGCGCTCGTCCGTATGAACAGCAAAGAAAATTGTGTAAGATAAAAATGATGCTGGATGGACCTGCATGAAGAGGTACGTGTTGTCATAAAAGAAGACTTTTCATATCTAAGAAGACGAACTATACGAACTACAAAGAGAATATTCTGTGCTCGTTTCTAGAAATGGTGAAGTAATATTTCTTATTAGAAGTGTTCTTTAAAATGCGCAGAGTATGAAAAAAATAAAGGTAAACACAAGCAAAGCAAGCGCCTGTCTCCTGGCGTAACAGAAGGCCAGCGTAGTAATTATGCCTCGCATTGTTCTGTGTCATTGCGATATCAATTATATGGACACTCCCCACAGTTATTTGCATTGGCCGTCATGTTCCTTATAAACTACAAATCGATAACACCCCACTCCACGCATCGCATCTTGAACCCGCGAGTAAAAGCTCGCGATCGCTGTCGACGAACGCTGCTGAAGCAGAGATGAAACGAGCCGGCCATCTCCGTCGCACGGAGGGCGGATGGGATATTCACCCGCGTGCGAGGTGTGTCGTCGATCGCTCCTCAAACAGAGAAGAAACGCGCTGTTCGTCTCTCGTCGGGCGAAGGAGCACGAAAAGACGCCGGGGGAGGGAAGGGGGCAGCGTCTCTCGAGCAGAAACTGCGAACATTGATAATAAGGGCGCGGTTGCTAGCTCTGGCGCACACGCTATCTCGGCATACATCATCAAATGGCTGGTATGCCTTTCTACGTGCTGATCTCTCGCTGCTTCGTGTTGAGACGACAGACTACACGAAAACTGCTTCTTTCCCTGAAGCGGCCGTTCTTCCTTACGCCAGCGTTTTGTAGAGTTACGCGAGATCGAATCCAATGAGTTAGTGGCTACCCTTTCTTCCTATAACATTACAATGTGTTGCTATCGCACTCATTGCTTAGGCCTTGCGGTGAAACGGTGAATTTTATTTCACACAATATTGGGAAGTTGTACAGTTGGTAACGCAGACTGCTCATATGCATACACGCAATTCCCCCTTCCCCTCCCACGCACACACACACAAACATAGACGCTTCAATTTCGCCCTCGCAGGCACACATTTTTGTTCTAGTTGCTGTCAAATAGCAAGTTAGATCGTTCACGTGAGCTCTAGCACGCGAGACCATGAGAGAGGACGCACTCGCCCAAGAGTTGCTTTTCGTCAAAATTTCTTTCACTGAAATCAGCATGAGCTGTTGGTGCACACAGTTTCGTTTAATGAGTAGCCTTTGTGGCTTTGTTCTCGTGGTCATTTCTTGGCCTGTTCCTTGTAGCTGGAACATTGTAGTATCTAAGACGCCCCCGCTATCTGGGAATAGCATGCACGAAGTTCTCTATGCTTACGACTCCCCCCCCCCTTTTCTTTTTTCTTCTGATGCGACATCAAAACACCGCTCTTTTCCTCACTTTCCTGATTATGCAACTCGGTGGCATCGTCTTCCTCTACATGGGGACGAAGACATCCTCCTGTTTTCTCAATGATTGGAATTAAAAAAAACCAATGAAAAATTAAGATCTCTTGCTTCGCGCAGTCATGAGCAAAGAAAGAGACACAGTCCCTTATGCAGTCACTTATAAGAGTACTCGAACGCGAAAGCCATCTTTTTCTTGTCCTTTCTCTTCGCAGTCGATTGTATTCATGCCCCCGAATGCTTTCTGCACCTAATATGGTTTCGCACTGCCTCCGGGACCGGAGGCATTGCAAGCTATGTGTACCGCATGTGATTTTGCATTGCCTCCGGATCAGCCACCTATGACCAAGCGACGATGCCATGGAATCATGTAATCACGTAACTTCCCATTATGTGACGCCATAATGAGATAATGATGACGTCACAACTTTGGCGATCTGTGACGTAATATGAACACCAGTGATGACGTCAGCCCATACTGTTTTCTTACACTTCGTGCGGACGCCGACGCCGCCGTTGCCGACTGTCACTTTTCGCGTTTGACAATGCATCTAAGGCTTTGGCCTTGATGAACCAACGTAGACCGCTACATTTTCGCTTCTCATCTCGGAATAAAGTTCAGTCTGGTACGTAAGGCTAATACTGCGCTTAGTGCGACAGTGCGTAGCTCGAGCAATTAATTGCTGAACTGAGGCAAGAAACACTTCCGAGCACTATCTGAGAAAAATTGGCTGTAATCGTTACACTAGTGCTGGTTAATTGTAATAGCTACGTGTAGCTGGACACTGGAGATCTGTGTTGGGTGTTCCAAGAACCCCATATGGCTTCTTGGAACACCCACACAGATCTCGAGTGTCCAGCTACACGTAGCTATCGCGTTTAATTCTTCGCGTCAAGGTAATACACCTCCTTACTGGATAGCATTGTACATCGACTTACACAGCGGTTTCTTCTTCAAGGTGACCCGGCGGAGTACTTAACATGTGAGGTGTCGCGCTCAAGGACCCCGGTTTCATTTCCGACCAAGGCGATAAGGGCAAAATGCATAAACGCCCGTTTACTTAGATTTATGTTCACGATAAGTTACCTCAAGGTGCTCAAATTAATCCGGAGCCACTTATTATAGCTACCTTTTGATCTTACCGTTGTTAAGGCAAGTCAAATTCCAGAAATTATTGAATCTTTCTCAAGGTCATATTATAATTGTTCAACTTACCTCAGAATGCTAAAGAGTAATTGGAAATGGATAAAATTGAATTCGACAGTAAAAATACCATACAAAGCATACAATGAAACAAAAACATCGTCAATTTTCAATTCTTTACTAATTTGCTTCATTAATATTTCGCGCATGTCTTTGATGGGTGTGGCTTAGATAAAGAGACTTTGCATAGAAATCTGCATATATTTGTGGTGATTTATGATCCTTTAATTCGTTTTGGCAAATTCAACCTTTCGCAGACACGCAAAGCAAAGTTCGCGGTTGTTGCGTCGCTCGAGCCGCAAATGCGAACTTTGCTCGTAAGGGTGAGGTCGCGAGCGCTGGCACGCGCGCTATTTCGACAGACATCAAGACGCGCAATGCTTTCCCCCCTTACTTTGCGCTGAACGACAAAGTGCACGAAAAGCGCTTCGCCCTCGGAACG
This sequence comes from Rhipicephalus sanguineus, assembly GCF_013339695.2. Classification (NCBI taxonomy): domain Eukaryota; kingdom Metazoa; phylum Arthropoda; class Arachnida; order Ixodida; family Ixodidae; genus Rhipicephalus; species Rhipicephalus sanguineus. Next base: position 142,328,490 of record NC_051181.1, on the reverse strand, counting down.
GCCGTATTCGCTTAAACAAGCGTTTTGTAAATTTACGCCCAGATCGGATCCAAAAGAGTTAGCTGCTAGCCTTTCTTTTCGTATAACATTCCAATTCGTTGCTATCGCATTAACTGTTTCGCCTTCCCGGCGATAATGTGATTTCTTTTCCAGGTGAAGCATCCTTTGAGTTTATAGATTTCGGTCGCGGCATTGTACGCGATAACCCTAGGCATAATGAGGCCCTCGAATGTGCGCCGATTACCGGTGTATTTTCTATACGCCGTCGATAATTCGATGCTCTCTCGATGTCTCTGGCGATCAGTCGTTTTGTTAGACAATCTCACCTTTATCGTTGTCGCTTGTCATTTCACGTTGCCCCATTTGATTGCTGCCGGATGGAATGCATGACCTCACGTTCTGGCCCCAGCGCTGAAACATGAGTGATCAGTAACGATGCCAGCTGAGATGGTTGCCCTCACGCCACTCCCGCAACCCATCATAAAGCAGCATTAAAATTAAAGGAGCACGAAAGCATTAAATGAGCCCGAGCCTTAAGGAGCA